>NC_081405.1:533295527-533620620 GCF_030272615.1 Cryptomeria japonica | reverse complement strand
CTGCAGAGGACTAAAATTGAACAATGTGACAGATGCAGAGCTGAAGTTTGCCATTAGAGTCATAGGTTATTATTTCTTTCAATCGGCAAGGGAAAACAGTGTACCCTGTGCAGCAGTCGATTTAGCATATAAAATTGTGAAGAAGGGAATGAAAATTGATCTTTGTGAAGTATTGTTGAAAAACCTATTTGAGAATATAAACACCATAAGGAAGCCGAAGAAGAACAACTCAACTAATACACTGAAGTTTGCATCACTTTTGGTAAGCATGTTTTTCTATTTTGAGAAATTATTTCCATCAGTCGGTAATGTAGTTTGGGAGCTACATCGACCAATCACCCATCAAATCAATGACTTCATCAAACAGCTAGGTGATAACTTTAATGATATTATGGATGATTACTTTAGTAAGTTTCAGGAAAAGATGCATAACAAGTATAGAATTCCACCCAAGTTAGTAGAGAAATACAAGGATGACATATGCTTTGAAGTAGACACCGACTACTGCTATGTTAATGTTGTGGAACCGAGATCTCAATCTTTGCCACCTATGGGTTATGAGATTGATTTTGACATAACACAACAGTAGATAGATGCTTTTCTTATATTACCAAGCTGAGGTATGGAACCTATGAAGAAGTTAAAGAGAAAGTAAAGATGAGTATTGTAGTACCCAAGGCTACAAGGAAAGCAACAAAAATGATCAAGGCATTAATGGAGAAATTTGGAGAAGGCTCTTCCTCCACACCTGTCAAAGGCACTCCAGTAATCACCGAGGAGGAATCTAAAGCCCAAGAGGCAGCTATTACTATGAGCACCGAGTTGCCTAAAGGGAAAGTTTTGAAAAGGAAGAAACAGGATACATCAAAGGTATCACCAACTCCTTCAGTATAGCGCCCAAACACAAGATCATCTGCAGTGTCACCGAGTAAGAAACCAAAGAATTTTTCTATTCCAAAGGTAACAAAAACTTACAAGAAATCTAATTAGAGACTCATTTTGACTAAAGAGTCCAGTGACACCGAATATGAAGACTAAAACAAATTTCGGATTGTCAAGAGTAAAAAGGTAGATGTACATAGTGTTGATAATTTTTTTGATAATCTAAAGCAATATGGTGGATTTGGAGCATTAAGATATGTTAATTATGAGTCCAGATCTGATGATGAAAAGAGACAAATTGAAGAAGCCATAATCTGCACACTTCTGAAATTCTGATTGGTCCCATTAGAAGTACCTAAATCTCTTCCAAATGAATTATATTTGCATATTGATAATAGTTGGAAGTATGCCATGGACTTAGAGAAACAGATGAGAGAAAGAAGTATGGTACATCTCTTTCCAGACATGTCGGTAGATGAGATCAAAGAACATCTAAAAAACTACCACACAAACTTCCTAGTCAAGTAAAGAGCCTTGAAATTGATGAATGGCCTTTACTTGGATGTAGAGAATGAGACAAAGGAAAAATGGCAGGAAATCTTTTGAATCAAGAATATTGGTGAACAAGTTGAAGTTGAAATAGTTGATGTCATCAAGCAAGATCCTGATATCACCGAGCAAGACCCTGCTAGCACTATACAAATTGATGAGGATATCATGGACACCAAGGCACAAGAACAGGAAATGATAGAAGGGAATGCATATGCCAAACTGGTATCCAGTGAGTTCGTGTTGGAACAAGTTCAGCCCTATCCTCTGGTCACTCAGCCTACTTCAACCAAGGTCCCTCAGGATACTGAACAAGGAACAGAGGATCACAAGTCTACAGAAGGAGACACTACTTCTCAGGCCACCGAGGAACAGACCTCTCAAGCTCCTTCTAGCACTGAAAATGTTACAACCAAGACCCCAAGCACGAAAGCACTGAAGGACACAACAAAGGCTACATCAGAGGTTCAAGAAATTGACAAAAGTGTTGCCTCTACCGAGCAACCTACCAAGGGTCAACAAGCCTCCCAAGCCATTGTGTTAGTTCAACCGATGAAAGGTAAAGAAAAGAAAATGAAAAAGCATAGTTTCAAATTAGATTTGTCAAGACCAATAGTGTTGCCAAATGTTGACATTTCTAAACTAAAAGGGCAAGCACTCATTGAATTCGGTGAACTATGCAAAGCCAAAGTAGAACAGGAAAAACAAATGGCTATTCAAAAGAAAAACAAAGTACTTCAGAAGGTGAAAGAACTATTAACAGATATGCTACCTGAAGCTATAGTGACAAAAGATGCAGCCATCCATATTCAACTGGATGAACTCCTAACTAAAATAGAGACATCTGGAGTAGACACATCTGAATATTTGAGCATATTGAAGCACAAAGAGCTCACTGCTAAAATGATTGAAGAGGTACAGAAAGCTATTGCTATTGGCAAAGTAAAACTTGTCAAATTTATTGCTGAGTTGTCCCCTCAACTCAAGCACATTCTTTATTTATTTCAGAAACTCTATACATTCTCTTTATTCATTAAAGATATCAAAAATAAAATAGAAGTGATTGAGAAAGAGATCACCGATCTCTCAAATAAGTTGACCACTGAGCCAAATTCTATTCATAATTTCTATACAAAGTTACAAAAGCTCATGGCTCAACAATTGGAACTTAGGAATGAAGAGCACAAGATCAAGATGGATATAATGACTCTTCAGACATTATTCATTCCTCATCTTTCCTCCGTCCAAGAATAGATCAACAAAGCTACCTCCCTATCCACTCAACAAGAGGGAAGCACCTTAGATAGACTAATTTCACTGTTAGCTGACATTACAGCTCAGAATTCACTCATGGATAATGTCAAGGATGCCCTCTCTGCCACTCTCACTGATGCAAGGACAAAGTACAAATCCATTTTTGACCAGTTGCCACCACCGAATGGTAACTAAGTTTTAATGTTTGTCAAAAAGGGGGAGTGAGTATAGTATCAAAGTATCAAAGGGGGAGTGTAGTATATAGGGGGAGTATACCAAATAGAGTATCAAATGCATAGTTAATTTTGACAGTGAATCGGCAGTGAACAGAGCAATGACAATCGAGCAATTAATATAGGAGATTGATCACCGAGCATGCAAAATCATAGTTATGTATAGTATATTGATAAGGGGAGTATATCTGAATATACTATTTTATTGACAATTGTATATACTATCAATTTAGTCAAATTTTGTAAGTATATAGATTTTTGAGTTATGACTTTGAAAGTAGTTTTGTCAAACATCTCAACTAATGTCAAAAGGGGAGATTGTTACTACTTACTAATTTACCATTAGTTTTATATCCAAAGTCATTCTATATACTCTAGTTGGTTACTACTACCAAAATATTTAGTCGGTAAGCACAAAGCAGACGGTTATATAAGAAAGTAGTCACAAAGCCTAGTATACACCGAGCTGTCTACCGAGTTACACTCTATGTCTACCGAGCAACAAAAATGATATACCGAGTGAACACACGCTGAGTGAAACGTTTTACCAGATTCATTGAACCTAGACACATGTGTGGAAACATGTTACAAGATCGAGGAACAAAGAACCGTTATCTCATTGGAAATTGCACTTAAAGATTTTGTATGATTTTGAGGTCATCTATCCAATGAAATATTTTGTATGGTTATTCATTCGATAAATTATGTTTGTAAGATCGAAGCAATGAACTAGATCACCGACATGAGAGATCTATCTATACAACATGGATTAAGGATAAAAGAAGGAAGAAATGAGGTGTATGAAGCAAGACATGTGCAATAGATAAGCAAGCACTGAGTATTGTGACTGTCAGAGACACAGAGGTCACCAAGAAGGATTTTAGAGAACAGTCAAGGAACAGAGTAAACAAAAAGGTTTATCGAGTTACTTTATGGGTTACTGAGGTATGCTATAAGCAAGGTAATCTCATTTTGAGCACATAGAATCTGCTATAACATTCCAGATGTAAAGTTGCAGATATTTGTAAAGATTTTATTGTAATATTTTGAGTTGTAAGAAAAACCTTTAATAGGGTAAAAGACTCTAACAAAGTCTATAAATTGTAAAGCCTTTAACCAGGTGCAGCATTTAGAATAAGTGTTGTAAAATCCTCTAGCAAGGTAGATCTAACGATCTTGATACTCCTAACAGGGTAAGCTATCAGAAATAGCTAAACATGTAGCTCTAACCGAGCAACCTTTATTATTGCAAATGTGAAGTTGTGGCTGCCATCCCCACCGTAGTTTTTCTCTCTAACCAAGAGTTTCTGCGTAACCAAAATATATGTGTTAAGGAGTGAATCATGTATGATTGTTATTTATTTGATTTAGCTTTATGTTATGTTACAACAGTTTTTGGTTTATGCATAACAATAATGTTATTGTTAAAGAAAGGATTTGAAGTACCGCTTCACCCCTCCCCTCTCAGTACATTAGCTTTCCATATTGGGCCTAACACTAATTAAGACTAGATGAGGTTAATTCCACCTTAATTTGAAAAGGATTTGATCAATTTAATTATTAATTGCAATTTGTTTTTCTTTGATCCAAATCCTAATTAAGACTATGAAAATTGTAGTATTCATTCAAACCTCCTAATTAGGCTATGTGAGGAATTGTTGTTCATTAAAACCTTCTAATTAGGCTGTGTTAAAAATTGTTGTTCATTAAAACCTCCTAATTAGGATATGTGAAAAATTGTTGTTCATTGAAACCTCCTAATTAGACCATGTGAAAAATTGGTGTTCATTGCATGTTAAGAAATCATGCATGAATCATTATTTAAAATCCATAAAACCCACATGCAATAATAGATCATCATGTAAAACCTACATGCAACAACAAATTAGTTCAAAAAACTTGCATGCAACAATGGATTAGTGCAAAAAATACACATGCAACAACAAATCAACACTTGAAACTTGCATGCAACAACAAATTAGTTCAAAAAACCTACATGCAACAACAAATCCACAAATAAAACTTGCATGCAACAACAAATTAGTTCAAAAAATCTACATGCAACAATGGATTAGCACATAAAACCTGCATGCAAATGGATTCATAGAATTATTGCCTTTTGCATGTTCACGTCGGGTTCACCAAACAATGTGAGGTAGGAAATTGAAATAAAGAATCAAAAGCAATAACATTAGGCAACCACAAACCTAATTGCGAATGAAATCAAGTCCTGTCACATTCAATAAAAGAACTGAAGATAAGATGTAAGCAAGAAATGCAAACCAAACAAAATATCCTTCAATTGACCTCCATTGTTTCTCTTTTTCCTCCAAATGTGTTGTGGACCTCACCTACAAAATGCAAGTGTGATAGAAGCAAGATGATAGAAAAATCACTAGCGTGAGGATACTTGAGATGTGGTTTTTGAAAATAAGCAATGAGAGCTCAATTTATAGAAAAGAGGATTTGATTGGATGGCTAAGATTGAAAATATGTTTGGTTAGATGGACGGACTTGATTGAGTGCACAACAGAGCTACCATTCGAGGAAGGATGAAGATAGAAGAAAGCAAATAAGTAGATATTATGGGAATACATAATAAAATATTTAATTATCTTCTCATAAATACAAAATTAGCAAGTTGAAAATATCTCCTCAAAAAAAGGAGATTCTTGGAGATGCATACCTCATTTTTTAATTTAAAAATTAATATTAATGATATATTGCCAAAAAAGATTGATTATTGAAAATAAAGGAAAGATATTAGTTTCCAAATTCAAAAATTAGGAGGATTTTATGAAAATATTTAATAATTAAAAACTATTAAATATCCCCACATAAGAGGATAAAATGGAAGAATAAAAAAAGAAGAAAAGAAGGAAATAAAGAAAAAAAATATTAATTATCTTTATTTTTAAGGAAGATAAATATAATAAATTAATAAAAATAATTTATTAATTTATTGCTCATATTTGTGAGTTAGTTAATTAAATAAAATAAATTTATTTAATTAATGGACAAAAGACACAAATAAATAATTATTAAATTTATTTATTTAGGAATTAGAAGAATTGTTAGTAAAAGGGGGGTTAATTAATTAATTAAACCTAAGAGGCAATATGCGTAAAATATGCTAAAAAATAGGAGACACGGGTGTAGACCATTTTTTAGTGTCTACAGAACCACTTAATTAAAAAATTTAAATTTGAAAATAGATCTAAGATTGGAATTTGGGAAATGCACAAATTTAATTTAAATTTAAAAATTAGAGTTTGTTTAATTAACCACTTAATTTTAAAATTTAAATTTGAGATTGTCCACAAGAAAATTCAATTCAAAATTAAGGTCTTGTAGAAAGAACCATTTAATTTTAAACTTAAATTTGAAAATAGATCTAAGATTGGAATTTGGAAATTGAAAATTTGGGAAATGCACAAAATTAATTTAAATTTAAAACTTAGGGTTTGTTTAACTAACCACTTAATTTTAAAATTTAAATTTGAGATTAAAATTTGATATAAGATTGCAATTTTGAATTTGAATTGAAATTAGAAACCAAATTTGAAGAGGAAAATTCAAAATTTAAAAAACCCACAAGCTCAATTTTTAAAATTTAAAAAAAAAATTAGGGTTTTTTAAATTAACCACTTAATTTTAAAAATTAATTGTGAAATATGTCTTGTATATGAAATTTTGAATTATGAAATTGAAAAAGTGCTCAAATCTAAAGTAATTGATCCAAATTAAACAATTCAACAAGCTCAATTTTGAAATTTAAAATTAGGGTTTTAATGAAATTAACCTCTACATTTTAAAAATTTGCATGGAAATCAAACTTGAATTTTAAATTGCATAAACAATTAGATTTGAGAACATAAATCAGAAATAAGGGTGTAAAGAGTCGGGTTCACCAAAATGTAAAGTGGAAAATTAGGGTTTAGCAAATTCACCACATGAAAGGGGGAAATCACTAAGCCAATTTTCACTTGGAGGACTTTACATTCAAAGGAGGGGATGAATCCACTAGATCCAATCCTAAATGACACAAGGACTAAATACTAAGTAGATTGATTGTGTTTGGAATGTGTTTGACCCTCTTTTGTAAGCTGAAAGAGTAAAGTGTTGAAATTGAAGAAAAAATAAGCGGAAACACTCAGCTACATGGTCGAGATTTCATCGTGCACCTAGATCTGAGAAGAATAAAATAATTCATAGCTTCTATACAAAATCTGCCAAAAGTAGCAAGGACTGTGTGTTCAGACTAGGATGCCCACCCTCTTGATCCTCCAGACTTTCCACGCGTCAAAAAGGGTTTTTCTGTCTCTGCAAATAAAGCTTAATTCTAGAGGTACAACTACGCAGTTAGTTCCTGCACATAGAAAGAAGGAGAAAGGGGTTGGGAATAGGGGTTTGCCTAAGTCAAACCCTAGTTTGGAATCAACCTTGAATGAAATACAACAAATGCTTGAAATAAATGAAAGGTATACCTTCAAATCTGTAATAGATGACAATGATGCTTCGCTTCTTAGATGTAATCACATATGTTGTATGAAATGGCATGAACGTGGCAAAACCATAACACACACACATGCTTGCAAATGAATGAAGTAATGTTGCTCCAATGGAAGAATATGCACCCTTAAAGAATGCTTGACGATGAATGCTTGAACACTTGAGATCCAATTCTACCTTCATGAATGTATATCCAAATGAGAGGGGAAGTATACCTTCTTGTCGTCAAACATTTAATTTTTCAACATAGGTTGACATGAGGAATCCATTCTCACTCAAATTTGAGATAGGGCCAAAATAGGTGCCAATTAGGGAGGACCAGGGCATGGTACCCTGTTCCTACCCCAAATTGGGTATTGAAAAAGGGGCCCCAACATAGTGCAAGATGAAAACATGAAGTTTATTGCATGGGGGAGGCATAAATAGGTCCCAATTAAGCATAGGAATGACACCACTAAGATGAGGGCCCTTAATATGGTCAAAATTGCAAAGGGTGCAATTTTAGGATGCTACACTATCTCATGGTCAATGCTATGTTCACAACTAGATTGCAACACATGAAATAATCTTCTACCCAATAGCTAGTGTTGTAAGATTCTCTTCAATGTTTTCCTTGTATCTTCACTTTAGGATTCTACTCTTTCTCTAATGCTATTTGAAATAATTGTGTTTGGAGGTTCTAATAAAGAATATGTAACCGCATAGAAAAGGTTGACACAATTTATGCACATAAAATAATAAAAAATCAACAATAAAAATTTATTATATTACAAATGCAATTATGACACAACTAAAAGTGATTCTTTGTGATCTAAGTTCAAGAATTTTATCCTTTGTAATGCCTAAAACAAATTACAGTAGCTCCTTTGAATGATTTTGGACTTCTTCATAAGTACATGGATGTAGGATTATATTTTCCACATGAAAATATAGTACACTATCCTAAGGGCATGTGGTAGAGACCAATAATCTCAAAATTAGATGATTTTACATTTAGTCAAGCTCAAAATTGGACATCTTACTTCATTAGAATGCAAACTCATCTTCTTGGACATATATCAAGTTACAAATATTAATACTAAAATTTGGTTTGATATAATACCCCTCTTAGGACCAAAAATTAAATAGTTAATCTTAAGAATTGATGGGAAATTTAAATATTTAGCAGTTCAACTAAGGTTTTCTTCATATAATGAGATATGGATGTGGCAAATTAGATTGCATCTAACTCAAAATAGAGCATATGAATGTGTTTAGGATGAGATTATGTTTTATTTTAAACCAAACAAGAGATATTCAAGTGCGATGGCATACAACTGTTATAAATATTGATTATGTCTAGAATAATTACTTTTAAACTTGAAAAGAGATAAATGCAAATGCAACATTGCAAAACCACAACATATTGTTTCAACGTAACTAGGAAGACCCAAAAATATAAGTACAAAAGAGAAAAACTAATATTGTTGCTATGGGTAATAACTACCTCTCCCCCAAGCCTCTGGCTATTTCTTTCCCCACAACCCCTCAATCATCCAACCTCGATGGAGCTATGACCCCCTCAGGTGTGAACAATTTGTTAATCACAACCCCCCCTTGCTCCCCTAGCAAAGAGGAGATGTTTGTTCAAGCAGAAAAATACCCCATACTGACTCCTCCTTTGAAGTTATCACCACCCGGATCTCCTCTGGCAGACAATGAAGAATTGGTGACCCAGAAAAAGAAACCCAAGGCTAAGAAAGCAGATGTGGGGGGTACTGAAAATAAAGTTGGAAGACCCTCAGAGAGGGTGCTAAGACATAAAGTTATGGCAAGGGACATTGCAAGGGGTAGACAGCCGACCCTTGATGGAATCAACAGAAATAAGAAATGAACTTCCTCTCCTGGAACATAAGGGGTCTCAACAGTCCTCAGAAGCAATTCACTATAAAACAGTACATCTTGGAAATGAAACTTGATATTTGTCTTCTTCTGGAGGTTAAAATATCTTACCAAACTTTTACAACCATTGCCAGTAAAATTTGGTTGGGGGCTACCTTTTTGTATGTGGATGTTTTGGGGGCTTCTGGGGGAACTGCTACCCTCTGGGACCCCCTCAAAATTAAAGAAAAGATGTATATGAGCACCCAAAACTTCTTAGCAATTACTTTTCAGCATGGTGAGCACTATTTGAACCTGTCCAATATATATGCCCCCAACTCAAAAGTGGGAAGGCGTCTAGTGTGGGAGGAAATTTCTGAACTCATCCTGGCAGACCAAAAGGCTCAGTACATGCTGGCTGGAGACTTTAATACCCCACTCTACCCCTCTAAAAAGTGTGGAGGTCTAGTTGATTTTATAGATAGCATGGGAGATCTCTCCAACCTCATTAATGTCTCTAGCCTCTTTGACCTTGATCTTCAGGGTGTCCCCTACACCTGGTCAAATAATATGAAAGGCAATCACCTAATTCAAGTCAAACTAGACAGATTCCTTGTCTCTACCAACTGAGATATTGGCTACAACTCCTACCTTAAGACTCTCCCAAGGACCACTTCTAATCATAACCCCCTCTTGCTCCATTGGAAGGATAGACACTACCTGGATCCCCCCACCTTTCCGCGATGAGATTATGTGGGCCTCCAACCTGGATTTCAGAGACCTAGTTAAGGGTTGGTGGGCTACCCTGATTCAAGGGACTGCTATGTTCAGAATTGTGGAGAAACTAAAACTCATCCGTAGGGAAGTCAAAGGTTGGAATAAGGCAACTTTTGGTGACATCTTGAAGAATAAAAAGGAATTATGCTCCAGACTGGAACAACTCCAGAGCAATATGGCTGTAGGTGACCCCCCCCCCCCCAACTCTATGTTGGTTGAGGAAGAGGATTGTTGTAAGAATTGGAAGGAAATACTCTCTAAGGAGGAAATCTACTGGAAACAAAGATCTAGAATTCAATGGTTGAAAGAGGGGGACAGAAACTCGACCTTCTTCCACCACTCAGAGAGCATCCATAAAAGAAACTTTATCAAAAGTCTAAGGGATGACTCAGATTGGGTTATCACTAGAGATTCCCTAATTGGCCAAAATGCCACTGACTTCTTCATAAGAATGTACACGGAGTCTGGAAGGAACAATGTGTCTCTCCAGGATAGTCTTTTGAGTAAGCCCCCTAATGCCATTGGGGAGGAGGATAACTGTCGGCTACTTTCTCCTATCTCCTCAAAGGAGGTTCGTTTGGCAATCTTTGCGATGAGTTCCTACAAGACCTCAGGCTCAGATGGCTTCCCCCTGATGTTTTTCCAGGATTACTGGGACATTGTTAATTATGATGTTACTAAAGCAGTGAAAGATTTCTTCAAGACTGGTAAATTACTGAAAAAACTGAATAACACTTACATTGCTCTTGTCCCTAAGTCATCAAACCCCAATTGCATGAAAGACTTCTAGCCCATAAGCCTCTACAATTCTATCTACAAAATAATTTCCAAGGTCCTTGTGAATAGAATCAAGCCCCTTCTGGCAAAGTTTATCAGTCCTTCCTAGAAAGGTTTTGTCCCTAGTCGCCAAATTTTGGATGCTACCATTATGAAATAATCCACTCCATGGACAAGAGCATAATCCCAGGTATGGCTTTCAAGCTTGACATTTCAAAAGCATATGATAAAGTAAACTAGTGTTTTTTATTTAAAACTCTCAAAACTAGGCTTCAACCAGAAGGTTGTTGATATGATTCGGGAATGTGTTACTACGGTCCAGTTCTCAGTCTTGATCAATGGGACCCCTAAGGGATGTTTTAAGGCTGAAAAAGGTATCCAACAAGGAGACCCTTTGTCACCTTATCTTTTCATCATGATTGCGGAAGTTTTGAGTAAAAATATGGTTGATATGATGATCAATGGTAGACTGCAGGGATTCAAAGTTGCTTCTACAATCCCCCCCTCAGTTATCCAACAATTTGTTGATGACACCTTTCTATTTGGTATATCATCTATTATGGAGGCCAAACAATGGAAGAATTATTGGCAGATTATGCCAAGGCATCTGGGCAATGTATCAATTATGAGAAGAGTAATCTCTTCTTATTCAACACCCCTAATGACCTGTAGCTTAAAATCCTCTCTATACTGGGGTGTAAGATTGCTGCTCTTTTGGGGACTTACCTGGGTCTCCCCCTTACTGTCAAAGAGGTCACTCCCTCTTTCTGGAATACTATCTTTGAGCAGATCTAAAAGAAACTTTTTGGTTGGAAAGGGAAATTCCTTAGCAGTGTAGGCAAGCTTCAACTCCTTGTTGCTTCCCTCCAGGGCATCTTGGTGTACTTCCTTTCCTTGTTCAAACTATCTAGTGCTACGGGGGAAAAACTTGAGAAAATCCAAAGAACCTTCCTGTGGATGGGTATGGAGGAAAAAATATGCCTTGCTCTAGTAAATTGGGACATTGTTTTCTTACCCAAATACATGGGAGGATTGGGTATCAGAAAGATAAATGCCTTGAATAAGGCTTTAATTGCAAAAGTTGGATGGACCCTAGCTAAAGGTGAGGTGGATTGGTGTAACATTATCAGGGCCAAGTATCGGGAAAGGGAGCAATTCTATTATAACTTGAGTATGGGATACCTTCCTTGAGGATCTAAACTATGGAATAGCATCCTGAAAAATAGACCGATTATTAGAGAAGGACTGAAATGGCAGATTGGAAATGGTAGAAAGATAAGGTTCTGGGAAGACTCTTGGGTGGAAGACAAACCTCTAGAAAACACTCATTTCCACCAAATTATGTACCACCTAAAGGAACACCTGGGGGATTACATTTCTGATTATATGGAACCAGGAAGAGGAAGATGGAAGAACATTGTCTAGTTCTTCTCTAATAGTCCCAACCTATTACCCATTCTTCGAGAGTTGCAGGATATTATGTTGGAATGTAGAATTCCCCTTGCTCCTCAGGAAGATAGATTCATTTGGAAAGAGACTTAGTCGGGGACCTTCTTGGTCAAGTCTGCTTACAGACAACTCCTGAGACACACTGTCGATGTTGAGTGTTGGAGGAAGATATGGAACTCTCAACTAATCCTTAAAGTCAACTTCTTTTGGTGCTCCCTAATGCATGGAAAAATCTTAACTCAAGACAACCTAAAAAAGAGGGGCTTCCAAATTTACAATAGATGCATTCTTTGTAAAGCTGAAGAGGAAACAGTTGACCACCTATTCATCCACTGCCCCTTTGTTTAACACTTGTGGAATAGAACCCTTGAAAAATGTGGTCTACAATGGGTCTTCCAGAATAGCATTAATCAGTTTGTTACTGGATGGACTCCCCCCTTCCACCACCCCTTGATCCTCCAATTATGGAGGAAGATACCGTCGCACATCTACTAGGGGGTATGGAAAGAAAGAAACAATAGAATGTTTAGAGATGTTGAGGCCCCCCCAGATAGTGTCTTTCACAATTGCTTCAAGATGATTTTCGACAATATATCTATGACCAAGTGGAACCCCCCCCCCCCTAATCCTCCTAATTCAATGGAGAAAAAAATTGTTGAACTTTGGAAACTCCCCCCAGAGTTCGAAGTCTTCAACAATAGTGCAAAAATCAAAAGGAAAATGATCAAATGGTTAGCCCCAAAACCCCATTGGTACAAACTGAACTTTGATGGGTCTGCCCAAAATGTTTGCCAAGTTGGTGGTGGAATCATCTGTGACCACTTGGGGAACATTGTGGCAGCTTATGCGAGCAACCTAAAGAACCATACTGTCACCTAGGCAGAGGGAATGGCTCTCCTATGGGGTCTAAAATTTGCCACATCCATTGGCATTAAACAACTAGAAATTGAAGGTGACTCGTAGATCATTGTGGAAATAGTGAGTGGTAGATCTGCTGCTGGGTAGAAAATGGATTCCATTTTGAGGGATGTCAAGATACTTATGGCTAACCTTTATGGCTTCACCATCTGACATGTCTTTAGAGAAGGGAATGCAGCTGTGGGCTCCATGGCGGTGATGGGAAGGCTGCAGAACAGCTTACAATGTTGGAGGAACCCCAATTTGCTGCCAGTAACCACCAAGGTGATCTTGGAGACTTGAAAAAATAGTCCAATGATGAACCCGTATAACTTTTACTAGATAAAGAGAGCCAATATTCAAATTTTAAATTTAGAGGGGAATCCCGCCCATCATGGGCCCGGTCTGCCACGTAGCCATGGATGGCCTTGTCATCACTCTCAAAAGGGATGTAATAATGATGATAGTATTGATATCAAGAATGGTAATTTCCTAATTATCATCTGGACGAAGTTTATTGGTGGTGATAAAGGCGATAGCTGGGATAGGTCAAATCACATTGGCTGGATTGAGGGTTTGCATGCGTTTAGTAGATTTCATGAATGTAATATCTACTTAGGCATAAGTTGCAATAATCACACCATTTATTGCGTGATTTTATCTCAGGACTGGCTAAGTTTTTATCACAACCCTACTCTTTCCCTGGTTTGGCTTTGTGTTTCTTCTACCATGTTTCTCCTCTGCTCCACTAAGCTGGAGGAAATGACAATGGGAGGTGACAGGCTAAGACTGGAACCCGACAAAACTGATGATTTTAAAGCTAAGTTGGCAGTGTGGTTTGTCTATTCGGAAGGTGGGATCAATAAATTTATGGAAAGCATGAAGGGGGATGATGAGAGATTGTCTAAGAAATTTGTGGCTTCCTGGGAGGACAGAAGTGTTACCATGGGGGGTATCTCCTTCGAAATAAATGAAGAATTTACTTCTCAAGCGACGGGTCTATCTATGGAGGGAAGGAAATGGAAGAAACAGAGTCGCATTTCGGATACCACCAGTCTGAACCAGTTCTTTCATGAAGGCGAAAACCCGGTGAAGAGGGTGAGCGATTTCAACTGGGAGGAGCTTCTGCCTTCGTGGGATGAGGTCTTCTATATCGTGATGAAATACTTCACTCTGGAGGGAAGGTATGGAATCTTTTGTTATTACCATCTCCCATTCCTTAACCACCTAAGAAATAAGGATTACATCTCCATTCTGTTTTTCCTGCTTCATTCGTTGGATTCAAATGTCAAGGATATTGCTGACGTCAATAAAAAAGGAAAAGACTTCCCCATTCTGCAGCAAGGCCTCATCCTTTGTCTCTACAACTTCCACCTGGCCCTTTGCCTGTCCCGAACTATCTCCATCCAGAATGTGGCTGATAACCGCCCCCTTGCCATTGCTACCGTTAAACCTGATGCAAGCCCTCCTTGACTACCAAAAATTGGCTCTTGCAGCAAGAAAAATAAAAAGTGCCCTCCTAAGGATGTTAGAACCCCTAAGAAAGTTAGAATCCAGGAGATTGATTCCGATATGGAAATTACTGATGAGGCCAACACTCCCCACTGTTCTGTGAGACTGGCTTCCAAACCCCCTGAAAAACCGCTAAGAGACCCCTCCTCTTCCCATGATATGGGAATTCAATCCCTTTTAACAATGTGGCTCTGTTCTAGACTACCTCGACCCCCCACTCTGTCAGCTCCACCCACTCCTCTGAAAGCCCTAAAAATTCTATGAGTCCAGAGATTGGCCCCAAATCCCAAACAAATTCTCCCTCCCTGACTCTCAGGTTTGAGAAGATGATGGTGGTGGAGGAAGTGAGCAGCATAAAGCAGGAAGATGACAACAGCCTGGCGGAGTTGGGTAAGAAAGTGGAGGTTTTGTTTGATAATGTGCAGGAAATCACCACCAGGATGGAGGCACTGGAAAACAATCTGCAATACGTCTCCGGATTTGCTTTGAACGTGATGCATTGCTCGGTGACCACTTTGTGCCTTCTGCAGGAAAGTTCTACCAAAGGCAAAAGCAAGGAAGACGATGACTACATGGCCCTTTTCAAATTCCTCACCAAGGAATGGGCTAGGAAGCTCCTCCTCAAGAGAAGCCATGGAAAAAAGAAATAGTCTGTTTCTATGTCTCAGAAGTCTGATTTTTTGTTCAGTCTTAGTAGCCTACGGGCTGATAGTTTTAATTTATGTTTATATTTGAACTTATCTACCTATTTACCTACGTAGAAAATTCTTAAAATGTTTATTAAGACTTTTATATATCTGCTGAACTTACATAGAATGATCATAGTTTTTGATAGAGGAAAGTAAGAGGGCTGTAATTTTGTTGATGATCTGCTGACAGATGGCTTGCCATTATTTCTGTGTTCTTCTCCTGGGTCAGCCCCCTTGTTTTGGTTGCTTTTAATATCAAAAACTATGAAAAAATATATTTTTGGTTGATACAATATTTCTTATATTCTTGTGCATCACTAGATCACTTTAGATATCATAAAACATCACATCAAATTACATACATTCACAACAACATATTTATTCTTTTGACTATCACATAAATCTATTATCCAAACCTCGTTTCTAAATTTAATCTCAAGCTTAACTAATAGATTTTCATTGAACTCAAAATAATCTTCCTCTCTTTGAAATCAAAGTTTTTTTTTTCGTTTTTTTTTGTTTCAATTCTAAATTTGAATACAAATCTAAAATTCATTACATAACTTCAATATTTGAAAAAGCTATTTTATTTCCAATTTTTTAATTTATACATTGATGTTCATATACATTTCATTTTTTAATTCAAAAATATAATGACAATACAAAACAAAAAAAACAAAAATTAAAATATTGGAATTGCCTCAACACCTAAAGCTAATGACACAAATCAATTTCCTTACATACTTTTGTACTCACTCAATTATCTTTTAGTCTCACACAATTTATTTAAATTAAAGCATTAATTAAATAACAATAAAATATCTCTTCAATGCTTAGTAAACACATAAAACCTTCCAAATAAAACCTTTAAAATGTCATAAATTTAATGAAATGTACAAACCTACAAATGAAATTTTTTGTCATTTAAGAAACTAATATTAATAGGGACAAAATAAAAATATAATTAGGTGGACACCTCAACATCCAAATATGATATGTTTAATTAGATGTAGACTTCATGGTGTGACTTACATATTATATTCCATTACATTTCAACTTCTAAATTTATTGCACCATAATAGCCAAATATTATATTTGAGCATGCCAAACCGCCCAAAGAATAATATATTAAATTGGTCAAATTCCCAAGAAAATGAAGTCTAAAAAACTTCTGGCAATCAAATCAAACCACCATCCTTACGTTGGGATGAGAAGATAAGTCCTTGTTTTTTTTTCAATACTAAGCTATTCACAAATCACCTCTTGTGTTTTTAAAAGTGTTAGAAAATAATTGAAAAGAAAAAGGCTTTTGAGACTTTTTTATGAACTACTTTTGGAATATCTTTGACAAATATAACACCACCCACTACATTAACCTACCATTGTTGTATCTTTCTACCAAAGTTGGATTTTAAATTTAACAGGTAGCAATAGCAATCATACAGAGTGAGATTCAAGCACAAATTGCTTTAGATTTTGGATGGACCACCTACAACATTTGTCAACTTATGTTTTATTTGGTTGGTAGGTATCATGTTTGTGGACTTAAATTAATGTGATATTTTTATTTTTTCTAGTTTGTTTTCTGTTCAACTAGATCAAACTTACTATCTTGTCTTTATATTTCAACAACTTTTGAAATGTTGATGTTTTATAACATATACATTTATCATATTAAATCATGTTAAAAATAAGTTTGGGCTTACTATCTTGTCTTTGCATTTCAACAACTTTTGAAATGTTGATGTTTTATAACATATATACATTTATCATATTAAATCATGTTAAAAATAAGTTTGGGTTCTGTTAGGATATTAGTTTATGATATGTTTTTGTCTGTATATTTTGTGAAATGTCTTTGAAATGTCTTTGATTGTGTATTTTTTTAAAGATTGAATAATAATTGAATGTCTTTGATTGTGTATTTTTTTAAAGATTGAATAATAATTGTAATAAAATTAGTAGTTGTGAAGGTTGTGAGGAATGAAAGTGTTGATTGTGATTTAATAAATATTATGCAAAGTATCTTTTCAAGAGTAGCAATGATAATATATACAAGTCATTCATAATTAATTATATCATATTTGCTATGCATCTCTTTAATAAATTATGTTGTTATGAAGACTATTAGGAATTGAAGTATTTATAAGTATTAAACAAGTCTTATAACAAAAAATAAATAAAAATATCTTTACAAGAATGACAACACTAATATATGTACAAGCTATTTACAATTACTATAGACTACATTGCATATGCATTGAATATATCACCTCCACTAATTTTTATTTTATAAAATTTAGTAGTAAATATATTAAGTTTCTTTCAATGTGGATCAAAAAAGTTGTTTTCTCAACTATTCTCATAACACGCCATCTTGCATAAAGGAGATGTCAATATCATTAAAAATACATTAATTATAATTGATCAAGAGGTGGATAAGGCCACAATGATTATTTTATATGAAAAAGGTTACAACATATATGATGTAAATATAGAATAGGGGACAAAAGAAAATTAAGATATTATAATTATATTTGATTATTTTAATTTAATTTAATTTCTTTTAACTATATGTTATGTTTTTAATATTTAACTCGTAGAAATATCTCAAATACATGTATGTAAAAGATGTTGACAGATATCTTAAATACATAACTATATAAATAGTGTAAAAATAAATTTGATGAATAATTGTTTAAATTGTCATTTATAAAATATTATTATACATATTTACAAAAGAAAGGTGGGTGGGGAAAAGGAGAGAGGAGGATGATCTTGTTCACTTGAATTTCCCCATACATTATGGGGTTTGAAGTCTCCATGGGAGGGTCCCACCCATCACTGTCAATTTTTGAATTTCTTTTTCTTTTATAGTACAAGGTGGCAAAATATAAACATCCAACTAAGGGAAATTGCTAGAAGAAAACCAACTAAATGCAACCACCAATAGGCTAGCTAGTGGTTCCCCCCACAAGTGGCAAGGAGGTAGAGCTTCAAATAGAATGTCACAACCAACCTTACTAGTCACAGTCCCTTCTTGTAGTTGATGGAGAAGCCTAGGAGAAAGTCTCTTAGGTTTTTCCAATATAAAGACTCCTAGCATAATGGCACCCATGAGAAAGTGAGTGGCCCTTGGAGGAAGAGGGAGATGGAGGAAATCTTGCCACTACATAAGGGGCATTACCCCAATGGTTGAAGAGCACTTGTAAGTGCATCAAATCAAGTACAACTTTGTTTCCTTGCACTTCAATCTTTAATAAAATAGTAGAACATATCATAGCTTTAAAATAAAGTAAACATGCCAATTAATTGAATAATTAGAAAAAATAGCTAGATTTTTATTTTTCTATATGATAATGATAATATCCACCCTAAAATCGTACCAAATTTGTTTGAATTTTTTAGGTATGTGAGACCAATCCCCTAAAAGAACCTTGTGCTATGAAAAGGGGTTTGGTCTAAAGGGTTGGAAAAAAATATGGATTCAAGACCAAATATTCAAAGTTATGGGACAACTAGAATAATTACTTAAAAGAATTTGGCTACCCAAAAATGGGTAATATGTCTAGAAATTTCAAATGGGATAATCTAGAGTTAATAGGAAAGCCTTGGAAAAGAATAAAGTAAGCATAATAAACCAGTTTGGTCTCCAAAATGGCTAGACAAATGGTGATCTAATATGAATATAAAAAACTAATATGAGATGATCTAGGATAAATATAGTTTGTTCCATAGAGAGGTGAAAAAATATTAAAAATAATGGTGATCTAGGATGAATATAAAAAACTAATAGATATTTCTTCATTTATTTATCTTCTTTTTTTACTTTCATAGTTAAATGTTATATATATTTATATAACTATTTAATGTTTTATTGTTATCAACTATTAATAATTTGACATGTAAATCACAATAATAAATAATATAAAAGATTAAAAAAAATTGTAACATATTCACACCATTACACTCCATCCTTCACTAGCACTATAGAATCCTCTTGACATATACATCACTTTTACAATTCTTTAAAAATAAACAATTTGAACCTTTCAAACATTTTTTTGATAATGATTGTAGAATAAAAAATTACACAACTTTATAATTTCATGCTATGTCTTACCGTCACTTTGTTTTTCATTCCCTTAGTATATTACTAAGCTCACTTAGCCCCTACTTTAACCTCTTTCCTTCCCATAGTTCTTAGATCTTATTTCCCAAATTTTCCTTTTTTTCAAATTTTATGTCACTGTGTCCTACTAGTGTGTCATAATTTTTGAGTTGAGATTGTATAGACACTAGTGCAACACACATTTCCATGTCACATGTTATCATATCCCATGCTAGTTTCTTGTAACTTGGAGGCTATTTTTGAGTTTTTCTATTTTTCACCTTCCCAAATCACTAGATTTTTCTTAGGATAAATCCAAATGACTCAATAGATTCTTTCTTTCGCATCTCCTTTTTTAAAGCCAATATTTGAATATCTCAGTATCTACTCACAATTTGGGCACTCTACAACTCTAATTTTTTTTGACAACTCTTATTTCGCTTGGATTCCTCAATGTGAGTGTACACTAGTGTTTAGTGGTGGTTCCTTCATGTGACCACAATAACCTTTAATAACATTTTCTACACGGATCTTATTTCCCTTGTCTTCTTCAAACCCTCATAGGTGGCTTATTCTTTTTCTCTTTTTTTAATTCTATTTCATTATGATAATTGTAACTTCCTCTCTTGTTGTGCCCTTGAGTTACCTTGAGATATCTCTATTCTACAAATATTTTATTCTAATTTACATAATGTGTTTTTTATTGTTCTTATTGTCTAAGTACAATTTAAGTAAGAACACTACACTAGTTTTTATCTAACTATCCAACAAATGGCTACTACGAAGGTAGAAATACAAAATATAGAATTCAACCATGACAATACCCTAAAAAACCTCAACTTTTTTTGTGTTCATTATAGCTACAAATTTATTTAGATGGAGGTATCTAGATACTCAAGAGTTGGTGATATATTCATTATTCTTTTTTATTTAGTTAGTATTTTAATCAATTTTAGTACAAGTTTTTGTATTGTTATTATAGATTATTCTTGTTACTAGTATTTTTATCACATTTTTTGGTTCTCTTTTTGTATGTGCAGTTGTATTCTATTGAATAGAATAATGCTTCAATAATTGAGTGTACACAATAATAGTGCACTTTACTAGTGTTCATGTAAAGCACTAGTGTTTGCTCTAGTAATCTTTAGATTTTAGTGATAAATTAATTTTTTAATTATTTATTATTATAAAATAAATTTTATAAATTCATTTTCTATAATTATATTAGCTATATTTTATTCATGTCTCTCATAGTTTTTTGGCAAGGGCAAAATAGGTTTTGATGGGACCTAAAACCCTTTTTACAAATGTTGCCTAGAAGATAAACAAACCTAACCAATGGCCAACCATCAGTCAATAGACAAGACACACACAAAAAAAAAGAGGCTAAAACAACAACAAATATTGTAATGTTTTAAGCATATCAACTGCATCCAGCTCTTGTTGGTACAAAAAATTTGAAGCTCGACTAGGTTTAGCAATCCTTGCTTCTAACTTCAAAAAATTTCTTCTTACCTCAACTTCTAGCACTAGGACCTTGTAAATCATATCTAGTCTAGTTTCCTTTTTTCTTATTTCACCATTACTTTTTTACCCTATGTTGGCAAAATCCAAAATTTTCTCTTCTCTGAGCTCCTTCAACTTCTTGGCAAGTATATGGATCCCTTCAACACTATTATGAATAAAGCATTTTTTGTCATTAATAACTCTTTCGAAGTTATGGTTCACCTATTTTAATTTCTCCTACAACCCCTTAATGCATCTCTCAAAGCCTCTCTCCATCAAGATAACCTCCATTGTAAGAGCATCTAAATCATATTGGATATATTTATCATCATCTTTATCCTCAATAATGCTCTCACCCTTATTAGAATCAATCCTATTTTGCATGGAATTAAGTTTCACATCGATTTGATTTATTTCTCTTAAAAATAATTTAATGGGCCTAAATTGACCCACCACTCCATCCCTAGCTAGCTCGAGCACATTGTAGATGTCATCTATGTTTGTATTAAGTTGGAGGAAATTATTTGAGAGGTCTTGGAGAGAAAAAACGTGTTCCCATCTATCCATTTTAGATGTTAAGATTGGGCATTTGTTAATTTTGCAAAGAAGGTTTTTATAAATCTCACCCACCTTCCCCTTACCTTTGGGAATGACTTTCTCCTTGTCAGTCCCAATTTTAATCTTTTTTCCTTTCTCAATAATTGAAATCAAGTTCTTGTCAGTATTCTTCACTTGTTTATGAACCATATTTCCAAAACATCTAAGCCATGTTTATTTTCTTATAGGACTCAACCCTCTTCCCTTTCTCTTCCTTTGAGGGAGGATTGGAATAAATTTTAACCTTATCCTCATCCCTCCACTCCTCATATTCATCAATCTCCACAAGTAAATCTTTGAATTAAAAGAAACATAATGAGCATGATACTTGAAGCCACTCACAAGTTTATTGGTTTCAACAAGGGAAAGAAAGGTTTTTAAATGTTTCATAATCACTAGAATTAGGCCCTCATGTAAGATAGGAGTCTTGGCATTCTTCGTATGCTCCTTCAACCCAAATTCAAGAGAAGGAGATAGCAAGGAAAGGAAACAAGTTTCTTATGACAAAAAAGATTAACTAGAATGAAATGGAAGCCATAAATAGAAATGAAATGAACATCAAGAGTGAATTAGCATATTATTACCTCTATGATATCTATCCAAACTAGTTTGATTGAGAACCTTTCATAGTTTATATAAGATAACTAGTTTGATGCACTCATTACCTTTCAAGAACTAGTTAATGGAATTATTATAGTCTTTTATGTCCTTAAATATCTTCCACTTTCAGGTAGAGAGGCCAATAATTTATATTATCAGATCTTCACTAACAACCAATACCTTCCCATCCACTAAAAGAGTACAGTCTTTCTATAATTTCATGAAGACCTAAGTCGTCTCAAGGTCATACTTGTGCAGCTTATCCAAGTAAGAAGCCACACTTCCTTCCACAAGGATCTTCCAAACCTTCCGTTTTCTCATAATTCCATCATAGGAAAGGTGTTCAATTTTTCTCCTATCACCACCTATTTCAATCACCAAGAACATCAGTAGGAAAGTAGGAGAAAATATCAATCCCATTGATAAAAACTAGGAAGAAATCCCCAAAAAATATCCATAATCCATGTGAGAAGTCTTGATATCATTATGACATTAATTTTCATTTCCAATGCATCCTTGGTAAACATTATAATTAATGATTGTTTTAATATTAAAGGGTAATGCATCATGATTATGCCAAAAGTGAATAGAGCCATTATTAAACTCCAAATTGTTAAAGGCATTAGCTATGTCATTCCCCTCCCTATAAATATGGGATATATTATAAAAACCATCCAAAGAATTAAGGAATTTTTGAAGAATCCTTAATAAGAGTTTCTATTGACCAACTAGGGCTATTAACATTATTTAAACATTAAATCATATTGAGAGAATCTCCTAAAAAAAATTACAATAACCTTGAGAATGAGCTAGTTTCATGTAGTAGTAGGCCACAACAAATTTAGTGTAGTGGTTTATTTGGATTCTCAAATGAAGTGTCATAGCTGAAATAAACCTACCTTGAAAATATCTCAACGCTCCCACACTACCAACAATCCTTGGGTTACCATTGGCTATTGCATCAAAATTGATTTTAATCCAACCTCTAAGTGGAGGACACCAAACAACATTATCTCTTGAATAATTAACTTTTTTATGGGAACTAGGATATCAAATGGTATTATCTATTTTTTCATCACCTAGAGATCATTTTCAAAGACCAAAAATCTAGAACCATTCACCTATTTGATAGGAACCCAGGAAAGGAAGTTCTACTTAATAGATTTGCATATTTTAAGATAAATTCTTTCAAGATTCAAAGAGTATTCTCGAAAGACCCAATTGTTGACAACAACAATGGAGGAAAACTGAGAGGGGGGGGTGAATCAGTTTTCACCTGATTAAATAATTTAAGCACAACTTCAAATCTGATCAACTATGACAAGAACAAAGATAAAAACAATAACAAAAATACACATAACACCAAGATTTTGACGTGGAAAACCTGGTTAAGGGAAAAACCACGATGGGAACCTACCCACAATAAGATGATACTTTGTAGTAGTATGTATAAATATTACAATGGGGAATGCACATGTATTCAGGCACACTACTTAGAGCTCGTTGCTCAAAAAACAAGAAACCTAGAAAGGTTACAACCTTAAGGGGAGGCTCACTACATTACAAAGATTAGAAAAACAATCCAGATTAAATGAACTGAGAGAATAGCATCTCCTAATGCCTGATGACAATTCTGGTTAAGCACATTTGTCTACCCTGCAAGACTCTTTGCTCAATTATTCTCACCGACAAATGAATTCACTTGTTCACACATACACCACTCTTCAATAATGCAGACATAACAACTATTTACAAATTACATGAATATGACACCTATTTACACAAATCATCAACCTTGACTACAAGGTTGGCTCAACCCTCAAGACCTAATTACAAAATCGCATCACATGATACGTAAATCAATCACTAGACCAATACAATATCATTTCCAACATATCATGGACCCAAATCAAATCCTTGAACATGCAACGCTGCCATAAATCTCCCCAAGATCATCCGCAACACGCTACACCACCAAAAATGTCGCATAACATGAAGAACATCATCGGACCCATAATATCTTCAATAATGTGTACAATGATCAATGGGGACTAGAAAAACAAATAGAACATGGTTAGGAAACACCAACAAGAACATTAGAAACATCCCCAATAGCTACACCAACACCACTTATTCAAATCTTCATCGATCATTACATTGATACTCAAGAACACTTAACAGCAGCAACTGGGACTAGAAAGATAACTTGTGGAGCACCAAATCATAAACCATCTGAATTGAAGATACACATGAACATCCCAAATAGTCTCCCAAATCCACAACCAAATATATAATCATTTCGGCACAATGGATCAAATACCAGAACACTGTAACACTGAAAAACCAATCCTTGTAGCAGAATCCATAACTCGATCAAATCACCATATATCATCATGAAATAAACATTGAATCAAGTATCTTTAGTTAATTCTGGATATCAAATAGATAAACCAACTAGATCAACTCTCTGCAATCACCGGAACACCAAAACACAGGAATATGTTGACATTAATGACAACAACATATCCTAGCAACAATAATATCCAATAATCTCCCCCTTTGGCATTGATGGCAACATGTCAATGTCAAAAACAATCAATACAAAGAAATAAATCAACACTAGCAATCTCCCCCTGAAACCATGCACACAAAGCTTCCAAGGTAAGGCAGTTTTTCACATGCTTCTCTCCCCTTTTGATAGCAATGTCAAAGACAAAATACAAATCATTATTCTCTCCCCCTTACTAGATAATCTCTCCATACACTTAATACTCCCCCAGAATAGCAGCATCAACTCATCAATCTAGATAAGAAGATAAGAATATGAAGTCCATTAGTTTAATGCATCTAGTTTTCATCAGGAGGGGAAGATACCCCTAAGTTATCTCTCAAATATACAAATATAGCTGCAAGCAAGGGCTTAGTAAAGATATCTACAATTTGATTCTTTGTAGATACATACTCCAATTTGACTTCTTCCTCGCTGACTTTCTCCCTCTATAAAGGATACTTGATTGATATATTCATTGTTTTAGAGTGCAGTACTAGATTCTTGAAAATATTAATAGCACTTGAATTATCACAATATATAACAGTAGGCTCATCATAAATAACTCTAATGTCCTTCAACATCTACTTCATCCAAACTACCTGAGTACAGTTGCTAGCAACAGCAATGTATTCAGCTTCTGTAGTAGATAGAGAAATAGCACCTTGCTTCATACTTGACCAAGAAATCAACTTCTTTCCCAAAAAAAATGCCCCACCGGTAGTTCTCTTTAAATCATCAACATCACTTTCCCAATCAGCATCAATATAAGAACATAACATGAAATCATCATTCTTGGGATACCACAAACCATAACATCGTCTACCTAATCAGCATTAGTATAAGCACATAACATGAAATCATAATTCTTGGGATACCACAAACCATACTCAACTATCCCCTTCAAGTATCTAAAAAAATCTCTTCATAGCAGTAACATGACTCTCTTTAGGATCAACTTGAAATCTTGCACAAAGACAAACAACATGCATAATATCTGGTCTAGTCTGAGTCAAGTATAATAGTCCACCAACCATAGATCTATACAAGGTCTAATTATTTTTAAGAGATTCATTATGCTTAGACAAATTGAATCCAGACACCATAGGAGTTCTAACAAGTTTAGAGTCATCTAACCCAAACTTCTTCAACAATTCCTTCACATGATTAGATTGAGAAATGAAAATGCCTTTATCAGTCTGTATAATCTACAATCCTAAGAAGAATTTCATCTCACCTATCATAGACATCTCAAACTCTTCTTTCATATCATCAACAAACCTCATACTCAAATCATCGTCTCCTCCAAAAATAATGTCATCAAACACTTCAACAATTAAAATGTTATCATTATCAAACTTAAAGTATAAATTACTATCAACAGTACCTTTACAGAATCCCAACTTCATCAAATACCTATCTAATCTATCATACCAAGCTCTAGGGGCTTGTTTAAGTACATACATTGCTTTCTTCAATCTACATACCATGTCTCAATCTGATAATGAAAATCCATCAGGTTGCTCAATGTAGACTTCCTCTTCCAAATCACCATTCAAAAAGGTTGACTTAACATCCATTTGATATACCTTGAAATTCTTATAAGAAGCATATGCAAGAAGCAATCTAATAGCTTCAATTATAGCTACCAGAGAAAAATTTTCCTCATAATCAATTCCTTCCATCTGTGAGCATCCTTTACATACAATTCTTGCTTTGTTTCTAACCACTTCACCGACTTCATTCAATTTTTTTTAGAATACCCATTTTGTACCAATCACATTCTTGTCTTTAGGTCTCGGAACAAGTTCCCATGTGTTATTTTTCTCTATCTAATTCAACTCTTCTTCCATAGTTTTTATCCAATTCTCATCTTTACAATCTTTAACAACATCTTTAGGTTCAATCTTGGAAATCAAACATATCTCTTCAGCAGCAATCCTTCTCCTAGTCATCACACCATTATTTTTGTCACCAATAATTTGATTTTTTAAATGATTTAATCTCACATATCTCAAAGTCTTTTGATTGTTCTGATTCTTCTGTTCTCGAACTTCTTCACCAACAACACCCATATCTAGATTAACTATCTCTACCAAATCATTCTTCTTTAGGATCTCAATCTGTGCTTGATTTGAAATAACATCCTGATCATCAAACTCATATCCACATGCTCTGATCTTATTTCCATGACATTCATCAACCGTCACATTTTCACTTTCCACTCTCTTCTTCAACCTCATATTGTAACACCAGTAGGCCTTTCTCTTAGTATAATAACCCAAGAAAATTCCTTCATCACATCTTGCATCAAACTTTCCTAAATCCTCATCTCTTTTGATATACATTTTCTTCAAAAAAATTTGAAATATTTAATTGTAGGAACATGACCAAAATATAACTCGCAAGGAGTCCTACCGGAATCACTTTTTATATGTACCCAATTGACTGTGTATATAATAGTGCTAACAAATTCTCTCCAAAAGGTATTTGAAACATCTCCTTCAATCAACATAGTCCTAGCAGCATCCAAAATATTTTTGTTCTTTCTTTCAACAACTCCATTCTATTAAGGAGTTCTAGGTGCAAATAATTGTCTTCTAATTCCATTCTTTTAATAAAATGAATCAAACTCACCAGATGTGAATTCTCCTCCTCTGTTAGATCTCAGACATTTCAACTTCAATCCTATCTCTATCTCCACCTTAGCTTTGAATATCTTGAATTTCTCCAGACCTTTTGATTTCTCCCTTAGAAAAGTAACTCACATCATTATAAAATAGTCATCAATCAACAACATGAAATATATGTCACCCTACATACTTCTTACTCTTGTAAGACCACACGAGTTAGTATGCACAAGATCCAATAAACCATTAGATGTATATAGTTTACTCTTTAATGAAATTCTTATTTGCTTTCCCAACTGACATTCTTTACATACCGGTAGAAGGTTGCACAATCTTAGGCAAATCTCTAATATCTTGAGTAGAACTTATTTTAATCATGCATTCAAAATTAACATGACACATCCTTCTATGCCACAACTAACTTTCATCTATCTAAGCAATAAAACAACTTTTCTCACCAACATTCAAATGAAAGATATTACCTTTAGTCTTAGTTCCTGATGCAATAGCTATACCGAAGGAATTTAGAATCTTGCATTTATCATTCTCGAATTGCAAAAATGTATCCCTCATCGACCATTTATCCAACACTCAAAAGATTATGCTTCACACCTTCAACATATAATACATCATGAGTATTATGCTTGCCATCAAAATAAATAGAACCTATACCACGAATCACACAAGCTTTATCATCTCCAAATCTTACTATACCACCATCACAAATTTACTTTTATCTCCTTTCATATGATTTGAACAACCCCTATCAATTACCCATTCATCTTTCTCTTCAATCTTAGTAGCCAAATATTTATCCTCAATAGTACATCTTGTAGAATTCACCAGTACCAGATCATCTTCTGAATTCCCATTCTCATAGACTTCATCTGTCACACCTTCATTGGCATCATAATAACATCTCTTATGACATTTGTACTTTCGGTTAGGCTTATAAGGCTTATCATGCTTCTCATATCTATCATTCTTATTAAATTTATCATGCTTATCATACTTTGACATTCCTTCAGGACACTGAGAAGCAAAATGTCCTATTTTATTACAACAAAAGAATTTCAAAGGCAACTTCCCATCATACTTACCAACCCCCTTAGGAAATCTCCAAGAAATAAGTGCTTCAAGATCTTCCAAATCTCTTTCATGTTCTTCCATCTCTCTCATTTCTCTTTCGTATCTGGAAACCCTAGATGAACTTTCTTCCAAATCATACTTCTGCTTCTCGGATATAGAGGCTTTAAATGCAATCTCAAATTTACCATGTGACTCTCTAAATTCACTCAACTCAAAAGCAACAAGTTTACCAATCGGCATGTCTCTTGTCACAGTGGTCACAGTCTGGATCTCATCAATAGCAACAACTTTATATTTGTAAGCAAGAGGCAAGGATCTCAACACTTTAGTGACAATCTCATTTTCTTCAAGAGTTCCATCGGCACGTTTGATGTTCATGACAAGTTCATTCACTTTGGCCATAAAGGATGATCTGTTCTCATCTTCTCCCATCTTTAGAATCTCATACTTTCCTTTCAAACTCTATAGTTTAGCAACTTTGACATGTTTATCTCCTTCATAAAAGGTCTCTAACTTTTCCCAGATCTCATGTGCAATCTACAATCCCATCACATTACTCATCTTTGAATCAGTCAGGGCACTCAGCAATCCTTCTTTAGCTCTTATGTTTGGCATCGTTGATCTCATTTGCAGTAACCGGACCATTCTGAGGAACATTGTAGGTATTCTTTGTAATATTCCAATAATCATCTCAAAGACACTTCAAGTGACACTCCATCTGGTCCTTCCATATAGTGTAATGGCTTCCATCAAATCTTGGACTCTCTTTCTTGAAAACATAGGTTTTCATCCTAGATCTCCTCAAGTGGTCAAGATTCTTTTGGAGGATCTATCTCTGATACCAATTATTGGTAATGACAATAAAAGAAAACTAAGAGTGTGGGGTAAATCATTTTTCACTGAATTAAACAATTTAAGTATAGCCTCAAATCTAATCAACTTTAGCAAGAACAAAGATTAAAACAATAACAACAATACAAATAACACCAATATTTTGACATGGAAAAACTAGTTAAGGGAAAAACCACAGTGGGAACCTACCCACAATAAGATGATACTCTATAGTAGTATGTGTAAATATTACAATGGGAAATGCACATGCATTCAGGCACACTGCCTAGAGATCACTTCTCAACAAACAAGAAACCTATAAAGGCTACAACCTTAAGGGAAGGCTCTCTTCCTTACAAAGGTTGGACAACAATCTGGATTAAATTAACTAAAAGAATAGCATCTCCTAATGCTTAATGATAGTTCGAGTTAAGCACATTTGTTTGCACTGCAACACTCTCTACTCAACTCTTCTCACTAAAAGATGAATTCACTTGTTCTCATATACACCACTCTCTACTAATGCAGGCACAACAACTATTTCCAAATTACATGAATATGACACCTATTTATACAAATCCTCAATCTTGACTACAAGGTCGGCTCAACCCTCAAGACCTAGTTATAAAATTATATCACACGATTCATAAATCAACCATTGGACCAATACAATAGCATTATCGACGTATCATGGACCCAAATCAAATCCTCAAACACGCAAAACTACCAGAAATCTTGCCAAGATCATTCACAACCTACACCACCAAAAATGTCGCATAACATGAAGAACATCACCGAACCCATAAGATATTCAATAATGCACACAATGATCAATGTGAACCAGAAAAAAAAAAAAAATAGAACATGCTTAGGAAACACCAACAAGCATGTTTGAACCATCTGCAATAGCTACACCAACACCACTTATTCAAATCTTCATCAATCAACACGTTGATACTCAAGAACACTTACCAACAACAACTAGGACTAGAAAGATAACTTGTGAAGCACCAAATCATGAACCAGATGAATTGAAGATACACGTGAACATCCCAAACACTCTCCCAAATCTGCAAGCAAAGATATAATCATTCTGGACCACAATGGATCAAAACTTGAACACTGCAACACTAAACACTCAAAAACCAATCCTCATATCAAAATCCATAACTAGATCAAATCACCACACATCACCATGAAATCAATACTGAATCAATTATCTCTAGTTAATTTAGCATATCAAATAGATAAACCAGCCATATCAACTCTCTGCAACCACCAAAACACAAGAATATGTTGACATTAATGACAACAACATATCCTAGTAGCAGCAATATCCAACACCATTTTTTTTCTTTCCAAATACCATCCCACATGGGGAATGATAAAAGACCAAAGGAGCATAAGAGTTGGGTTATTTGAAGAGGTAGTCTATTTGGAACAAATCTCATTGATAGAGTTTGGAAACACCCAATTTGCATTCCATAGAGAAAGAATATGATCCCAAAATTCCTTAACAAAGATGCAACCCAACAACAAATGTAAAATTTAGAATCCTAGGAAAATAAAAGTCCCTTTTGCAAAGGTTATTCAAGGTGAGAAATTTATTTTGAGCAAGAAGACACAAGGAAAATATTCACATTAGGAATAAGCTTTGGATTCCATAAAGCTTCCCAAAAAGGAGAAGGGTAGTTACAATTCAAAAGATGACTAAATGCAAAAGACACAAAATAAAATTCTACTAGCAATGAAATTACAAACCATCTTGTCACACATCAAGGAAACTAGGATATACATCATAGAAAGAGCCCATTGAAGATCAGCAAGCCCAAGGTCAATAGAAATTAAAAAATTTAATCTTTATTCTGAATACACTCTATCAGAAAATGACCAATATTTCTAATACAATCAACTATGTGAGAAAGCGCCCAAGGCTCATTATTAAGCCTATCGATCCTCCCATAATTCAATACACCTTCCATCACCAAAAATCCACCTAAGACCTTTAAATATGATAAATATGGACTTTAAAACATTATTCCAAATGGTTGATCCAGAGGGGAGATTCTACGAATTAAAAATAGCCTTAAAATTATGAATCTAACTAGGTATTTACTAAACATAATTTTAGTCCACTCATTATTTTTAGAGATTAGTCTCTAGAGTTGTTTAGCTAACATGTCATATTTGGATTATATATTTTTCGTAACTTCAAGGCCTCTCATCTTATTTGATTTACAAACCCAGTCCCAAGAAACCAAATGCAAATTTTTACAATCCTCAATCCCCATCGATAGGAAATTTTTTTACTGTGTTCTATCTTCACAATTAACTTTCTAGGGACCTTGAAAAGACTCATGGCATGAACAGGTAGATTTTGAAGGGTGGCCTTAATTATTGGAACCTTTCTAGCTAGGATAAGCACTGGACATTTCCAAATCAAAAGAATCTAGGACATTGTTATCACAAAGAGAGAGACCAAGATTTGTGGATGGGAGATGTCCAACCTTGAAATCTAGGATTCCTATCTTTTTTTGGTCTTAGTTCAAGTGTGTTAAAAAAGAATATAGTGATTTTAGGGAGACTAATATGTTGACCAAAAGAAGATTCATGGTTTAGAAGAATAGATTTGGGACATTTGGCTTCAACCATGAAAGATTCCCCCATCAAAATAGCAACATCAAAAAATTATTGATGAGAACACACCTAATTGTTAGAGGACAAAGTAAGCCCTTTCAAAGAACCTTCATTAATATTTTTCTATAGAAATATCTCCAAGGCTTCAACCATAATAACAACAACAAAAGGAGATATGGTTTCCTCTTGTCTGGTCCATCTAGAACTACTAAAAATGACTGATGAAGAGCCATTGATAATTACTAAAAAATTGGGACTTGATAAAAGTTACCATATAACCTATAGAAATTTCCTTCCAAAACCAAAGGTCTTCAAAACTTTAACAAGAAATTGCCAATTAACCTGGTCACATAGGGGCTTCACTTAGTGAACTTGGGTTATATCACGTACATTCATGACATACTAAAGAATCCCCCTATTTTTAAAAACTATTGACCTAAACTCCTTTTTTCACTCCCTCCTAATACATGGCCAAAATAGAAAATGACACCATTTTCACCAAATATTGTATTTTTCCATAGCCTGAATTAAACCCCCCTATTATGACCAGATAGGCAATGTATTGTTTTAAATTTTGGGGATATTAAATCCCCCAATATGAATGCACATGATATGATATTGCTTAGTTAGTGAAGCCCCCATGCCTCGTCATAGGCTTTCATAAGATGAAGTTTGAGTAAAAAAATTTCTTGTTGATGATTAGAAAATGGATATAATTAAACACTATGATGATAAAATCAAGAGTCGGTCTTCATCAAACAAAACTATTTATAGAGATGATGTTAGGAAGAATATTATGTTAATCCTATGAAGATTTGGTTAATACTGAGAGGGGGGGTGAATCAGTATTAACACCAACTGAAACTTTGAACTCAAAATCAAACCTATATCAGATCTAAAACCACTTAATAGATATCTCAACTTCTATAATCAGATCTAACAACCTCTTAATCAAATTTTCTTCAAGCATTAATCACAACTATCAATAATTTGACTTCTTAAGCAGCCATACCAATTTGATCAAATACCAACTAATCAACCTTATCAATCTGATCAAATACTTTCTCTAACCATTTCATATCAATACCGGTAATCTCTGATAAACTTTAAATAAAATATCATAACCGATGTCTTAGAAATACTTCATGAAAACATACACAATATGAAAAGACATTCCACACATGAACACCAAGATTTTGAAATGGAAACCAAAATGGTAAAAACCACGGTGGGAGTTGGTACCCACAATAATTTTTACTCTTTTAAAGTACGCCATGTTAGGAGCTTAGCTTGGTTAGGAGCTTACAATACACACGATTAAGAGTAGACCATATTAGGAGTCACCTGAGTAAGGGATTTGCCTGTCACTCCAGCTAGGAGCTTAATGATCTATTAGGATCAACCATGTGAGAGGATTTTAGCACCCTTTTTGATATTTTCCATGTTAAGGGACTTAAGTGACAAAGGCCTATTAGGACCTACCCGGATAAGGGATTTATGTTGTTGTAATTGTTACGGAACCACAGTGAAAAGTGATTTGCTACTTTGCACTTTCATCTTGCTAAATCAAATCTAGTTATACTTCATAGTCTGCAACACTTAGACAGATCTCTATCTTCTCTGGGATGGCTTAACTCATTCTCTCCTAATACCACTGACACATAAAACATCAGTTGTGTCATCCTAAATAGACATCACAACTAAGTTGGCCAATAAAACCTAATTACATCTTGAATTTACAATAAAAATCATATCAGATCATTATCCAGATTATTACAACAATCTACAATGCAATATCAATTGTTGGTTGATCACAACTTATCACAAAAATCTGATCTGTGCAAAAGTCAAACTCTTAGAACATTTTGCTAAGCACTTTGCACATTCCCAAGAAATTCCTCCATCTTTTTCACCAAAACATAGTTCAAATCATTCAAGCGGGTTGTGTTGTATTACCACCTTCATGTAGATTCATCGTTGATCACCGTCATAACAAAAATAAGTATTAGTTGAGTGATTTCACCACTGGTCCTAAAACCCTAGCATGACTTCATCAGAAATTCAAAACATGCCATTTGTTAATCATCACAAGATGTGGTTCTGGTCACATACATAAATCCATTATTAAAGCTTATGTTTCAAACCACAAGCCTCCAACCATCACCAATTTACGGATTCCATTAAAACTTCTTTGTTTTACTAGTTGAAGTCCTAATTCTTAGTCCTGTCGATAAACCCTGTCATACTTACAAACTCTAACTCCAGTAGACCAAATCAATTATCAAACAAGTCAGACATCAAAGACCATCTATAAACATCATCAAATATCAATTGACACTGGTTTCCATCAATTAAAACACAAGCAATTGATCATGTTTTCTTTAATCTACAGGTACAGTCATCAACTCATCTGCATCAGTTATGCTAATCAGCTCCCCCTTTGACAATCAACTCAAAAATACTTGAAGGTTTTTCACAAGCTTCTCTCCCCCTTTGACAGCAACACCAAAGTCATATACAAATCATTATTATCTCCCCCTTACCAGATAATCTCTCATGATTATCTCATCCTTAGGGTAAACTCACAAATATGAACAACTAAACCATGCATTGACTACTCCCCCAGAGCAGTAACACCCACACATCAATCTGGATATCAGAATAAGACAATGAAGTCCACTAGATAGATGCAACTCAATGCCTCTAGTTCATAGCAGGAAGGAAACCCCTTACTTCTCTCTCAGATATACAATTTTTTCTGCAAGCAAAGGCTTTGTGAAGATATCTACAATATGTTCCTTTGTAGACACATACTCCAATCTAACTTCTTTCTCATTGACCCTTTCCCTCAAGAAATGAAACTTGATTGATATATAATTTGTCTTAGAAAGCAAAACCAAATTCTTAGAAATATTGATAGCACTATAATTATCATAATATATAACAATAGGCTCATTATAAAACAACTCTAATATCCTTCAACATCTGCTTCTTCCAAATAACCCGAGTATAATTCCTAGCAGAAACAATGTATTCAACTTTTGCAGTAGATAAAGAAATAACATCTTGATTCTTACTTGTCCAAGCAACCAACTTCTTTCCCAAAAATAATGCTCCATCGGTAGTGCTCTTCCGATAATCAACATCACTTGCCCAATCAACATCAGTATAAGCATTTAAATTGAAATAATCATCCTTCAAATGCCATAGACCATAATCAACTATTCCCTTCAAATATCTAAGTATACTCTTCACAACAGTAACATAACTTTCCTTAGGATTAGCCTGAAATATTGCAACAAGACATACATCATTCATAATGTCAAGTCTAGTCTAAGTCGAATATAGAAATCCACCAATAATAGATCTATACAGGGTCTGGTTAGCCTTTGGAGATTCATCATCTTTTGTCATCTTGCATCCAGTCACCATAAGAGTACCAACAGGTTTGGAGTCATATAGCCCAAAATTCTTCTGCAATTCCTTCACATACTTAGATTGAGATATGGAAATGCCTTTGTCAATCTATGTAATTTGCAATCCCAGAAAGAAATTCATCTTACCTATCATAGACGTCTCAAATTCTTTTTGCATATCATTAGGAAAAAAATTCTCAAATCATCATCTCCTCCAAAATTAATGTTATCAACAAAGACTTCAACAATCAAGATATTACCATTATCAATCTTGAACAAATTACTATCAACAGTACCTTTATAGAATCCCAACTTCATCAAATACCTTTCCAATCTAGTGTACCAGGCTCTAGGGGCTTGTTTAAGTCCATATAGTGCTTTCTTCAATCTGCATACCATGTCTTCTTCATCTATCAATAAAAATCCATATGGCTTCTCAATGTACACTTCCTCTTCCAATTAACCATTCAAAAAGGTTGAATTCACATCCATCTGATATACCTTGAATTTCTTATGAGCAAAATATGCAATAAATAGTCTAACAGCTTCAATTCTAGCTACTGGAGCAAAAGTCTCCTCAAAATCAATACCTTCCATTTGTGAATATCCCTTACATACTAGTCTTTCTTTGTTTCTAACAACTTGTCCGTCTTCATTTATCTTATTCTAGAAGACCCATTTAGTACCAATTGCATTGTTATCCTTAGGTCTCAGATTAAGTTACCATGTTTCGTTCTTCTCAATCTGATCTAACTCTTATTCCATAGCTTTTACCCAATTTTCATCTTTACAGGCTTCAACAACATCTTTAGGCTCAATTTTAGAAGTCAAACATGTCTCTTCAGCAAGAATTCTTCTCCTAGTCATCACGCCTTTATTTTTATCACCAATTATCTAATTTTTTGAATGATTTAATCTTACATACCTTGGGGTCTTCTGATTATTCTATTTTTTAGGCACTTTAATTTCTTCGCCGGCAATAGCATCTTGAATTATTATCTCGTTTGGATCACTCTGCTTCATACTCTCAGTCTACACTTGCTTTGAAGTAGCATCAGGATTGTCAAACTCATATCTGCATGCTCTGATTCGCTTCCCATTATTCTCATCAACCTTCACATTCACACTTTGCACTATCTTTCTTAATATCTTGTTATAACACCAGTAGGCTTTTCTCTTAGTAGAATATCCCAAAAAGATTCCTTGATCACATCTTCCATGAAATTTTCCCATATCCTCATCTCTTTTGATATATTTTCTTCCAAAGATTCTGAAATATCTAACTGTAGGAACATGACCAAACCATAGCTCATAAGGGGTCTTACCTAAACAACCTTTTATGTGCACCCGATTGAATGTGTATATGGCAGTGCTAACAGCTTCTCTCCAATAGATATGTGGTAGATTTCCTTCAATCATCATATTTCTAGCAGCATCCAAAACAATTTTGTTCTTCCTTTCAACAACTCCATTCTGTTGAGGGGTTCTTGGAGTAGATAACTATATTTTGATTCCATGCTCTTCACAAAAAGAATTAAACTCACCGGAGGTAAATTATCCACCTCTATCAGACCTTAGACACTTCATCTTTAATCTTGTCTCTGTCTCCACTCTAGCTTTGAATATTTTGAAGTTCTCTAATGCTTCATATTTCTCCCTTAGAAAAGTAACCCACATCATCCTAGAATAGTCATCAATTAACAACATAAAGTATATGTCTCCCTACAAGATTCTCACTCTAGAAGGTCCACATAAATCAGTATGTACAAGATCTAATAACCCATTAGATGTATACAGTTTTCTCTTGAATGAAATTCTTGTTTGTTTTCCCAATTGACATTCTTTACATACTGGATTAGTAGGCTTCACTATCTTAGGCAGATCTCTAATAGCTTGAGTAGAACTAATCTTAATCGTGCAATCAAAATTAGCATGACACGTTCTCCTATGCCACAACCAAATCTCATCAATCTAAGAAATCAAACAACTTTTCTCACCAGCATCCAGATGAAAGATATTACCTTTAGTTTTAGTACCTGATGCAATCTCTATACCAGAGCTATTCAAGATCCTACATTTCCCATTCTTAAATTTTAAATCATATCCCTTATCAACCATCTATCCAACACTTAAAATATTATGCTTCAAAACTTCAACATATAAAACATCATCAATATTATGATTACCATCAGGAGAAATAGAACCTCTACCACAGATTACACAAGCTTTATTGTCTCCAAATCTTACTACACTGCCATCATACCTCTCCATATTCACAAATTTACCTTTATCACATGTCATATTATGTGAACAACCACTATCAATCATCCATTCGTCTTTCTCATCAATCTTAGTAGCCAAATATTTCTCTTCAACAATACAGCTTGTAGAATCAGCAGATACCGAATCATCTTCCTTGATAGAAATGAACACAAATTCATCTTATGAATTCCCTTTATCAGATTCCTCATCTATCACACCTTCATCGGCAACATAATAATATTTCTTCTGGTATGTATACTTCTGGTTAGGCTTGTAAGGCTTATCATACATAGACAATCTCTCATCTGTTTCAAGACATCTAGAAGCAAAATGACCAATATTATTGCATGAAAAACATTTCAAAGGTAGCTTCCCTTCATACTTACCAGATTCCTTAGGCAATCTTAAAGCAATCAGTGCTTCAATCTCTTTTAATACTCTTCCCTATTCTTCCATCTCTCTCATTTCCCTTTCGAATTTGGAAACCCTAGTTGGACTTTCTCGTAGATCATATTCTGCTTCTCGGATACAATAGCTTTAAATGCAATCTCATTTTTACCATGTGATTCTCCAAGTTTACTCAATTCAAAAGCAACAAGCTTACCAACCAACATATGTCTTGTCATACTTGTCACAATTTGGATCTCATCAATAACATCAACTTTATGTTTATAAGCAATAGGCAAAGATCTCAACACTTTATCCATAATCTCATCTTCTTCAAGAACTCCATTGGCACACCTAATGATCAACACAAGATCATTCACTTTATCCATAAAGGATGCAATACTCTCATCTTCTCCCATCTTCAGCATATCATACTTTCCTTTCAAGATCTGCAATTTAGCAACTTTTACATGTTTATCTCCTTCATGTAGGGTTTCAAGCTTCACCCAAATCTCATGTGCAGCCTGCAATCCCATCACATTAGTCATATTTGCATCAGTCAGGGCACTCATCAATGCTTCTTTAGCTCTTATGATATGTTTAGCATCCTTGATCTCAACTGCAATAGCAGGACCCTTCGAAGGAACAATGTATGCATTAATTGTAATCTTCCAATAATCCTCTCCAAGGCAATTCAAGTGCACTTCCATCTGGTTCTTCCATATAGAGTAATTAGTTCCATCAAATCTCAAACTCTCCTTCTTGAAAAAAATAGCTTACATCTTGGATCTCCCCAAGCGGTCAAGTTCCTTCCAGAGGATCTAGCTCTAATACCAATTGTTAGCAGCAAGGTATCAACAATGCAAGAAAATTGAGAGGGGCGAGTGAATCAAATTTCACCAAACTCAACCAAATTAACCTCAACTTTAGATCTGATAAATAGCAACAATCTCAAAGATAAACATCATATCAACAACACATGGATTTTTGACATGGAATACCTGGTTAAGGGAAAAACACGGTGGGAACCTACCCACAATATGGTGATACTCTGTAATAGTATGTGTAAATATTACAATGGGAAATTCACATGCATTCGGGCACACTGCCTAGAGCTCACTGCTCAAAAACAAGAAAGGGATACAACCCTGGGAAGGCTCATTGCCTTACAAAGATCAGACAACAATTTGAATTACATGAACTAAAAAAACAATATCTCCAAAAGCTTGATTATAGTTTTGATTAAGCACACATACTCAAACTTTTCTCTTCACACTTCTGCACACTCTTTCACACTTCTTCGCTTATCTACTCTGCTACTGAAGGGTCAAAATAATACTCACACATGCAGATACATCTCAAAAATGAATATTACATGTATTTATATAGTTCATCAACCTTAACCTTAAGGTCAACTTAACACATAAGACCTGATTGCAAAATAACATCACACGATACATAAATCCATTTTTTGGACCAATACAATGTTGGCAAGGACATAGCATGGACCCAAATCAAATATTTGAACATGCAACACCACCAATTAATTTTCCAAGATCATCTGCAACATGCTAAACCACCGAATGTGTTGCATAACATGAAGAATACCACCAGACCAATAATATCTTCAATAACTCACACCATGATTAAAGTGGACCACCAAAATGCATAGTAAATGATTAGAGAACATCAACAAGCAACGTGAATTCTATTGCAATCACTGCAACAACTCGAATAACAAGAATCATCATTATTTCATCATTAGAGACCAAGAACATCAACTAACAAACTGAAAGATACACTTGTGAATTTCTAAATCATGAACCATCTTATCAGAGGACACACATGAACATCCCAAATATTCTCGCAAATTCGCAACTCGAGATATAATCATTCCACAACTTTGCAACACCGAAAACTGAAAAACCATCACATCGGATCACATAACTCAATGACATCACCTTCTGGAACACTGAAACTCATACTAAAACAACTAGAGGTAAGTATCTCAAACCCCAATAAACCATGTCAGCACATCTGCAATACATCACCCACACCAACTCTCTGCAACACACCAATTCTTTGCAACATAGGAATATGTTGACATCAATGACATAACCCAACAACTCTAATATCCAATAGTTTGTGGTGTGGAGATATATTTCTCTGGAAGTGTTCAGGTCTGGGAAGTCTTATTGATACATTTCTTTGTGTTGTTGTCTTCTTTGGTTATATTTTTGGCATTATTGATAAGTTAGTTTTGTGGTCTGAAAATATCTTTCTATTCTCTAAATGTTGTGGTATATTTCATAGCCAATTGGGATATTCCATGTTAATCCTACCTTTTTGTCTGGATATGATTTGTGGAAGGTAATTTGATGTGTTGTGGGTATCATTCTATCGTCTGGAGATCTAGATAAGAGTAATTTACATTGGAGAATATGTTTTGGCCCATTAATTGTCTATATGGACATGCTACATGTTGGAATGTTGTCGATTATGTTTTGATGTTTGCAGATCAGTGGATTGAACTTAGGAAGATGTGTTTTGGTCCCCTATTTCTCCTGGAGAGGATCAACATGTGTGTTTTTGGTTTGGAAGGTGTATTTTGTTTCACACCAACTTGTTTAGGTTTTGATTATCTATCTTGTATATAAAGAATGTATGTGATTTAATTTTGAGCAAGGATGAGAGAAAGTGTGTGATGTGGATATAAATAGCGAAATCCAGTGAAGGACAAAGAGGAAGAGTTGTGTTCAAATGACATTCAAGTTGTTTGAGACTATGGCAGAAGTATGAGATAGTGTGTTGATAGATGAGATCAAAATTGTGTGTTGATGTTAGTTGATTAATGTAGAGTTCAAGGAAAACTTCATGATCAGGAGATCCTTGTTTTTAAATCAATTTGTTTTATCTTCGCCTATTGTAGTTAGCATCAAGTTTGCCAGTCATTTTTTTGTATCTTGCCCCAAGATAAGTTGGCCTAGGTCAGCAAGTCTGGAGAATGATCTCTTTCATGGTAATCTAATATATATAGTGGATATAGATTTTGTGGGAAAATGCTCATTGTGGTTTTTCTCTACTTGGGTTTTCCACATAGAAAATCTCGGTGTTGTTGATTGATTGTTTATGTATTGCATTAATTTTAATCAAAATTGATTCTCCCCTCCCCACTATCAGTCATGCCTTAGGTACAACAATTGGTATCAGAGAAAGCTTCCTCTTGAGTAAGCTTAACTACTTGAGGTAGATCTAGTATGACGTAGGACTTGCATTTCAAAGATTCGGTGTTTGATGGCACAAACTTTCCAAATTAGAAGGAGAGAATAAATTTATATTTGAAGACATTTCAGAATGGAATATGGGACATCATCCAAAATGGTTATACACCCCCACAGGTGGGTTCCCAGACTCCAGATGAGGTAAAGTTACGAGAGAATAATGCAAAATCTAGAACAATAATTTTCAGTTGCTTAAGTGATTTAGTGTCTAGAAGAATAAGAGGATTAAAGAAGCCAATGCTATATGGAACAAACCATGTTTGGTATTTGAAGGAGATTTGAAGACAAAATAGGTTAGGCTAATAAATATAAAGAAGAAGCATGAATACCTTAGAATGCTTGAAGATGAAAGTTTTGAGAACTATATACATAGAGTGACTAAACTTGTTGATGGTATTAGAGTTGTTGGTGGACATTTGGAAGAAGTTGATGTTGTTCAAAAGATCTTGTTGACCCTACCTAAATCCTACAAAGAAAAGAGGTGTGATATATAGGAAAGAAATGATTTCATAATATACTATTGATCAGTTTAACAATACCTTGTTAGCTTTTGAGATTTTAGAAATGGAAGATGAGAAAAGAGAGAAAAACAAGGTAGCATTTAATGTTTCAAGACATGGATGAAGCTAAGGCAAACTTTGTGAGAAGATTGGAGCAAGGCACTAGAAGATACAAAGGTAAGTTATCTCTAAAATGTTTTTTTCTTGTGGTCGATTTGGACATTATGCTTCTCACTGCACTTGGAAAGAGGACTATAAGAAACCAGATGATAACGAGAAGAAAAATAAAACTAGAAGATGTGCCTTTAATAGAAGAGGGGAAAAGGGCTTATGTTCAATAAAGGAACACTCATCCAAAGATGAACTTGATGATGACTCAAATGAAGAATCCATATTTTTGGCAATTGAAGAAAAGAAGAATGCATCAGAAAAACCAGAAGAAGATAAAATAGTCAATACTATATTGCATGCAAAAATAGAACCAAATACATGGATCATTAATTCTGAGCGTTCCAATTATTGGCAAGAGACATTGTTCTGGTGAAGATAGATGCATGATTGATTCTTAGGAGTTGTCATTGATGGCAACCTAGTTCAAAAATATCATCCGGTGTATATAGATTCAATTTACCAGAAGTCACATTGTTCATCAGGCCTAAGTCTGGAAGGTGGAACACAGTAAACAGTAGAGTATGAGATCATTATGCACATCTTGATGTTGGTGATGTAATTTTTGTTGTGGTGATTAAGGTAGATGATTTGAGGTAGCTTATTTCATGATCCCACTATCTAGTGTTGATTCATGAGCAAGATCAAAAGTTTGGTATCTGGTAATTCAGTTAGAATAGAGTTATTTTGGTGTAACACATGTTGCAGATTCTTAGGGTTGATTTCAATGATTGGCTTCATTTTTGTGGAGATTGAGACAACCTATATGAATCTTTTTATCATTATTTTTAGGTCCATGTATGGATTTGTGGATGGATTGAGTCAACTTAAGGTTACACATTTCATGTTGCATGTTATGCAGTTTTTGGAAGCAGACATGGTAAATGATTCATTTTGTTAGTGAGGATATATAAGATCAATTTGGTTGAGCATTTTATGGTATGAGTAGAGTGTGAGAAGCATGTATGTGTGAATGTGCAAAGGTTGGTGAATGTAATTGAATATTTGGTGCTCCGGTGTATGACAATGTAGGAAAAAAGACAGAGAGTCAGAATAGTTGTAGAACTTAATTTGAGCTTAACTAGAATTGATTTTTGGCATATGTAGATGCTATAATTCAGTTCATTCATTATTGTAATCATTTGTAATCACTTGTAAGGTAGTGATCCTTCCTCCGGGTTGTAGCCCTTTTTGTATTTGAGCAGTGAGCTCTAGGCAGTGTGCCTGAATTCAAGTGCATTCTCTCAATGTAATATAATGTTGGACATTGTTGCTACTAGGATATGTTGTTGTCATTGATGTCAACATATTCATTTGATTTATTGCTTTGGTGATTGCATATTGGTTTATTGGGATTATGGTATGGTTTTGTGTATGGAGTATTTCTAGTGTCATTATACCTTTCTATATTGGTTTTGGTGATCCAGGAAGCATAATTGATCATATCATATGATCTGGTTTGCAGTTTTGTTTTTTTATCAGTGCTTTGCAGAGTTCAGCATTTCCTCCAGTATATTTCGGTGTGATCAAATCTTGAGTTAATACTTTGGGAGATTGTTTGGGATGTTCATGTGTATCTTCATTTAAGATTGTAGTGCCCCTCCCTGATTAATCTTGTCTTTTTGTACATCAAAGGAATATATTGATCTAGTTTAGTCTACTTTATGATGATTTGGTGGCATCATGTTATGTACTAACCCTATTTCATGAATGTGTTGGATATGATGATGGATCTATATTTGATCATTATTCATGATGGATAATATTGCTTATGGGATTTTGATGACATTATGATTATGCTAACCCTACTCTATCATCATGATGAATGACTTGATGCTACGATGTTTGTGATTGTCTTCTAGTGTCTTCGTGATTAGAGATGATGTCATACCACTCAATGCAAGCACGATATGATGTTGTGATTCTCTATCACTTGCCTAATCATTTATGATGTATATGTGTTATATATATGTTGTATTGTGTTTAGTGGTGGATGCAGGATTGTAGGTTCCAGACATCGACTCCACCTGGTCTCACAGATCTGAGTGTGTCTTTATCTCAATGGCAAGTTGTTGGAGATGGCATGTGTTTACCTCTCATACTCTAGGCTTAAGTTGATACCCTTGTCAATTAGTGTCTTGGATTGAATCATTGTTTTGCGTCATGTGGTATGTTGTTCAACCTTATGTCAGGTTGTCTTGTGAGTTTGTGATTATTTATTAATTAATAATTAATCAATTTATATAGCTTATAAATATTATACTAAATCAATAGATGACATTAATATATATTAATGTGTGATTATTATTATTGGAGAATTGTTATTCATTAATGTTTGTTTTATGGATTTATATTTTATTGATTATTTGGAATTGTGGAAATTAATTAATCAATTACTACATTTAGCCCATTGGCATAAATTATTAAATAATGGTTAGTACGAATACAATATATTTATACATATTTATTTACTAGGAGATTATAATTAATTAATAATCAATTGGTGGAATTGTATTAATTAAGTATTTATGTTTATCAGTACATCCATTTATTTAATTATTATTTATTTGATTATTTTCATTATATGTGGAGGATATTTATATTATTGAATTTAGATTATATTGGCCAGAGCATTTATATGTATTTGTACATTTAATTATTTATTTATTAATTTTTGGCTCATCTATTTATTGGTTATTTATTATTTATTTATATTGGTTCTGGTTTACTATTTGAGCTTTTGATTTATTGGATTATTATTTATTTATTTAATATTTTAATTACTGGATGGCTATTTATGCCTGTCCATACATTTATTTATCTTCTTTATTGATTATTTATTCATTTATTTATTGTTGGATTATTTATTATTTATCTAATTATTTGTTGTTTTGATTATTTATTTATTTGTTATTATTAATGTACCTACCCCTTGTTATGATTGGCCCTCTTGGGAGTTGTGATTGTGAGGATAATATTATTTAATTGTTTGTTTATTTATTTATATCATTTGTGGTTTTATATTTAATTGGAGGATTTATTTATATTTCCTTTGATTTATTTTATTGGGCTTTAATTTATTATTACTATTTATTATATTATTATTATTACATTTTTTTTTATTTTTTTTTATAGGTAATTGGCCGAAGCCTGAATAGCTTTTGGCTGAAGCTATGAACTAGTGGGGACACAGTAGGGGGCCCCATCCCCATTACATATCTTTGAATTATTATTATTATTATTATTATTATTATTATTATTATTATTATTATTATTAGATTGACCCCAAGACCTTCCCCATCCTATGGAAGGCCAAGAGTATTACATTTTCTTGTTACTAATTGAGTAATTAAATATTATGTTTATACCTACCCTATTAATTTATTGGTTGAGATTTGAGGGTAAGTAAATAATATTATTTTATATTCATACCTTGATCTATGGAAGGGGGTTTGGTATAGAATTCATTTTATTGGAATATTTTGATTGGCAAATATTCTTCTGTAGTTTTGAATGAGATTCTATTTATTAGGTTTGTGAGCATTTTTGTGGGTGTGATTCTAGATATCTTTTTGTGACTTTTGGATTTTAGAATTGCTTGAAGTGAGAATTGTTTGGTTGGGTTGGATTTTGGATAGCTTGTTGGTTTGGATTTTTGCTCTTCTACGATTGCATTACCATCACTCTACTTCCAGGCTGGAGATTTTTTTCCATTCTTGCATTTTGATTTTTAAAAAGAGATGTTTTCTTCATGACTGTTAAAAGATTGTTTGGGAAGATTTGGAAATGAATGATTATTCTATTATCAGTAATTGGGAGTAATATTTTGGGAAAAATACTTATATATGATTTTATGAATCTGTGTGTTGTATTGTCAGTAAAGGGCATTTATGTATGTTGATATGTCGATGCATTGCGGCAATAGTTGGTCTTGTGAGGTTTATTTGTTTTTGATAAAGATAAACAGGTTTTACATGGACCCTAAACCAAAAGTTTTACAGAAACTGTCCATCATCCAACCAAACAGAAACCAACAGCAAAATAGGGGAGCACCCCAGACCAGACACAAAATATAAAAAAACACAGGCAACAAAATGGAAACACTCAAATAAGCGAATGCACCATCTCTTGTGAGGTTTATTTGTTGTTGCATACCTTGTCTTGTGTTCATTTGGTTTGATTAGATCTGGAGTGGCCATGTCTGTAATCTTTTTTGTGTAAGTTATTGTCGATATATGTTGGAATTCTTGGATGTGTTGTATTGTTGGCCTTAACAAGGATTTGTTTTGGTTTCTTATTGGCTTTTAGTGACTTATGGGTTGTATTTATGCCATTATAAGGCCCGTACCCAAATCTGAGCAAATTTGAGTATCTTGGTATCTCATTTTTCATGAGTTGGTCCCATGTTATAATAAAACTAAAACAAAGAATAATAGTACTACTGTAGGCTATAATAGCACCAAAGTAGTGTCAGTAGATTTCTGGGTTGGTTTTTTAGTCCCTTGGTTGTTTTCCCTACTTGGTCTTCATTACAAAGGCTTGTTTTGTTATGTTTGATGATTTTAAAGTACTATGACATGCATTTGTGATGTGTGTGAATCCATTTGGGCTCTGACAAGTGGTTTTGTGCTTTTTGTTAAGGTTTTCATATGTTTCTCCATCAAGTTGAGTGATTCCTTGTTGTTGAGGATGGTTAATTGTAGCTCCAATGAGAGGTTATGTTGTGCCTCGCTGTGGAGAATCATTCTATGTTATTGGATTCATGTATTGACCCTATTTATGTGTATTTGACATTATTGAGGCTCTATTTATTATTGCATTTTGGCATTATGATCTTATGGCTTGATCCTCGTAAAGTGTCTCTTGGTTGTATGTTGATGGTTATCTTTGTGATTCGGTTGTATCAGTTTTGTAATGACTTTTTGATGCTTTCCATGTTGAGATTATTGTTGTTATTGTGTTGTATTTTGTTGTGTTTTACCCTATGGTTATGGTCCATGGTTGGGAGAGTGGGCTCTTACATGTGTGGACTAGGGTCTTGAGCATTAGGCCTCTATGAGGGGGTCTAGACTTGTTGGAACCACATGAAGAGTTTTTGTAATTACAAATGATAATATTAATAATTGATTAGTGGGTTTGGGTATCTAGGAATTCATTAAACAAGATAATAAATTGGTTTTGTGGCCCAACCTCATATCCCTAAAAGTGTGCATGCTTGGGATAAACTTGGGAAGACCGTTGGAGCGGTAAACCAATCTCCCTTGAATGGCTCCAAGGTTGAGATGGTTCCACATGTCTATCAAGGTGAGGCTTGGCCCATTCTATTGTGAGGATAGCATGTGATGACACTCTTTCCCTACATGTGTCCATTATCCATTTGCCTTGATTTGTTGATTATGCCTCTAGAAGATTGGTTGTTTTGATTTAGCCATGTGATATGATTTGGTTGTTGTGTTCTTATGTTGGATTCTTGTGATGTCGTGTTGTATCCTATGGTTTTTAGGTGTCATCTTAGGTCTTGAGTGTGGGTTGGAACCTTATGTCATCTCCTAGTACGGGGGTTGGCTCCTATTTGGTTCCACATGGTTGAGTGGTTTCATGCCTTCTTCCATTGGGATATTCTTCTTCTTGGATGTTAGCATGCGTAGATTGGATTCTTGGATTCTTCGTTTTGTGGATATTATTTGGAGCTGATTTCTATGTACTTGGAACAGAAAACATTGTATCATGATGATCTATATTTGTAGAAGATATTATGTGCCCCTAAGTTATGTATCTTCATGTATTTGTGGATGTAATTGAAAATGTAATATAATGTAGTAGCTTAGGAGGAGTCCTCATTGTTACTACTTATCAAATTGCCATTAGTTTTTATATTCAAAGTCATACTATATATTCTAGTTAGTTAGCACTACCGAATCATGCAGTCTGTATAAACAAAGAAGTCGGTATGCACAGTCTAGTCCGTTACAGAGGAAAGCAGTCACAGAACGCAGTATACATCGAGTTGTCTACCGAGTATCTTTTTGAGACTACCGAGCAGTAAAGATGACACACCGAGTTGGTATTCACCAAGTGAAATGTGTTACCAGATACATTAAACCTGGAAATGCATATGAAAACCTTTTACAAGATCGAGGCACATCTAACCATTATTACATTGGAAATTGCACTAGAAGATTATGTATGATTGTGAGGTCAATCTAACCAATGAAATATTTTGTTTAGTTATTCATTCGAGGAATCTTGTTTGTAAGATCGAAGCAATGAATTGGATCACCATTTTAAGAGATCTATATATACAGCATTATTGAAGTGTATGTATTCATGAAGGAAGACTGTTATAGAGACACAGAGGTCACCGAGAAGGTTTTCAGAGAACAGTCGAAGAACAAAGTAAACAGAAGGGTTTACGGAGTTACTATAAGGGTTACCGAGGTATGCTATAAGCAAGGTAATCTATTTTGAGCACATACAATCTGCTTTAACATTTCAGATGTAGAGTTGCGGATATTTGTAATGATTTTATTGTAATATTGTAAAGTTGAAAGAGAAACCTTTAACAAGGTAAAAGACTCTAACCAAGTCTATAAATTGTAAAGCCTCTAACCAGGTGCAGCATTCAGAATAAATGTTGTAAAATCCTTTAGCAAGGTAGATCTAATAGATCTTGTTACTCCTAATAGGGTAAGCTATCAGAAATAGCTAAATGTAGCTCTAACCGAGCATTCTTTATTATTGCAGTAGTGAAGTTGTGGGTGCCATCCCCACCGCAGTTTTTCTCTCTAACCAAGAGTTTCTGTATAACCAGAATATATGTGTTATGGAGTGAATCATGTATATTTGTTATCTGTTTGTTTTAACTTTATTTTATGTTACTGCACTATTCTGTTTATGCATAATAGTAAATTTATTATTCAAGAAAATTTTTGGAGTACTGATTCACCCCTCCCCTCTCAGTACATTAGCTTTCCATATTGGGCCTAACAATTGGTATTAGAGCTTGAATCTTGGAAAAGGGTTTAACTACCTAAAGAGAAAGATCTTATCAATGGAAGGATACAAACAATCTCGGAGGATTGTGTATCTGCAAGAAGAGCTAGATCATGCAAATCAAGTGATTGCAGACATGCAAAGGCAAATGCAAAAATCTCTGAAAGTAAGAAGAAGATTATCTGATGACTTGCAAGATTCTCAAGAGTTAGTGGAACAAATTGAGACATCATCTGAGAATAGTATATCTGAAGAAACTAAAGAAATGATTGGAGTGTTGAAAGAAAAAAACAAAGCATTGGTTGATCAACTAAAAGCAATGAAAAGAGAACATGAACATTTCAGTACATAGATGACTGAAAATCTAGATGCATTGAGGACAGCTGAGGATAAAGCAAGAGATCTACAAAGAGAGAAACAACAACTTGAAGTCTTAGTATCTGATAAGAATGATGAAATCATAAGGTTGACAGGGATTCAACAAAATATGATAGATCAACTAGGTTATGCACATCATGAAGCAATTCTGAAGAATGATGAAAATCAAGCATTGAAACTTGAAGTATCAAGGTTGACTGATGAACTTGAAACAGAGAAGAAATCCAAAGAAACATTGAAGAAGAGTTATGAAGCATCAAAGATGTTGGATGAGCAACTAAATACAAGAAGACCCAACAAAGATGCAGGACTCGGTTACAAAGGAAAAGACTCTACCGAGAAAGGAATTCATACTATCGAGAGAGGAGAATCATCAAAGCAAGCTAGAAATAGGAATAACATCAAAAGAAAGAATCCTACTTGCTACTACTGTGGTAATCAAGGTCATACTGCCAACATGTGCCAAATCAGAAAAGGTAAGCAACCGAATATCACTAAGTCCAATGGTTATTGTTACAATTGCAATAAATATGGTCACACATCTAATCAATGTAGGACAAAGTCTGTTAACAATTATCAGAAGGCAAAATTCAAAGGGTTTTGTAAAAACTGCAATAGATATGGACATAGTACTAAGAAATGTTGGTTTAAGCAAAAGAACTACATGCAGTGTGCTCACCGAGCAAACACTAGAGGTTACTGAACTCACATAGATCCTTACCGACAATATGCAGCAGTACCACGGGATTACAATACAAGGATGTGGTGTGAATGTTGTGGAAGATATGGACATATTAGTGCCAACTATTTTATAAGATTTGGAATGAACAACCGAAGATCATGGAGAAATCCTAGTATGGCATGTTTTCATTGTAACAAAGCTGGACATTTAGTTGGAGACTGCAGAGATCAACCTAGAGGAGACACTAAGGAAATAAAAGAAAAGTTAAAGATGATTTGGAAAAAGAAGGAAATCATGTCAGATGAAGAAAGCACCTTACCTACCAAGTTAGGTGCACCTATTCCAAATTAATCAGTAAAGGTATGAAGGGACTGCATTCTCTGAAGGTTAAAATCATAATAGTTCCTATTCTATTATGTACTAAATTCAAAATCTGCATAGTTAAGATGCATTAGTAGGTTTGAAATTCTATCAAAAGCACTTTACAGGAAACCTGTCAAGTCGGTGAATACAGGAAGCCTGTCAAGTCGGTAAATGAAGGAAATTTGGTTACTCGGTTAAAACGAGAAAAGGAGTCAATTGGTTAAAGGTAAACCGAGTGCATTTAATGTTTTGACCTAACCCGCACGGAGCCCGATAAGGTATTTTGTGTACTTAAAGGTATTTTCGCTGTCATTTTCATTCACCAAGTTTTCAAGAGAGTAGAGCAGAGTGAATCAAGGCAATCAAACTTCATTCAGAGTGAATTTCAAGGTATTTACATCAAATCTCATCGCATTAATAAGCTGGTTTCCGATCTTGTCAAATTGCTATTATCTACCGAGTGTGAAGCGTCTGTCATTTGTAAACCGTCAAACCCTAAGGATAGTTTGCTAAGTTTTTACTTGAAATCTACAATGGTGCCCAAGATCCAAGATCCTGTAGTTGTCAAGAATGTGGAGAAGCCCTCACTGAAGTACTCTTTGACTCCTAAAGTCGCCTCCGAACCGGATGACAAAACTGCCTTTTCACTCATCCCGGATCGAGTCTTGTTAGTCGAAGATGTTAGATTCTTCACCAAATGTCATGTTGAAGAACTCAGTCATGTTGAGATTAGTGACACATATGATGAACTATGTACCGATAGAAAAATGGATAGCAAGTACGAGCATATCAAAATCAAGGGATTAACTGAAGCCCTTGCCTAGCCCCGTGTGTTCAAACCCCAGTGGGTTAAGTTTGTTTTAAGCAAAGTTCATGATGATTTCATGTGGCTAGAGGAGCAACCATTCAAAATCACCAAGGAAATCATTCATGTGATCATCGAGTATCCTATCTATGATCATGCATGAGCACAGAAGATGATATCACAGAAGGAGTTAATCAGTTTAACTGGAGTAGAATCTGATTACCGAGGACTGAAACTAGACAATGTCATTGATGTAGAACTTAAATTTGCAATTAGAGTAATTGGTTACTGTTTCTTCCAATCAGCAAGGGAAAATAGTGTACCATGTGCCGCAGTTGACTTAGCCTATAAAATAGTGAAAAAGGGAATGAAAGTAGATTTATGTGAAGTGCTACTGAAGAACTTGTTTGAGAACCTGAACACAATAAGGAAGCCGAAAAAGAACAACTCGGCAAACACACTGAAGTTTGGTTCACTTCTTGTATGCATGTGTTTCTACTTTGAGAAGTTCTTTCCCTCAGTCGGTAAAGTAGTTTGGGAGCTACACCGACCTATCACCCATCAAATTAATGATTTTATCAAGAAGTTGGGAGATAATTTTAATGATATCATGGATGACTACTTCAACAAATTTCAAGAGAAGATGCACAATAGGTATCGGATTCCACCATAGCTGGTAGAGAAATATAAGGATGATATATGCTTTGAGGTAGACACCGATTACTGTTATGTGAATGCGGTAGAACCAAGGACTCAATCTTTGCCACCAATGGGTTACGAGATTGACTATGATATCACACAACAGCAAATTGATGCATATCTCACATTGCCAAGTCATGCTACCAAACTAAGATATGGAACTTATGAAGAGGTGAAAGAAAAAGTTAAAATGAGCATTGTAGTACCCAAAGCTACAAGAAAGGCTACAAAGATGATAAAGGTTCTATCGGAGAAATTTGGAGAAGAATCCTCCTCTACACCTGTCAAAGGCACTCTTGCCATTACTGAAGAGGAATCAGAAGCTCAAGAGGCAGCAATAACATTAAGTATCAAGTTTCCTAAGGGCAAAGTGTTGAAAAGAAAGAAACAGGACATTTCAAAGGCCCTACCGACTCCACCAACAAAGAGACCTAACACTAGAGCATCAGCTACATCACCGAGTGAGAAACAAAAGAGTGTTATTGCACCCAAGGTAACCAAGACCTACAAGAAATCTACTCGGAGACTCATTATGGCAATAGAGTCTAGTGATACAGAATCTGATGATGCAAACAAATTTCAGATTGTAAAAAGCAAGAAGGTAAATATTCATAGTGTTGAAAACTTTTGTGCCAATCTTAAAGAATATGGTGGATTTGTAGGATTTAGATATGTCAAGTATGAGACTAGGAATAATGATGAGAAGCGACAAAGTGAAGAAGTCATCATCTGCACACTTCTAAAGTTTCAGCTAGCTCCATTAGAACTAGTAAAGTCACTTCCGAGTGAATTATACTTACATATTGATAACAGGTGGAAATATGCAATGGACTCAAAGAAACAAATTAGAGAAAGAAGTCTAGTCCATCTATTTCCTGATATGTCTGTCACAGAAATTAAAGAACATTTGACAACCTACAATTCTAAATTTCTTGTCAAATAGAGAGCCTTAAAATTGATGAATGGGCTATACATTGATATAGAAAAGGAGACAAAAGTAAAGTGGCAGGAAATCTTCAAAATCAAGGATGTCGGTGAACAATCTCAAGTTGAAATTGTTGATGTCACCGAGCACGATCCTGATGTCACTAAGCAAGGTCCTGATGCTACCAAGCAAGACCCGGCTGACACTATTCAAATTGATGAAGATGTCATGGATGCAGAAGCACCGGAGCAAGAAATGATAGAAGGCACTACCTATGCAAAACTTGTATCTAGTGAATCTGTCTTAGAACACGTTTAGCCTTATCCGTCGATCAAGCCACCTGTCTCTACCAAAGCACCTTAGGATATAGCACAAGGCACCGAAGGTCACAAGTCTAAAGCAGCATAAGGTACAACTAAAGATCAGACCTCTCAAGCACCGTCAAGCACTGAAAATGTTGCAGCTAAGACACCTAGTACCGAGACACCCAAGGACACCACAAAGGCCACAAGAACATACCAAAGTGTTGCATCTACCGAGCAACCTATCGAGGGTCAGCAAGCCTCACAAGCAAAGGTAAAGAGAAGAAGGTGAAAAAACATAGTTTTAAAGTTGATTTGACTAAACTGATAGTGTTGCCCAATGTGGATATTTCAAAATTAAAGGAGCAAGCACTTATTGATTTCGATGAACTATGCAAAGCAAAGGCCGAACAAGAAAAACAATTGGCCATTCAAAAGAAGAATAAAGTACTATAGAAGGTAAAGACACTACTAACAGATATGCTACCTTCAGCAACAGTGTCAACCGATGCAGCCATCCACATTCAACTGGATGAACTCCTTACTCAAATAGAAACATCTAGAATTGATGCATCTGAGTACTTGAGCAAGCTAAAAGATAAAGAGCTTATTGCAAAAATGATTGAAGAGGTACAAAAAGCTCTCGCTATTGGAAAAGTCAAGCTTGTCAAATTCATTGCTGAGTTGTCCCCTCAACTCAAGCATATTCTTTATTTATTTCAAAAAATTTGCACATTTTCCTTATTCATTAAAGATATCAAGAATAAAACTGATGCAATTGAGAAAGAGATCACCGATCTCTCAAATAAGTTGACCACAGAGCCTAATTCAGTTCAGAATTTTTATACCAAGTTTCAACAGCTCATGGCTCAACAGTTAAAACTCAGAAATGAATATAAGATCAGGATGGATATAATGACCCTCCAGACATTATTCCTTCCTCATCTCTCATCAGTTCAAGAGCAGATTAACCGAGCTACACGCCTATCTACTACACAAGAGGGAAGCACTCTTGATGGCTTAATGTCACTATTGGCTGATATTCAAGCACAAAATTCTTTAATGGAAAGTGTAAAGGATGCACTCTCAGTTGCACTCACCGATGCCCGGAGGAAGTATAAATCTATTTTTGATCAATTACAAGCCCCGAATGGAAATTAAGTTTTTGATGTTTGTCAAAAAAGGGGAGTAATACTACATAAGGGGAGTAATATACTATATTTGGAGAGTGATATAGTTTTGGTAATACAGTTTTGAGTATTGTATACAGGGGAGTATACCGAGCAAAGTATGCAGAATATCCAAGGACAGTAAACAAGCACAAAATCGAGCATGCAAAATTAGGAGTTATGTATAGTATAATGATAAGGGGAGTATATCTAAATATACTATTTCATTGACTATTGTATATATTGTCTAGTGTAGTCATTTCGCAAGTATATAGATTTTTTTTGAGTTATGACTTTGAAAGTAGTTTTTGTCAAACATCTCAACTAATGTCAAAAGGGGAGATTGTTACTACTTATCAAATTGCCATTAGTTTTTATATTCAAAGTCATACTATATATTCTAGTCAGTTAGCACTATTGAATCATGCAGTCGGTATAAACAGAGAAGTCGGTATACACAATCTAGTCGGTTACAGAGGAAAGCAGTCACAGAACGCAGTATACACCGAGTTGTCTACCGAGTATCTTTTTGAGACTACCGAGCAGTAAAGATGACACACCGAGTTGATATTCACTGAGTGAAACATGTTACCAGATACATTGAACCTTAACATGCATATGAAAATGTGTTATAAGATCGAGGCACATCTAACCGTTATTACATTGGAAAATGCACTAGAAGATTGTGTATGATTGCGAGGTCAATCTAACCAATTGTTACCGCGTCATTTATTTCTCATGGCAAGAGTGGGTCATCTTTTCCTTTTTATGTTGGAGTCCTAGTTCATGCCATATTACCTTGGTTCAAGTCTTTAATGCATCCTCAAATCCTTTTTCTAGTCATTTACGTCAGGTTCAGACAATTGATTGAACTCCTTGAATACATCTAACCATTCTGAACTGGGTTCAACAGGTTCATTTAGGCTCAATAGGTTCCAAGGTGTTCAGAAAAAGTTTTTCATACTAACATTTTCTCTAAGTGTTCTGCAGTGGCTCTTCAAAAAAAAAAATTCCTATTCGGTGATATAACATTTGTGTTGAACTTATTGAACTGAGTTCAAAGAGTTCAAATATGTTCAACATGTTCGACATAGCAAGTGGTCTACAGTTTGATGCGGCGTACATCTTGAACTACTTAAACACTCAAGAAGTCCATCCAAGATGTTCATACGGGTTCAATGTTAGTGGGTCCCATGGTTTCTAATGTTTTGGGAAGTGCATTCATTGCTAAATATAGAGAGGCAGAACCATATCTTAAAGTGATGTCATTCTTTGGCTTTTTCGAAGTAAGTGAACATTTCAGGAACTGGCAGTTTCTTAAAGCATGCCGCCATGCATTCAATGCATGCGTGCGAGGGTCTAATCTACCAACTTGCCATGTCCAAACTGAAATTGTAAAATCATTGCATTTAATGTATCTGTATCATTACCTTTCTCAATAAGGTATGAAAATCGTTTGTGTTCTACATTTGTTACTTGCTACTGGACTTTTGTTTATGTTATCCCTAGATAGGAGTCTTTCTTGCTACTAGTCCTCGTCCGGTTATACAACTGTGAAGGTGAGTCTTTCCTTATTTTCTCCAATGTTTTCCCTTGCATTTTCTCTCATACAGAAGGTTTCACTGCAATCAAATTTACGTTTCTTGTTTTGAAGTTATGAAGTCCACTCTACAGTTGTTTGGAAACATCTTTAGATTGGCATCCACAGAAGCCATAGTTAGTGATACTGACCTGAAAGGAGAGAGCCTTGAAGAGTTGAAAGAAAGGGTGTTCAAGGGTATTGATAACTCTTTTTGTACAGAGATTTTGAGTAGTGGACTTTTAGAAGCCACAGCCTTTCCTCCAGCAATTCCTTGTCCAGAGTTGGTTCGGGAGTGTATTGCTAGATATGACCCATTATCTGAAACTATTAAGAGAGATAATGGTGAAACCCTTCTTGCCATTAACCGTGAGGTGATTGCTTCAGTTTTCAAGATACCAGATTACCAGTTTTCTAATTTCTCTCCTACCTAGTCAATCAGTGAGTTCAATGCAGACAGAGCCAGACACCGAAATAATGTGGCGAAATTCTGGTTGAAGGTCCCTCAGACAGGTGGTTCTAGGTTACCCAAAAATCCTAACAAGAACCACATGTTGCCACATATCCATGATGTGATGCTTCTGTTGCATCGAGCCAGAGGTTCTGCCGAAGCTTATAGCTTTGATGATTGGATTTATTGCTATGTGCAATTAGTTCTCGAAGGAAAACAATATTTGGATTGGGCAGAGTTAATTGTTGATTCGAGGAGAGAGCAGTTGAGTCTAGCCAATCAGTTTCAACAAAACTTCTTCATGTCCTCATATCTCTTGTATTGTCTAGCTTGTGTTAAAGAGTTAACGGGTATACCAAAGCAGCCTACTGAGGAGGATGCTCCCGTGTATGAGTTCTATCCTATGCTGCAAAAAGATAATGCCCTACAAGATTTCAGAAGGATACTGTAGCGTCAAAAATTGTACGCACTTGCTAAAGTGGTACAATTTCACACTTGGTTTAGCTCCCGCCTTGCCGCATCTTGCACTTTGCATCGCATTTTCCCTTTAGTACTTAATTAATCAAATTAATTAGCTCTAAGGTCCTATTTCATCATCTTCCACATCATAAAGTTGGGCCCTTTCATTAAAGTGTGCCCCTTTCATTTTATTCCTCCAATACATCATTTAATAAAAAACCTTAATTAGATCCTATTTTGAACTTGGGGGCTTGATTTCGGGGGCCAAAACATCTCGAAATCACCTGTAACTTCGGAATTTGCTCTAAAATCATCATATCCAACGGCCCTAAAAATTTGGTGAAAAGTTGTTGGGACCATGGCGCCCGGAGTGCACACGGTCCCGAACGTTTTTCCCAAAATTTTAGGAGCGCAATCCAATCATAAAATAAAGCTTAACCCCAAGAAATTGGTGGGAGATTCAATCTCTAGGTTGGCCAAAAGTTGAAATTAAGACCTAGGGTTTCACATATAAGAGCTCTCTTTCTTCATTTGAAAGGATCCAAATTTTGATTTGAGGGACCTTCTATGCAACGAAAGAGAAGATCTTTGAAGACTTCAACAAAATTAAACATCCACCCATCAAGCATTCATCAATTTCATTCATCCATTTAGGGCTTTGAAGACATTGAAGAGCAATAGGGGATCACCGACTGAAGATTGGCTTGTACCCCTCCCTTGGGGTTGGGTATGATTTCATGTTGTTTTCATGTCTTTGCATAAGCCTCATTATATCATTTGTATTCATGCTTTAGATCACTTTGCATCTTGATTTGGAGCATTTACATTATCATTTACAAGCAATTAGGGTTTACTTTCTAGGTTGCTCTAGTTTGCTTACTTGCATTTTAGGATCTTGCACACACACAAGGTCTGCACATACACTACTTTTACAATACAACTTGGCTATTTATGGAGGTGGAAATCACCAAAGTGGGGGTTTGACTAAGGCAAAACCCTATATAGCCACCCACCATACCCTTTCAGATATAAGTGCAGATTTCGGGATTCGGACGACGCCACAAATTGCAGATCCGACGGAAGTAGACAGAAACTGAGCTACACACCAAATTTCAGGGCAAAAGACCAGGACAGGGGCGTGGGGTGCCCTGGTCCTACCAGGACAGGGGTGCTAGGTGCCCTGGTCCCTGGGACTGGGGCGCTGGGTGCCCTGGTCCTTCTGTCAGACAGCAAGTTTCAGCATTTTCCAACAGCTTTTTAGGTTGCAAAACAGCAGTTTCAGGAGCAGAATCAAGACAGTGGCGCCTGCACCCCCGTCCCGAACATTTTCACTCAGATTTTAACTCTAGGTATGCATCTGCATTCTTGTCTTGTCCTTGTGTTTACAGCTTTCCATTGTTTAATCTCAATTCTGCAATCTTGTTATTAGTTCATACTTGCACTTTGGAGTTAGGAATTGAACTTGCATCATTTTATCTTTCAATTACAACAAAGGAATAGAAAACCTAATAGACAGCCCATGGCTCTCTCTTCCACAAAAAGAAGTAGCCAATTGTGTGATACCTCTAGGCTCTTTCATATTCCACAATGTGTGTCAAAAGGTAGGATTAGGGCATGTTAGCCTAGTCTCACTTTTTCCCCTACACATTTTGGTGAACCCGATGTGAATATTATTATTGCTTTCTCTTGCATTGCATTTTTTAGATCTAGATCTAGATTTAGTGTGTTTCATTTAAGTTTCATTTTCATAAAAAAAATTTTAAAAAAAAGAGAAAAAAAGAGGGAAAAGAAAGAGTGTGTTTCTTTGCATTGTGTATTTAAGTTTTATGCATATTTTATTTTAAAATGTCAGATTTTTATTTGCAAGATGTTCATATTTATGATGATGTATGCAATTACGTTGATTATGAGTATAGCCAAGATGAATTATATGAAGCTTTAGATGAGTTTTTGAACCCTAAAGATACCAAACCTTCATTTTACCAAAAACTCATAAACATTGTTACTATGTCATTTCGTTGTGATGAGAAAGATAAGTCGAATGATTCCTTTCAAGGGTACATTCCTATCAACTCTTCCACTAAATCTAGTAACATGGTTGTTTTCAATGATCCCCTCTATGAAGAGATGTCTCCTTTTAATAGATATGATCATGCTTTGTTGGATGATGCTCTTGATGACTTTGTGGCTTTATCGAAATCTTTAAACAAGAACAAAACTTCTAAATTAGTTAACATGATAAACCTGAAAGAGCATAATAAACCTCTCTTTGAAGTCCAAGGTGTTTATCCTTCTCCCACCTTTCAAGTTCCTAAATCACCTCTCCTTACTGTCCAAGCAGGGTATGGTCATGATTCCTTTCTTACTCCGAATAAACCTATCATCACTATGCAAGGAAGAAAACCTATAAGTCCTTATAGTTATGCCAAGCAATTGACTAGAGAGAGTTATAATGCGGTTGCCCATACTTATAATACTAGAAATAATAGGCAGCCTAATCCTCCTCCTGTTACTCCAGTTTCTCTTCCTAATCCTCAACCAATTCTTCCGCAAGCTCCACGTATTTCACAAGTTCTTGGTAAGGAATATGATCTCATAGAACAACTTAAAGCTACCCCTGCTAAGATATCCCTTTGGGATTTGATCCAAACTTCTTCCGCCCATCATGGGATGTTACAAGATGCCTTGAAAGATTTGAATGTTCCTCCACCGAATACATCTAGTAATATAGTGTCTTTGGTTAACTCTGTGATGAATCCTAAAGCTCAAATTGTGTTTACTCAAGATGAATTGCCTACTAGTGAAATTCAACATCAATATGATCCCTTGATGATTGTGGTTATCATAAATGACACTGCTATAAGACGAACACTGGTAGATAATGGCTCTAGCCTTAATGTGTGTAGCATTAATCTATTGCATAAGATGAATGTGGATACATCCCTTATTGAGCCTGACTCTCATCCCATTCGAGGCTTTGATAATGTGGCTAAGTCTTCATTAGGTATTATCACCTTACCCATCATAGTGGGACCTGTTACTTTGCCTACTCCTATCCATGTTATGTCAGGAAATCTAACATATAACGTTATTAGGGAGACCTTGGATTCACAGTATGCAAGCTGTCCCCTCTACATTGCATAGACAAGTTAAATTTATTTATAATAATAAGACATATACCTTGATAGGTGATACTAATTTTCAAGCTTGTTTGCAAACATCTACTTCCAAAGGGAGTTCTTCTAAACCTTCCTCTTCTAGTGATGACTCTTTAAACAAGATACCTATGGATGAATCATCACCCTCTAATAATCAAAATTCTTTGGATGAGTCTGAAGTTCCTGAAGAAGATTCTTCTCAACTTGAATCTACACATGAAAAGGCTTTTGATCCTGAGAAGGTTCTCGCAGAAGACGATTGGGGATCTCTTGATTTTAATCCCACCTTTGTAGGTGAGTATAGGGTTCCTCCTAGAGAGCTTAAAGCTAAAAAGAAGGAAGAAACTAAAGATCAATCAATCTTACCTAAACCTATGAACAATAATTTTGTGGCCACTTCTCAAACTTCTTCTCCTCACACCTCTAATTCTGAAGGATTTGATTCTTTGCCTTATGAAAAACCACCTTCTCTTTCTGAAATGGCTAATCGTTATGGTCATGGTTTTCATATTTTAGCTAAGTATGGGTATAATGGAAATGGTTGTGGCGCTCACGAACAAGGGATAAAGGTTCCTCTAGGGAATAATCTTTATGATGAGACCTTTGCACTTGGTTATAATCCCTACAAGCACACTAAAGCTTCTAAGAGACCATGTATTAGTGTTAATGTTATTTCTACATCTCTACAAATGAGACACCCTGAGTATATTGATGGGGATCCTTCGTGTGCCTATGCTTTGGATGTCTTTCCTACCGATGATGCTTTAGCTGAGTTTTTAGGAGCATATGATACTCTTCCTCATTATCATCACAATAGGGGATTTCCTTATTGTTTGAACACTGAAGCTTATTTTGGAAGAGAGATTGATAATGATGAGATTGTGGAAGAATTCCCTCAGTTAAAGGATATCCCTCAACAAAGTAATCTTCTCATAAGTGACACCATTGATGTTAAGATGGATCCTTGCAATGAAGAAAAAGTTATTAAAATTGGAAAGTGTTTGGATGAAGAAGAACAAAAACAATATGCAGATTTATTGCATGAATTCCCTGAGATCTTTGCTTGGACATACTCTGACATGCCTGGTATAGATCCTAAGATTGTTACTCATAATATTGTCTTAGTTCCCGATGCTAAGCCTGTGAAACAAAAGATTTGAAAAATGAATCCTAAGGTAGCCTTGCTTGTTAAGGTTGAGATCGAAAAATTATTGGAGGCTGGATTTATCCGCCCTATTGATTATTCCTCGTGGATTTCAAACATTGTCGCTATGGCTAAATCAGATAATAAAATAAGAATGTGTACTGACTTTCAAGATTTAAATACGGCTTCTTTAAAAGATGATTTCCCTCTCCCAAACATTGACATGATAGTTGATTCTACAGTAGGACATGCTTTGTTATCCTTCACGGATGGTTTTTCAGGATACAATCAAATTTTCATTAATCCTCAAGATCAATTCAAAACTGCTTTCACCACTCCTTGGGGTACGTTTTGTTGGGTGATGATGCCTTTTGGACTTAAAAATGCCGACGCAACTTATCAACGAGCAATGACCCTTATCTTTCACGATTATATGCATAAGATTTTAGAAGTTTATGTTGATGATATTTTAGCCAAATCCATTCTTCGTATAGATCATATTAAGATCCTTCATCAAATCTTTGAAAGAATTTGTAAATATCACATGCGCTTGAATCCCTGAAAATGTGTTTTTGGTGTGGATAGTGGAAAACTATTAGGATTCATAGTTTCGCATCATGGGATTGAGGTGGACACTAAGAAAATAGATGCTATTGTCAACATGCCACCTCCTAGAAATGTGTCTCAACTCAAAAGCTTACAAGGAAAGATTCAAGCTATTCGTAGGTTCGTATCTCAACTTGTGGATCGTACTTTTCCTTTTACTCAACTTCTCAAAAAGAATATCACTTTTCAATGGAACGAAGATTGTCAGCAAGCATTTGAAGATTTAAACATATATTTGGCTAATCCTCCTATCCTTCAACCTGCCGAACCTTCTAAACCCTTTCTTCTTTATGCAGTTGCTTCCTCTCATGCTCTCACAGCATTATTGGCACAACATGATAAAGATGGTAAGGAATGTCCAGTTTATTATATAAGTCGTACCTTACTCGATTATGAGACCCAATATTCTGCGATAGAAAGACAATGCTTGGCCTTGGTGTTTGCGACTCAGAAATTGAGACATTATCTTTTAAATTCAGAAGTCCACATCATGGTAAAGTTTGATCCTTTGAAGCATCTTTTCTCTAAAACTGATTTATCAGGATGCCTAGCTAAGTGGGTTATGATGTTGACTAAATTTGACCTTAAATTTGTTTCACAAAGAGAAATTAAAGGGCAAGCATTGACCGATCACTTAGTTGAGGCCCCTTCACCTTTCTCCTTCCCTAACCCTGAGTCTTTTCCTGATGACTTCATTCTTTGTATAGAGAAAGATGAAACTTGGGAGTTATACTTTGATGGCTCTAAGTGTCGTACCGGATCGGGGGCAAGTGTTGTTCTAATTTCTCCTACAAAGAAGTCCATTCCCTTACCTTATCATCTCAATTTCCTATGTACCAATAACATTGCTGAGTATGAGGCTCTTATAGCACGAATAAAGGCAGCCTTGGCTTTGAATGTAAAGCACATACATATTTATGGAGATTCTCAATTGATTATAAGACAAGTAACAGGACTGTATCAAGCAAAACAAGACAAATTATCACAATATAAAGACCTTGCTATCTCTTTGTTACAAAAATTTGATTCTTATACCATGGAACCTGTTCCTCGAAAAGATAATCAACATGCGGATGCAATGGCATGTGTGGCTTCTCTTGTATCTTTAGAGGACCCTGTGGTTGATCTTAAATTTGTTATTCACAACCTTATTTCTCCAGCTATTGTAGATGATTCTAGCTTGATGACATGTTGTGACTTTATAGACTCAGATGAATGGTATTTGCATATCGTAAGATACTTGACCAATGGTACCTTTCCTAATTCCGCCAATAGGAACACTAGGGCTAGAATCTGCAAGCTGTCTGCTAGATATATCATTCTTTCTAATGTTCTTTACCGAAGGGGTTATAACGGTCTTCTCCTTCACTGTCTTAACAAATTGGAAATCCCTATTGCTCTTGAAGAGGCACATTCAGGTGCCTGTGGGGGGCATTTTGGAGGCAAATCCTTGGTTCAAAGATTTCTTCGTATGGGATATTATTGGCAAACTATGCAGAAGGATTCTTTTTCATTTGTTAAGAAATGTCATCAATGTCAACAACACAATAATCTGATTCATGCTCCTGCCCAAGAACTTCATTCTCATGTAGCTTCTTAGCCTTTCTCTACATGGGGCTTGGATCTCATCGGTAAAATCTCTCCTCCTTTATCTCAAGGACACACTTTTATTATAACCACAATAGATTACTTTACAAAGTGGGTAGAAGTTGTTCCCCTTCGCTCTACTACTGCTGAAGTGATTTGTCAATTTCTTCTAGAAAACATTATTTCTCGATTCGGGATACCTTCCACTATAATCTCAGATAATGGGACATCATTTAAGAACAAGGACGTGAAGAAATTCCTCGAGAAATATCATATCAAACATCGATTTTCTACACCATACTATCCTCAATCAAATGGTCAAGTCGAATCATCCAATAAGATAATTGAACAAATTCTTCGCAAAACCATGAATAAGAATGGTAAAGATTGGAGTACTCAGCTAATCTATGCTCTTTGGGCCTACCGAACGAGTGTACGAATTGCTACAGGAACTACCCCTTATAATCTTGTTTATGGTGCTGATGCTATTATGCCTTTAGAGTTAGAGATTCCATCACTTAGAGTTTCTCTCAAAGGTATAGTAGATGATGACTCTTATAGAGAACAAAGACTTCAACAGCTTGAGATGCTTGATGAACAGCGTATAAATGCTCTTGAGCATATTCAAGCATATCACAAAACTCTACAACGAAGCTATAATGATAAGGTTATTCAACGTTCCTTCTCAGTAAGTGACTTAGTTCTCTATGAGAATCAGCGCAATGTGAATACCTTACCTGAAGAAAAGGGAAAATTTAGTCCTAATTGGCTTGGACCGTATATTGTTATTGAAGGTTATGGATCAGGTGCTTACAAAATAGCGGATGTAGACGGTACGCCTCTTAAAGAACCTATAAATGCTATGCACTTGCGTAGATACTATGCTTAATTCCTCATCCCTCATCTTTCATTTCATCTATCTTCTTTTCACTTCTTCAAAATTGGATAATATGTTAGCATATCTTTGTTAGAGCAAATAGAATTAAAAGATATTTTGTTTAATCTATATTGCTTTGTTCTTGACAAGCATGCTTCTTTACTCTATAGTTTGTCTTGAATTCATTTATGTAAATTGCAAAAGATTTACATTTCCATTATGCTGGCATATTATACAATGTCTTTATGTGTTAAATTAGAATTGTATCATGTTGTGTTTAAATTTAAATTAAATCACATTAATTATATGATTCTTAGGCTTAACACATATTTCTTCTCTATCATCAATGTAGTACTTGATTAAATTTTTTTTTTTATTAAGTCACACATGTATCAATTTAATCATGGAGCATTGAGAAATCAATCACATGGAAACTAAATTCAGAACATACATGTACATCTACCAAATGTATTAACTTTAATCAAAATATACATTGTTTTAGGCATTAAAGATAACACGTTTGAGACGAAGAGAAGCATGTATATATATATATATGTGTGTGTGTGTGTGTGTGTGTGTGTGTGGATCATGTTTTCATATACAAAAGTAGGTCACTATACATCCAAAATGTGACCTATCCTACATCATGAGATCATCTCCCATCCCTAGGGCTAGTGGCTGGAGAGTGACGACTAGACGCTCCCTCCTGATCTGGCCATGAAGGTGGACCCATAGGTGTATAGCGTGATATAGACCGTGAATGACTCTGAGAGGAACTCCTACGATCCCTATCCATAAGGATCGCACGATACAAGGTAGCCTCGGCCCGAGCTGCTACTAGGTCACGTTGTGCCCGCTAAAGGTTCTCTGATAGAACTCTCTCTCTCTCCCTCCATATTTCCACCTGTACTCGAAATGAGGAAAACAAGTCCTCATGCCGACCCGCGTTCCCCTGAGGCCTATAAGCAACCTGTGAGGAACTAGGGATCTGTACCATCATGGAAATATCTGTCACTGCTTGCTGGATCAAGGAATGCCACTCCTGCACATTAGCTGTAGCAGTAGAACAGATTTTGTATTAGTACCATTCTATATCATCAAAACATTAATCAATCAATATAAACCTACTACACCTGGATCTCCCTCGTGTCAGTAGGGATCGTGATATGGTAGCATATGTGACTAGGAACTACTAGGCTCCCCACGCTCAAATGATCTGTGCACGATGGGTACAGCTCTTCGTATCGCCTCATGTTCCCCCTTTTAGGGAATAAGAGGAGGATCCAAGGCTATGGTATCATCTCCCAAATGGTGGGGAGCTGCATCTGACTCCTCCTCATCAGCTCTATCCTCCTCCTCCTCATCACACTCATCCTCATTTGCATCCTCACCCACATCCTCGTTCTCCTCATCATCATCTCTATCTGTGTCATCCTCCTCTCCTTCCTCCTCCTCCTCGGCACTAGGTTGATCTCCTATGGGTAGATTAGGATCTCCTGCCTCCTCATGACCCTCTCCCCCCTCTGGCTCCTCCAATCTGGATCCCTGATCCTCATCTCAATCTCCATGTCTCCATGGACCTAGATGGCCTATCGAGTAATCTGGTGGAAAGATAAGCCCTAGGTATGTCCTCACAAACCATGAGAGATACCTGTGCTGTGCTCTAGGATCTATGGAGTAATCAGTGACCACATCCTGATCGGACCCCTCTATATCTGTAATCTCGATATCATCTGTCATAGGTCTCGCTACTGCTCTGGGTCTGGGAAGGACTCGTGAGTGTCGAGTATAGATAGGTACATCGGCTGGAACACACTGCTCTAGCCCAAACTACCTCCGTACTCGGTCAAAGTAGAATGGGACTATGATATGTGAGTATCGTCCTCTCAGTAGGCGGTTCCTCTGTAAGCATGCTAGCTACCTCTCCATTCCATCCCATATGTGCATCCGCAGATATGGTCTCCATACTGTCAGTTGTCAATCTATCGAATGTCACTCTCTAATATAGTAGATCCCCAAATCTCCACTCGTCGGTAAGTGGATAGGCAAACACCCTAGGTCGCTCGCTAGCCGCACTCATCGGATAGCCGATAGGCCTGGTGCATGTGAAGTGCTCAAATATCCACACTTGCAGAAGTATGCATGTCATCAACCTACAACACTGTCCAAACACATACTCCTCGAGGTCATGATAGAGATGTGCAAGCATACTCCGACCCCAAGCATATACTCTCCTATGACTCTCCATAGCCCTGATGCACCATGTGAGACCCCCATGCATGTGCGTACCTCACCCATTAGGGTAGACGGCTAGTGCAATGATGGCAATCATAAGACGTCTCACAAGGGGCACCTCTCTTATAGGATGTAAGAGCCAACTGATCATGATGCGACCTCTCGTCTCACTCGGCATGACTCTCCCTATATAGTATATCTGCTCCCTCTAATAGTCCTCCGCTGACCGATCAATCACGTATGTCACGGTGGCTCCTCTGATAGGTAGGCGAAGTGTGCGGTACACATCCTCAAGTGTAACCGTCATCTCTCCTACTGGGAGATGGAATGTACATGCGTTAGGATCCCATCGCTCCATAAGTGCCATCAACATCACAGGATGGAATTGAATGGCCGACATGAGGATCGCATACCATAAACCCACTATCGATAACATATCCCTCTCTGCCTAAGTCAGCCGGGGAATCTGATCTCACAGACTGCAAAGAATCTGCCTCGCCGTGTGCTCACTCATGTATGGGAGACCCTGCAATGCAAAAACATCAATGTAATCAGTACTCAATCATCAAAATCATCTACGCGAAAAATGAAAACTGTCGAACATCGAAAGCTAACCCTGACACCCCTTGCCAAGTCCTGATTGGGACCATGGCACTCTGTCAGGAACCATGGTGCCCTTCAGGGACCATGGCGCCCTGAGAGGACCATGGTGCCCTTCAGGGACCATGGCACCCTAATAGGACCATGGCACCCTGGGTGGGACCCAGGGTCAGATTCTAGGGCCCGCATTCGATCACAGAAACTCAAAGTCAACACAAATGTAGAAAGTCAAAGTCAAAGTTTAGTCAACTCACCTCGTCCAGTGGCTCGTCAACGGTCACGGCCTGTCGCATGATCTCCATCCTCGTGGGATGCTCTGGTCATCGTGAAGGCATGATGATGGCTATGTGGGCTCCGCTGCAATGAACAATACTCAGAAATCAACAAAGTGACAAATGCAATAGTTACTTTCGAGATATATATTTTCATTCCTTTACCTTTGATTTCAAAACCCTAATTTTCCTCTATCACTCATTTCATCATAACTTGAGTTTGGGAGATGCGATTTTTGAACCGTTTGTTGTGTAGGAATCATATTTTCATTCCCTTACTCCTGGGATGTTCCAAAACGTGCTCTGATGAAGCCTCTTCAGTGAATATCTCTCATCAATAATCTCTCACACAATTTGTCGTAAGTAAACATGCTATCCTGTTTCACCTCCCTAATAAGCAAGCCAAAATAGGGGGGCATATAGCTACTCACAAATTTCATCACTTTCCTTAGTAAGCATTAGGTGATTTTGTGATCTAACGTGTGTTTTGTAGGGTGGGGTTCCTAACTGTGTACTGCACATACCGTTGGGGGCTTCGTTTGACAGACTTATGGATATATCATTTTTCAAATAATGTTTACTTTCCTGTACTTTAGCTTGCATATGCACGTAGTACTCATATGACCGCAAAAGTGGGGGCTAAATGTAGCGTCAAAAATTGTACGCACTTGCTAAAGTGGTACAATTTCACACTTGGTTTAGCTCCCGCCTTGGCACATCTTGCACTTTGCATCGCATTTTCCCTTTAGCACTTAATTAATCAAATTAATTAGGACTAAGGTCCTATTTCATCATCTTCCACATCATAAAGTTGGGCCCTTTCATTAAAGTGTGCCCCTTTCATTTTATTCCTCCAATACATCATTTAATCAAAAACCCTAATTAGGTCCTATTTTGAACCTGAGGGCTTGATTTCGGGGGCCAAAACATCTCGAAATCACCTATAACTTCGGGATTTGCTCTAAAATCATCATATCTGATGGCCTTGAAAATTTGGTGAAAAGTTGTCGGGACCATGGCGCCCGGAGTGCACACGGTCCCGGACATTTTTCCTGAAATTGTAGGAGCGCAATCCAATCATAAAATAAAGCTTAACCCCAAGAAATTGGTGGGAGATTCAATCTCTAGGTCAGCCAAAAGTTGAAATTAAGACCTAGGGTTTCATATATAAGAGCTCTCTTTCTTCATTTGAAAGGATCCGAATTTTGATTTGAGGGACCTTCTATGCAACGAAAGAGCAGATCTTTGAAGACTTCAACAACATTCAACATCCACCCATCAAGCATTCATCAATTTCATTCATCCATTTAGGGCTTTGAAGACATTGAAGAGCAATAGGGGATCACCGACTGAAGATTGGCTTGTACCCCTCCCTTGGGGTTGGGTATGATTTCATGTTGTTTTCATGTCTTTGCATAAGCCTCATTATATCATTTGTATTCATGCTTTAGATCACTTTGCATCTTGATTTGGAGCATTTACATTATCATTTACAAGCAATTAGGGTTTACTTTCTAGGTTGCTCTAGTTTGCTTACTTGCATTTTAGGATCTTGCACACACACAAGGTCTGCACATACACTACTTTTACAATACAACTTGGCTATTTGTGGAGGTGGAAATCACCAAAGTGGGCGTTTGACTAAGGCAAAACCCTATATAGCCACCCACCATACCCTTTCAGATATAAGTGCAGATTTCGGGATTCGGACGACGTCGCAAATTGCAGATTCGGCGGAAGCAGACAGAAACTGAGCTACACACCAAATTTTAGGGCAAAAGACCAGGACAGGGGTGTGGGGCACCCTGGTCCTTCCAAAACAAGGGTGCTAGGTGCCCTGGTCCCTGGGACAGGGGTGCTGGGCGCCCTGGTCCTTCTATCAGACAGCAAGTTTCAGCATTTTCCAACAGCTTTTCAGGTTGCAAAATAGCAGTTTCAGGAGCAGAATCAGGACAGTGGCGCCTGCGCCCCCGTCCCGAACATTTTCACTTAGATTTTAACTCTGGGTACACATCTGCATTCTTGTCTTGTCCTTGTGTTTACAGCTTTCCATTGTTTAATCTCAATTATGCAATCTTGTTATTAGTTCATACTTGCACTTTGGGGTTAGGAATTGAACTTGCATCATTTTATCTTTCAATTACAACAAAGGAATAGAAAACCTAATAGGTAACCCGTGGCTCTCTCTTCCACAAAAATAAGTAGCCAATTGTGTGATACCTCTAGGCTCTTTCGTATTCCACAATGTGTGTCAAAAGGTAGGATTAGGGCATGTTAGCCTAGTCTCGCTTTTTCCCCTACACAGATACATAATGCATTCCTGGGTGATATGTGTCATGAACTGAAGGGTACAAAGGCTAAACAGATTTTAGATAATGCACAGACCTTGGTTAAGAAGTTCGGTAGTTTTTACATCCAATTCCCACACTTTTGTTAGATATGAGTAGGAGGCTTTGAAGAGGAACCCTTCAAGCTTCCCCACTTCTGTTCTGATTGTTTTGTTCTGGCAGAAGTATGCAGGCAACTGACCTCTGTGATCAAGAAGGCACAACCTAAGGACAAGTGGGAAGGTCATTTTCCAATACAATTGGGAGTGTTGTCTTGTAATTCAATGTCTGATGCACTAAGTATAGGAGCAGACCTTAGGAATTTTAATTTCTCTCTGTATTCTGAAAGGAAAGGGTTTGACAATAAGGGATTTTTTCAGAGCCTTGGCTTAATGCCTTATCTTCCCACACCAAAGTTAGACTATTTTTGGGAAGATTGTATAGATGAACTTGAAGTTTTCAAAAGGGAAAACATGAGATTGGTGCTAGAACAGGTTGTCTCTTTGCAAATAAAGTTAGACGTTGAAGGGCTTGAAGAGGATTATCTTGAATTGTTTGAACCAGGATTATGATGACATACAATTGAGGACCGAATGAGTTCTAGAAAGAACCATGGCATGGGTGGCTAAAAAGAAAGCAATAAAGTCAGACGCCAAGGCCCTTTCTGCAAGAAATAATAAGGATCCTCTATCTTCACCAAAACGTCCTTCTAACAGTGCTCCTGTTCGTGCAGGTAAGGCTACCAAGTCGTCTCAGCCTAGACGTAGGTCTAGCCCAACTCTGGATTTCAATACCCCTCAGCATACTCGATCACATAGTGTCACCCAGAGGAAGATGGACCAGGTCAAGGATATGGGAGTAAAAGATGTCGTGCTTGAGGCTTAGATTTTTGAAATTGAAGATTTGGATGGTGAAGTTGCTTGTGCTCTATACTGCCAAACACTGACCATGGCTATGACGCCACCACCAAAAATGATTGAAGGAATTACTCATTCCACTATGACCCCTAAATAGTTAACAACCTCAATGAACAAGAAAAGGAGCTTTCTTCCCGTGACCATTCCGATTCAAGAAATGGTTGCTAAGTACTTCAAGAAGAATCCAAAGCCGAAAAGGTTCAAGACCACTGCTCACCTAAACAATGACAAAGAAACTAGAAAATGGATGGCCGAAATTGCCTCATACAAGCCGAAAGATGAAAACAGAGAGGCTGGTCCTAATGATTTTGAGATCACAAAAGTAGAGTTGGGAAAGATGAGTAGAGATACAAATAACCATTTTTTCCAAGTGTCAGCAAAGAAATGCTTACCCGCTCAGAGAAGGATGGATGGGAGAAATGAGAACTTAAAAGACACATAAGTGTTTTGGCTCAGTTCATCAATAGTATTGGTTGCCTTGGAGCAATTCCAATATCCCATGCCACTGAGAATTTCGACCCAACTTCTCGAAAAACAAGAAGTTGATGAACCAAGTTCAACGAGCTAAGAGCATCGCTGAAGCGGTTGAGAAGTGGATTGAACAAATAATGAAAGATGGTGAAAAGTACATTACCGACTCCCGAAAATTGTGTGATGAAGTACAGAGCCTGATTTTTGAAATCCAAAACTAGCTTGTACCGTGGGAGAAAGAAGAGAACAAATGGCAAAATGTCCTACCTTTGTTTGCCAAAATCGAAGAATATGGGACTACCAGGTTTCTGACAGAACATTCAATTAAGCTGGTGGCCGATGAATGTCAACTTTTTTTGCTGAAGAAAACTATCATGTGGTGAGTGCTTACCTTTCAGTTGGTCATTACGGATGTAAGAACCTCTGTTTATGAACTCCAGGATTTGTAAAGTAGTATAGTCAAGGATAATAAAGTGGTTAATCTTGATCATGACTGGGAGTTAGGAATCTGCGGGTCAAGCACACGGGAAGCAATCAAATCTTTCCAGTTGAACATGGAGAAGATCAGAGTCAAGAGTAGCTTCACGCCGGAGGATATAACCAAGGTGGCTAGGATTGAATCTATGGTTTTCATTGGGAATGATCAACTGCCGAAACACTCAGAGAAGATGGTGCAACATAAGTGGAATAAAGAGGTGGCAAAGGAGAAACTCAATGCATTGAAAGTCCTGAGCCAATCCATGGTTCAAGAACTCACAACTACTCATGAAGCCCGCGAAGACGGAGAAGATGACAATGATGTAATATGACATAATGCATCAATTTAGGACTAGTTTCCTTTATTTTTAAAACATTTTTCATAGTTATGCAAAAACTTTGGGACATGTGTCCCAAAATACTTTTGTTGGTTTCGTAACTATTTTATCAAGGAGTGGTCGAGTTTTCAGGGAGACCTCCCCCATTTAGGCTATAAATTAAGTAAATCAGATGGTAGAAGGGTCAGATTTTAGTAACTAATTTTGTGAACTTCGACTGAAGTTTTTGTTTTAGTATTTTCTGTTCTTAATCAAAGGAAGAATCAGATGATTGGGATCTATTTTGGAAAAAGATTGGCAAATGTATTTTTGTGCCTTTGTTGCATAAGGATATATATATGAAATCTGATCATATTGTTTTTGGGGAGAAGGAAGATCTGTGTATTTTGAATTTGAATAGATAACATGTCTTTGCATATGTTTATCCGATCAAGTAACAGTAATTGATCATGTCATTGCAGTATTTCATTATTCCTCTGATGTTCTTTCCTTTGAATGTGTTGTTTAATCTAGAAAAGATTCATGATTGAGGGAGGATTTATTTTCCTTGAATCTGTTCATCTTTTATTAGTTTAGGTGGAAGAAGTATATTGAACTTTGTTTCAGTTGTTGTAGTTACATGTATTGAAAATTAAGGAAATAGCCTTCATTGTTTATGAGACATGAGAAAAGTTGCAGCCTTTCATCCAAGAATGAAATAGGCGGCCTTACATGCTTTTTGGTTAAAAGCTTTCATTCAGATATAAATAAAAATAAAACATATTTCATGAAAAACCAAGATAGGGAGCTGTACCTATGCAAAAATTCAGAGGGAAGTGATTCAAACAACACTTACCCAACTGTTCAGTGAATCATTTGTTCTTAGAATAAGGTAACAGAGTTTAAGATTAATCATTTAAAAACAAAGAGAAAATTTGTTCACTAACAGATTTTTGGCGACTCTGCTAGGGAAAAATGAAACAAAGAGAAAACCAATTTTTCAGTAGACCGATATGTCGTAGATGTAACGAAAGTGAACTCAAATTGGTGAAATTGCTCTGAGTTCAGGAAGACTGTTGAGATTGAGTCTTTTCTGAAATAGTTTAGTTTTCCTATGAGTAATCACCCTAGATTCTCATCCATATACTAGAGCACAAAGAAGAGAAGGACTAGTTGATAACTGTTTTGAAGAATTGCAAAATCTGTCATTTGCCCGAAGTTTTACTCCTAGAAGGAAGGCCAAAAGAAGACCTTCATCTCCTATCAGTGTTACCCCTATATCTTCTTCTTCCCCTTGGCAGGCACTAACACTTACTAGAATTCAAGCCCCTCCTCTTGTGACCATTCATCCAGTGTTCATTATGGCTCAACCCTAGGGTGCAGCTATTGGACCTCTTGCTCTCGTAGCCCATAATCCACTACCAAAAGGAGCAAAGGATGTTTTACCCAAATATAAAGGTGACGGGAAAGTTTCAATTGAAGAGCATTTGAACTCTTTTAATGTAGCAATTGGAATCCTAGCAGTCCAATATGAGGACGTGGCTGTTAGGTTTTTTGTCCAAACTCTCACTAAAGGGGTAGCAAAATGGTTTAGCCAGTTGCAAGCAAGATCCATAACTGACTGGCAAACGATGAAAACTGCTTTTGAAAAAAGATTCCAAAGTGCTGATGATGAACACACGTTACTAGCTCAACTCACACAGATGAAGAAGGAAATTCATGAACCGATGAGGGATTATGTAGCAAGATATAATAAGATTATTCACAGAATTCCTCAAGCCAAGAGACCAACTGCAGATAATCAGTGATGTTTCTTCGTAAATTCTATGCCACCTAACGTAGGATTTCACCTTAGATGAAGTAGGTCAGTGGACCTAGAGACTGCACAAAATGAGGCTATACAACTTGAAGATGATCTGATAACAGCTGGCAAATGGAGGAAAGATGTACAAACTCCTCAAGGACAATCTCAGGCTTCTACATCATCTACCGATCCGGTTGTTCAGCGGCTTGTCAATGATGTGATTGCTTTAAAGAGGTAGATACCTAAGCCTGGAAACTCTTATCCACAACCTTATCAGGATATAAGTAGGAGAACTTCAAATCAATATAACTATGGACGACCATTGCAACTTCCTGCAGTTCCACAAAGATTACAGATAGAGGCACCTCCTGACAAAGGTGTCATGTGTTCATTTCATCTTACCACTGATCATGATGGGGTTTCATGTCCTAATATGATAAGACACATTCAGATGCAAAACACAAAGGATGAATAAGGAGAGTTCACCGAAGCAGAAAGAATTCAAGAGGTACCTAGCGACTCTGGAACATTCTACCTTGAATATGAGTCAGATTCAGAAAAAGGTAGTAAAATTTTGGCGACTCTTGAAGGTTCTTCATGTGCGATTCTAACAAGGAATCAATGAACCTCCTAGCCTTCTTCCTTTGTGAATCCTTCTGGAAGCAATTTCAAAGGCAAAGATCTCCTAGGTAATAGTTTTTCAAAGATTCCTGAGGTTAAGATTTTGCAAAGGAACCATGAAGATCATAAGATCTCTTCCTCTTCTTCCTCCTTTGATATCATCGAGTTTTGTAAGGCCTCTACCATTCAACTTCCTACCACTGAGTATTTAAAGCTTAACCCAAAAGAGTTGGATAAACTGGTCAGAGATGATGTCGATGTTGAATGGTTTTTCTGGTTACAACCAAATTACTGTAGCTGAGCATGAGTAGCACAAGACAGCATTCATCGCTCCATGGGAACATTCGCATACAACCGCATGCCTTTTGGTTTAATAAATGTCGGAGCCACTTTTCAAAGGGCTATGGATTCCTCTTTCAAGGATTTCCGAGATAGAATAATTGTAGTTTATCTGGATGAGCTCATGGTGTTTTTAAAAAAAAGGACAGATCATTTTTGGGATTTGAGTGCAGTATTGCAGCGTTGTCGTGAGCATGGGATTTCTTTGAATCCTAAGAAATCAGTTTTTTGTGTCACAGAGGGCAAATTGTTAGGACATATTATCTCAAAAGAGAGTCAAGATTGATCCCGAGAGAGTTAATGCAATTCAACATCTCAGTTTACCCTCAAGCCGAACTGGAGTAAGATCGTTCTTTGGTCAAGTGAATTTCTTAAGAAGATTTGTTCCAGAATTTGCTAAGACCACCAAACACATTGTCGGCTTGCTAAGTGAGCAACATCCTTTCAAGCGGACCGAAGAGGCCAGAAATGCTTTTGAAAGAATTAAGGGATCGGTTGCAAATGCGCCCACTCTTGTTAATCTAGATTTTATGAAGGACTTCATTTTGTATTGCTATGCATCAGACCATACTATGTCTGGGATTCTGTTACAGTTGGATGAAAATGGGGCTGAATTGCCCATAGCGTTCATGAGTACTCTACTCAAGAAACATGAGCTTAAGTATTCACCCATGGAGAAGCATGCATATGCTGTTGTAAAAGCCGTGAAACAGTTTCGATACTATATCCTGCATTCTCACTTTGTAGTTTTCGTTCCAGATTCAGCCGTAAAAAGCATTTTGACTCAGTAGGAGGTTGGACTAAATAAGAGAGCAACTTGGGTGACGAAAATCCAGGAGTATGAATCAGACATTCATCCTACAAAGACAATTAAAGGGCAGGGCTTATGCAAGTTGATAGCGGAAAATGAGGTGGAAACTGAAGCAGAGTTACCATTAACTCTTTTTGTCAGATTGCAAGATACTTGGTTCTCTGATGTGGCCTATTATTTAACTTAGGGTAGCTGCCCAAATCATCTGTTGGCTAAAGAACAAAGGAATTTAAAATTAAAAGCTGCAAAGTATGTAATTTGGCAGGATATTTTATACAAAAAGGGTTTAGATGGAACATATATAAGGTGTGTAGATAAACCTCAATAGAAAAAGCTCCTGGAAGCCTATCATGGAGAGGTTTGTGGGGGACACTTCTCATCATCTGTTACTGCTTTCAAAATTTTGAGGAATTATTTTTATTGGCCCGGCATGTTTCGGGATGCCTATATTCATGTGAAAGAATGTGAGAAATGTCAATTGTTTTCTGGAAAGCCACATTTGGTAGCTCTGCCTCTAAGGCCTATAGTGATAGAGGAACCTTTCAAGCAATGGGGCATTGATTTCATAGGCCCAATAAACCCTCATTCCAGTGCGGGTCACATGTATATTTTGATAGCAACTGACTACTTTACTAAGTGGGTAGAGGCCATTCCCACCAAAAAGGCGAACTCAAAGATTGTGTATAGTTTTCTCAAGGATTACATCCTAGTTCGTTTTGGGGTACCCAAAAAAATTGTGACAGATAATGCATCATATTTCTCCTCCGAAGAGTTGACTTTGTTTTGCTATGATCATCAGATTTCCCTCTCACATTCTTTTGATTATTTCCCACAGGGCAATGGTTTGGCGAAATCTAGCAATAAGAATTTGATAGCCATCATGAAGAATTTAGTTGACGAGAGTGCTCAGAATTGGCATAAGAAGATATATGAGGCTTTGTGGACAGATAGAACCACACCCAAGAGGGCCATTGGAATGGCACCTTTTGAACTTGTGTATGGCGTAGGAGCGAAACTTTCTTTGCCACTGGAGTTATCAGCAATCAGGCTGCAAACAGTAGTGGAAGATTCCTTCTTTCAAAATGCTTTGGAGAAGAGAATCATGTATCTGACAAACATAGAAGAAGAGAGAGAATTGCTGGTGGATAGGATTTCAGAACATCAGAGTCGAGTAATGAGGATTTTTGACATGCGAGCTCGACCAAGAGGTTTCCTAGTAGGAGATGAGGTGCTGCTATGGGACAAAAGGAGAGAGTCCAAAGGTGCTCACGATAAGTTTGATTCATTGTGGAAAGGCCCTTTCAGAATTTGTGAAGCGGTAGGACAAAATGCATTAAGACTCAACTATGCTGACGAAACGATCATGCCTTATACCTACAATGGGCAAGATCTCAAGCTCTATAAATTGTAAATCCTGTGTTTGAGTCACTTGTACATAGTAGTTTAGGTGTTTTTGGTTGTGCCTCCTAATCCTTTCCCCTTTTGTTTTTCGTTCTACGAAACCAAAGTCTATGAATTATTTGCATTTTCCTTTAAAAAATACAATCCCCAGTCGGAGCCAATGTTACCACGTCATTTATTTCTCATGGCAAGAGTGGGTCATCTTTTCCTTTTTATGTTGGAGTCCTAGTTCATGCCATATTACCTTGGTTCAAGTCTTTAATGGGTCCTCAAATCCTTTTTCTAGTCATTTAAGTCGGGTTCAAACAATTGATTGAACTCCTTGAATACATCGAACCATTATGAACTGGGTTCAATAGGTTCATTTAGGTTCAATAGGCTCCAAGGTGTTCAGAAAAAGTTTTTCGTACTAACATTTTCTCTAAGTGTTTTGCAGTAGCTCTTCCAAAAAGTTTTTCCTATTTGGTGATATAACATTTGTGTTGAACTTATTGAACTGAGTTCAAAGAGTTCAAATATGTTCAACGTGTTTGACACAGCAAGTGGTCTACAGTTTGATGCGGCGTACATCTTGAACTACTTGAACACTCAAGAAGTCGGTTCAAGATGTTCATACGGGTTCAATGTTGGTGGGTCCCACGGTTTCTAATGTTTTGGGAAGTGCATTCATTGATAAATACGAAGAGGCAGAACCATATCTTAAAGTGATGTCATTCTTTGGCTTTTTTGAAGTAAGAGAACGTTTCAGGAACTGGCAGTTTCTTAAAGCACTCCGCCATGCATTCAATGCATGCGTGCGAGGGTCTAATCTACAAACTTGCCATGTCCAAACTGAAATTGTGAAATCATTGCATTTAATGTACCTGTATCATTACCTTTCTCAATAAGGTATGAAAATCATTTGTGTTCTGCATTTGTTACTTGTTGCTGGACTTTTGTTTATGTTATCCCTGGATAGGAGTCTTTCTTGCTGCTAGTCATCATTCGATTATACAACTGTGAAGGTGAGTCTTTCCTTATTTTCTCCAGTGTTTTCCCTTGCATTTTCTCTCATACAAAAGGTTTCACTGCAATCAAATTTACGTTTCTTGTTTTGAAGTTATGAAGTCCACTCTACATTTGTTTGGAAATGTCTTTAGCTTGGCATCCACAGAAGCCATAGTTAGTGATACTAACCTGAAAGGAGAGAGCCTTGAAGAGTTGAAAGAAAGCGTGTTCAAGGGTATTCATAAGAATTTTTGTATAGAGATTTTGAGTAGTGGACATTTAGAAGCCGCAGCCTTTCCTCCAGCAATTCCTTGCCCAGAGTTGGTTTGGGAGTGTATTGCTAGATATGACCCAGTATCTAAAACTATTAAGAGAGATAATGGCAAAACCCTTCTTGCCATTAACTGTGAGGTGATTGCTTCAGTTTTCAAGATATCGGATTACCAGTTTTCTAATTTCTCTCCTGCCCAGTCAATCAGTGAGTTCAATGCAGATAGAGCCGGACACCGAAATAATGTGGCGAAATTCTGGTTGAAGGTCCCTCAGACAGGTGGTTCTAGGTTACCCAAAAATCCTAACAAGAACCACATGTTGCCACATATCCATGATGTGATGCTTTTGTTGCATTGAGCCAGAGGTTCTACCGAAGCTTATAGCTTTGATGATTGGACTTATTGCTATGTGCAATCAGTTTTGGAAAGAAAATAATATTTGGATTGGGTAGAGTTAATTGCTGATTCAATGAGAGAGCAGTTGAGTCTAGCCAAGCAGTTACAACAAAACTTCTTCATGTCCTCATATCTCTTGTATTGTGTAGCTTGTGTTAAAAAGTTAACAGGTATACCAAAGCAGCCCACTGAGGAGGATGTTCCCGTGTATGAGTTCTATCCTATGCTGTAAAAAGACAATGCCCTACAAGATTTCAAAAGGATACATAATGCATTCCTAGGTGATATGTGTCATGAACTAAAGGGTACAAAGGCTAAATGGATTTCAGATAATGCACAGACCTTGATTAAGAAGTTTGGTAGTTTTTACATCCAGTTCCCATGCTTTTGCTATATATGGGTAGGAGGCTTTGAAGAGGAACCCTTCAAGCTTCCCCACTTCTGTTCTCATTGTTTTGTTCTAGCAGAAGTATGCAGGCAACTGACCTTTGTGATCAAGAAGGCATAGCCTAAGGACAAGTGGGAAGGTCATTTTCCCATACAATTGGGAGTGTTGTCTTGTAATTCAATGTCTGATGCACTAAGTATAGGATCAGACCTTAGGAATTTTAATTTCTCTCTGTATTCTGAAAGGAAAGGGTTTGAAAATAAGGGATTTTCTCGGAGCCTTGGCTTAATTCCTTATCTTCCCATGCCACAGTTAGAAGATTTCTGGGAAGACTGTACAGATGAACTTGAATTTTTCAAAAGGGAAAACATGAGATTGGTGCTAGAACAGGTTGTCTCTTTGCAAATAAAGTTAGACGTTGAAGGGCTTGAAGAGGATTATCTTGAATTGTTGTAACCAGGATATTTAGCTCATGCAGAGACTGAAATGCTCCCAATTAATTGGGATGAGGAGGAAAATGATGACATACAATTGAGGATTGAACGAGTTCTAGAAAGAACCGTGTTATGGGTGGCTAAAAACAAAGCAATAAATTCAGGCACCAAGTCCCTTTCTGCAAGAAATAATAAGGATCCTCTATCTTCAACAAAATGTCCTTCTAATAGTTCTCTTGTTTGTGTAGGTAAGGATACCAAGTCATCTCAGCCTAGACGTAGGTCTAGCCCAACTCTGGATTTTAGTACCCCTCGGCATACTCGATCACATAGTGTCGCCCAGAGGAAGATAGACCAGGTCAAGGATATGGGAGTAAAAGATGTCGTGCTTGAGGCTCTGATTTTTTTAATTGAAGATTTGGATGGTGAAGTTGCTTGTGCTCTAGACTCCCAAACACTGACTGTGGCTATGATGCCACCACCAAAAATGATTGAAGGAACTACTCATTCCACTACGACCCCTAAATTGTTAACAACCTCAGTGAACAAGAAAAGGAGCTTTCTTCCTATGACCATTCCGATTCAGGAAATGGTTGCTAAGTACTCCGAGAAGAATCCAAAGCCGAAAAGGTTCAAGACCACCACTCACCTAAACAATGACGAAGAAACTGGAAAATGGATGGCCAAAATTGCCTCATACAAGCCGAAAGATGAAAATAGAGAGGCTGGTCCTGATGATTTTGAGATCACAAAAGTAGAGTTGGGAAAGATGAGCAGAGATACAGATAACCATTTTTTCCAAGTGTCAGCAAAGAAAATGCTTACCCGCTCAGAGAAGGATGGACGGGAGAAAAGAGAACTTAAAAGACACATAAGTGTTTTGGCTCAGTTCATCGATAGTATTGGTTGCCTTGGAGCAATTCCAATATCCCATGCCACTGAGAATTTTGACCCAACTTCTCCAGAAAACAAGAAGTTGATGAACCAAGTTCAACGGGCTAAGAGCATCGCTGAAGCGGTTGAGAAGTGGATTAAACAAATAATGAAAGACAGTGAAAAGTACATTACCGACTCCCAAAAATTGTGTGATGAAGTATAGAGCCTGATTTCTGAAATCCAAAACCAGCTTGTACCGTGGGAGAAAGAAGAGCACAAATGGCAAAATGTCCTGCCTCTGTTTGCCAAAATCGAAGAATATGGGACTACCAGGTTTCTGACAGAACATTCAATTAAGCTGGTGGCCGATGAATGTCAACTTTTTGTGCTGAAGAAAACTATCATGTGGTGAGTGCTTACCTTTTAGTCGGTGATTACGGATGCAAGAACCTCTGTTTATGAACTCCAGGATTTGCAAAGTAGTATAGTCAAGGATAATAAAGTGGTTAATCCCGATCATGACTGGGAGTTAGGAATCTACGGGTCAAGCACACAGGAAGCAATCAAATCTTTCCAGTTGAACATGGAGAAGATCAGAGTCAAGAGTAGCTTCACGTCGGAGGATATAACCAAGGTGGCTAGGATCGAATCTATGGTTTTCATTGGGAATGATCAACTGCTGAAACACTCAGAGAAGATGGTGCAACATTAGTGGAATAAAGAGGTGGCAAAGGCGAAACTCAATGCAATGAAAGTCCCGAGCCAATCCATGGTTCAAGAACTCACAACTGCTCATGATGCCTGCGAAGATGAAGAAGATGACAATGATGTAATATGACATAATGCATCAATTTAGGACTAGTTTCCTTTATTTTTAAAACATTTTTCATAGTTATGCAAAAACTTCGAGACATCTGTCCCAAAATACTTTTGTTGGTTTCGTAACTATTTTATCGGGGAGTGGTCGAGTTTTCAGGGAGACCTCCCCCGTTTAGACTATAAATTAAGTAAAACAAATGGTAGAAGGGTTAGATTTTAGTAACTAATTTTGTGAACTTCGACTGAAGTTTTTGTTTTAGTATTTTCTGTTCTTAATCAAAGGAAGAATCAGATGATTGGGATCTGTTTTGGAAAAAGATTGGCAAATGTATTTTTGTGCCTTTGTTGCATAAGGATATATATATGAAATCTGATCATATTGTTTTTGGGGAGAAGAAAGATCTGCGTATTTTGAATCCGAATAGATAACATGTCTTTGCATATGTTTATCCGATCAAGTAACAGTAATTGATCATTTCATTGCAGTATTTCATTATTCCTCTGATGTTCTTTCCTTTGAATGTGTTGTTTACTCTAGAAAATATTCATGATTGAGGGTGGATTTATTTTCCTTGAATCTATTCGTCTTTTATTAGTTTAGGTGGAAGAAGTATATTGAACTTTGTTTCAGTTGCTGTAGTTACATGTATTGAAAATTAAGGAAATAGCCTTCATTGTTTATGAGACATGAGAAAAATTGCAGCCTTTCATCCAAGAATGAAATAGGCGGCCTTACACGCTTTCTGGTTAAAAGCTTTCATTCAGATATAAATAAAAATAAAACATATTTCATGAAAAACCAAGATAGGGAGCTATACCTATGCAAAAATTCAGAGGGATGTGATTCGAACAACACTTACCCAATTGTTCAGTGAATCATTTGTTCTTAGAATAAGGTAACAGAGTTTAAGATTAATCATTTAAAAACAAAGAGAAAATATGTTCACTAACACCAATGAAATATTTTGTTTAGTTATTCATTCGAGGAATCTTGTTTGTAAGATCGAAGCAATGAATTGGATCACCATTTTAAGATATCTATATATACAGCATTATTGAAGTGTATGTATGCATGAAGGAAGACTGTTGCAGAGACACAGAGGTCACCGAGAAGGTTTTCAGAGAACAGTCGAAGAACAGAGTAAACAGAAGGGTTTACCAAGTTACTATAAGGGTTACCGAGGTATGCTATAAGCAAGGTAATCTATTCTGAGCACATAGAATCTGCTTTAACATTTCAGATGTAATGTTGCAGATATTTGTAATGATTTTATTGTAATATTGTGAAGTTGAAAGAGAAACCTTTAACAGGGTAAAAGACTCTAACCAAGTCTATAAATTGTAAAGCCTCTAACCAGGTGCAGCATTCAGAATAAATGTTGTAAAATCCTTTAGCAAGGTAGATCTAATAGATCTTGCTACTCCTAACAGGGTAAGCTATCAGAAATAGCTAAATGTAGCTCTAACTGAGCATTCTTTATTATTGCAGTAGTGAAGTTGTGGGTGCCATCCCCACCGCAGTTTATCTCTCTAACCAAGAGTTTCTGCGTAACCAAAATATGTGTTATGGAGTGAATCATGTATGTTTGTTATCTGTTTGTTTTAACTTTATTTTATGTTACTGCACTATTCTGTTTATGCATAACAGTAAAGTTATTATTAAAGAAAATTTTTGGAGTACTTATTCACCCCTCCCCTCTTAGTACATTAGCTTTCCATATTGGGCCTAACACTCATTGTATATTTATTGATGTATTGGTATTCATTATGTAATGTCAGATTATGAGTTCTATGTGGAAAAAGTAAAGTTAGTATTTATACATTTGTATTGTAATGAAATTGTAAGATGGAAATGTATGTATAATCTTATGAAAATTAAGATGGAAGAATAGTGGTTGAGGTTATAATTTTTGTTTAAGGAATGGAAATTATCTAGATGAAATAGATTATGTTTCTTAGGTAAATGAGCTAGTTATCTTAGAGATATGTAATAAAAATTAAAGGATAATCTAGTCTTATTGAAGAGAATAGTTATGTAATCTTTGATGCTTTTATGATGAATGAAAGAATGGATATTAGTAGTACTTGATTTGGTAGTTTTTAAAGGAAACGAAAGAGTATTTTATGTGACTAAGTTATGCATAAGTGTTAAGGATTTATTATAGTTGTATGAAAATTAAATGAGTCGATGGATAATAGAATATGATCTTCTAAGATGAATATGTGATGTGTTAAGATTTTGTCAAGTAGAGATGTGAGATACCCTAGGGAATGGATTTTCATTGTATGAGTTTACATAGAGTTATGTTAATGGTTAAATGGTTATTTCGCTTGTGTAATATGATTCTATGGTTATGTTCTTGTTGATTTATGTATTCATGTATATAGTTAACTATGCATTGATGAATAATGGTAGTAACATTGCATTAATAAATACTAGTAATAACGTAGTTGTAATGGTTATCTTTAAAAAAATTCTCTTTTTGATAGTAGATTTTGGTTTATTTATCTAAGGTATTTTGGCAGACATTACACAGATAGTTCATGATTTGGTGCTTCGCAAGTTATCTTTCTTTGTAACAGTCACTGTTGTTTGAGTGTTCTTGAGGTTCAGATGTTGATCGATACAGATTTGATAAATGGTGTTGGTGCAGTTGTCTCTGATCATTCTAATGTGCTTGTTGGTGTTTCCTAATTATGTCCTATATTTTTTTATGATCTGCATTGATTGTTGTGTGATTTGTTGGTGATTTTTCTCATTTGATGATGTTATTCATGTTATGAAATTTTCCTAGTGGTGTAGTGTGTTGTAGTTGATCTTGGTGTGATTACCGATGGAGATGAGCATTTACAAGATTTGAATTAGGTCCATGTTATGGCATGCATATCATTATATTGGTCCGGTGGTCAATCTTTGTATCATGTAATGTAATTTGTAATGCCCACCAAAATACCCTAGAGATCTCTCTCTCTTCAATTTTAGTAGCCAAAGCTTTCTCCTCATTAATGTAGCTAGTAGAATAAGTAGTAACTAGATCATCTTCCTTGATAGGAATGAATACCCATTCGTCTCCTAAATTTCCCTTATCAAACTCATCATCTATCACACCTTTATCAGCAGCATAATAACACTTGTTCTGATATTTAGGCTTATATGGTTTAAATGGCTTCTTAGAAAGTCTTTCCGAACACCTTGAGGAAAAATGTCTTATCTTGTTAAATGAAAAGCATTTAAGAGGCAACTTACCTTCATACTTACCAACACCTTTAGGCAATCTTCTGGCAATAAGTTATTCAAGCTCCTCAAGTTCTTTTTCTTCTTCTTGAAGTTCTCTCATTTCCTTTCCATATCAAGACACTTTTGTAGAACTTTCTCCCAGATCATATCTGTGCTTCCTGAAAATAGTAGCTTTGAATGTAGATTCAAACTTAGGAAGGGATTCTCCAATTCACTCAACTTGAATGTAGCAAGCTAACCGATCAGCATATCTCTAGTTACATCAGTCATTGTCTGGTTCTCCTCTATAGCAGAAACTTTGTATTTGTAGGCAAGAGGAAAAGATCTCAGTACCTTCGCTACAATCTCAGATTCATCTAGCACTCCACTAACACATATGATATTCAAGACAAGCTCGTTCACTTTTTTCATATAGGATTTAATATTTTCATCTTTACCCATCTTCAACATCTCATACTTTCCTTTAAGGCTTTACAACTTAGAAACTTTTACATGACTATCACCTTCATACAAAGTCTCTAGCTTCTTCCAGATCTCGTGAGTTGTCTGCAAATCCATCACATTACTGATCTCAAAGTCTATCAAGGCACTCAGCAAATATTCCTTCACCCTAATATTGAATTCAGCTTCTTTAATCTCATCTGAAGATGAAGGACCATTCAAAGGAACATTATACACATTCTTCATAATCTTCCAATAGTCTTCATCGATGCATCATAAGTGGCACTCCATCTGGTTCATCCATAAAAAGTAGTTTGTTTCATCAAACCTTGAACTATCCTTCTTGTAAGTGTAGGTTGTCATCTAGGATCTCCTCAAGTGATCAAGCTTCTTTTGGAGGATCTATCTTTGATACCAATTATTGGCAATAGGTAGCAAAATGAGAGGTGGGGAGTGAATCAGTTTGCACAAAACTTTATACAACTTAAATTTAAACTTAGATTTGATAATTAATAGTTAAAGGACAAATCAACACCACATCAATAACACACATAACACAAAGATTTTTTACTTGGAAAACCTAATTAAGGGAAAAACCATGGTGGAAATCTACCCACAATAAGATGATAAACTACTAGAAGTACATGAAATATTACAATGGGGAATGCAGATGCATTCAAGCACACTACCTAGAGATCAATGCTCAAACTACAATAACAATAAGGTCTACAACCCTGGGGAAGACTCATTGTCTTAAAAAAGGATTTGGATTATATCTAGAAGATCATGAACTGATAGAATAGCATCTCCTAATGCTTGGTTATAGATCCAGTTAAGCTCATATTCTGCTTTGCAACACTTCTCTCACACTTCTCTTCTACTACCAAAAGATCAAAGCCTTATTCTCACTTTACACACATTTGCAGATACCGCGGGTACATCTGCAACACAAAATTACATCATTTTATAATCATCACCCTATATTTCAAGGTCAACTCAACCCATAATACAAATTACAAAATATGACCACACTCTACAATAAAATATGTGGTCCAAAACAATCTCAGCTAAGACATAGTATGGACCCAAATCACCACCACAAACATGAAACAGCTCCAAGAATTACACCTCAAACTTCCGCAACATGCCATAACCAACATTAATGTCGCATAACGCAAAGAACACCATCAAACTAGGAGAAACATCACCAGCGTGCACAACGATCAATGCAGACCACCAACACAAATAAAACATGATCTAGAAACATCCACAAGCATCATTAATTACCGCAACATCGCAATTTACTAGAATCTTCATCATCATTATACCAAACCTCAAGAACACTAACTAAACTGACTATCAAGCATAAATATACACTTGCGAACATCCAAATCATGAACCATCTAAATTGAGGACACGTCAGAATGTCCAAAACACATGCCAAATCCACAAACCAAGATATTGCAATTTCAAAGCAGTCTGGAGTAAAAACCAGAATGTCGAAGAACACGAACAACTGAAAAACCAATCACAATATCAGACCATATAAATCAATCAAATCATCATGCGAACCACTGAAACTTTTGTTAAATCAACCAAGGATACTTATCTCAAAACCCTTTTATCCACAGCAACACAACTAAAACACATGGCCAAACCAAGTCATTTAATCTGACTTCAATATTGGAATACACAGAAGAATATGTTGACATCAATGACAAAACATCATTCCAACAAACTTCTCAACAATATCCAATAGTTTTGTTATGGTATGTTAGTCAAAATATTAGAATATCATGTGTGAAGAATTTTTATACATGATTGTAATATTCAAATTATTAGAACAACTTGTTTATGAAAAGAAATGATTATATGAGATTATACTAATTCTCCTATAATTTAGGAGATGACACTCCTATTGTATTTAATAAAATGTGAGAGAGATAATAGAAAGAATCATTATTTTTTGTGTACATTTATTTATTTTTTTCTCTATCCAAATCTTTATTAATTATAAGAGCTCATTTGAATAAGTATGGGTATTTTGATAGCTAGGGGGAGGTTTATGGAGATAGCCCAACAATTAAAAAATTGCATCTTTTTTAATGAATATGCGGATTGAGTTACCATTAATTCCTTCATTGATGGTGTAGTGTCATAAAATTGTGACCCTAGTAATTTACAACTACATTAGGGTCCTCAGGCATGCGAACTCGAACCTTCTAGCTTGATCAAAGACCGAAGAGTTCTTGGCTTGCAAGAACAGCTTCTTCCTTAGCCTCTACATCACCCTGTCTACATTCTGCCCTGGAGAAATGGGTAGGACAAAGGCATGGTGCCACTTTCCCCCTTGGACAGGGGCATGGTGCCCTCGTCCTCCCAGGATAGGAGTGTAGCAGCTCTATCCCTACCCTATTTTAGGGCAAGACCCTTCCTAGAGTATGCCTTGTGGGTTGTGCCTCGGGTGAGAAACCTCCCCGATGTCAGCATGTGACTAAATTCAAATCTTTCAAACATGTATTTAAGGGGGCATTCGCTCTCTCATTTGCATAAGTTGGAGAGGTCGATGTTGGAGAGATTCAAGTTCCATAAGCAATCAAGCATTCAAGCATTATTTTCCAGCATTGAGCATTCTCAAGTCTCCCTTCAAGGCTAGGTGTTGCATTCAAGTCAAGGATCCAACCATTGAAGAGGAGATTGATTCCAACATTCAATTCCACACAAGCATTTCTATCAACATTGCTACTACAACCTCCCTTGAGGTGACTTACAATTGAGTCTTTCATTTACATCTACTTGCAAGTACTTTCTTTCATTACTTGGTTAATTCCAAAACTGGGGTTTGACCTAAAGGCAAACTCCCAGTCCAAACCCCTTTCCCTCTCTTTTTTGTGTGTAGGTTGCAGGTGTGTAGCTGTACTTTCAGATTCGGGCTTCATTTGCAGAGGCAGAAAACCCCTTTTGTTTCACAAATTTTTTCGGAGGACCGTGTACATTCCCGCCACAATCCGGATAACTTTTCATCAAATTCGTAGGGCGACTTCATCTCAACATTTCACTGCCAGATCCAGGTGCATGGATTCATCTCATATCCCTATCTCAAGTTATAATCGATTCTTTGTCACTTTTGCACTACATAATTCAATCAATTCCTTTCCAAATCAAACAAAGGAAGAAGGAGTCATCCTAACATTCTCAATTCATTCGAAATTCAATCTATCATCTTGTGTGGAGATTGAATCTAGTGAATTATCACATCCCTTATCTTCCTAAGGTAATGGTGAAAAGTGCTAGAAGGATAATCAATAGTGGAACTCTCATCTCTCTTTGAGGGAAAGAGTAGTTTTCCTCTTGATCCATCACTCATCATTTTCCCACCATTACAGATGGTTCACCTTTTTCAATTTTAGACAACTACTTTTTACATGAAAATGCAAAATTGTCAAATCAACTAAATGGTTGAAACTTGATGTAGCTCAATAATTGAGCTTGAATACTATCCTTTTAATCAATGGTTGTGGCTATGGTAAGTAATAAAATTATAGTGCAACTTGACTTCCTCCTACAAGACGTGTGTGGGAGATGGGGTCCAAAACATGGCCAAAATTAGAAAACAATGTTGACATCCATCATGATCAACATTACATCTTGGACATCACAATATATTTTGAAATTACCCCAACAACATCAAGATAGTTTTTATTTTTCAAATCATATTTTTTCTATAATCTAAATACATGAAAACTTTAATCTTTGTTTACTTTTAATAATGGACCTTCATGTGACATAAATACAAATAATATTTTTTATCTTCTCATTCAATTTAAAAATAAATAAATAAAAAGTTTCTACAGTTAATTTTATACTATTTGAGAAAAATAATTTTAAATTATTTTTTGAAAGTGTAAAGCGGAAAAATTGAACCCTAGTTGTTTCCCCCTTCCCAACTCCAAGGAGAGAGAAGGGAGAGTCACTAGGGTTGATGGTTTTCACTTAGGGGAGACTTTACATTCAAAAGAGGGGTTGAAACCCACAAGATCCAATCCCATGCAATGCAAGATTGGATTCTAAATGAGTTTCAAGGGTTGTGACATCAAGGATACCCTCTTTTGTAAAGAATGTAGATAGAATGATTGAACTAGGAATGCATGTAAAGTAGGAAAGATTCACTTATAAACAGAGATAGGGATATGGGATGAAGCTGCGGACCTGGAATTAGTAGTAAAATGTCGAGATAGTGTTGTCCTGCAAATTTGAGCGAAAGTTGACGGGACAATGGCGCCCGGCGTGCACACGGTCCTTCGAAAAATCCACGAAATGAAGGGGGATCTGTTCGTCTCTGCACAAGGATTCCAGATCTTCAATTATAGCCACGTACCTGCAACCTACACATAGAAAAGAGAGGATGATTGGGGGGTTAGGGATTAGGGGTTTGCCTTTAGGTCAAACCCCGGTTTTGGAATTAACCAAGAAATGAGAATGTTGTAAATGTAAATGTTTGTAATGTAAACAAGTACTGATACCTTGTTGTAAGAATGTTTGTATTCTTACATGCAAAGGTGTAATGATGTTGTATGTTGTATGTTGTAAGTGATCTCCTCTTCAATGGTTGAATCCTTGTCTTGAATGCAACACCTAGCCTTGAATGGAGACTTAGAATGCTCAATTGTTTGAAGGAATGCTTGAATGCTTGAATGTTTGAATATCACTTCCGCCTTTTGCACACATATGTCTTCCTCCCCTTTTTTGGAAGAGGAAATGTAGTTTATATACTTGTCAATTAGGGCTGATAGACTGATTTTTCCGACCTTAGGCCGACCAGGAAACATTATTTCCCGAATTGCAAACTTAAAGACCCGATGCCCAAAAGAGGTCGGGCCCAAAATAGGGCCAGGGACCAGGGCGCTGGGTGCCATGGTCTTGGGGGACCAGGGTGCTGGGCGCCATGGTCCTGAAGGACTAGGGTGTTGGGCGCCATGGTCCCACCTCCTGAGACAGCAGGGTGCAAGGAGGGATCAGGCCAAGGTGCAGAAAATGCAGTTTTTGGTGATGTAAACAGGTTTCGGGGTCTCCATTCAGGTTCAACGTTGCGCCGCCATCGTGAAGACCCAAATGCAGTCAAAATTGCAAGTGTCATAATTTTAGGAGGCTACATTTAGCCCCCACTTTAGCGGGAGTATAAGCGTACGCTCATACTTCCGGTAAAGTACAAGGAAACAACATTGAGAGACTTTCACCACGTCAAGGAGGCAAGATACACCAAGCCCCCAGTGGACTAAGGATCTTAAGACTTCGATTGACAAAGTAAAAGGGAAGATCATGAGGGAGAACCATGACTATCAGTAGTAAGGTTCCCTCACTATGAGTCATGCAAGAAAAATACCAAAAATTTTCAAGGCAAAGCTAAATTCACCAAGAAATTTTGAAGTATCTTGAAAAGATATGAACAAGATGTATGCCCCCCTACGTTAAAGCGATCGCACACACCTCACCGAGGGTGATTGCTTTAAGGTAGTGATACACATAAGAAATGAGAAGGTAAAGGAGCACATTATCACAAAGATTTAGCCCCCAAGTGTGAGATAAACCCAAGGATAATAGACACAAAACACAAAGCACAAGGTGACTTCGCTTTCCTTGGGGTCAGTATGTTGTATGATAATTCATGTATATCATATGTATGTATGCATAATTGTTCTTCATTCCCCAATCAAGGAAGGTCACCTAGAAGAAGGGAACACATGTGTCTTTTGAGTCAACATGAGAGAGACCAAAAGAGATCTCAATGTTTAACACTAAGGACAACAAATAGAAGAATAAGAATAACACATAGAAGAAGTAACAAAAGAGATCAAGAGAGGAGGAGAGAGTCTGCTATGCTAATGAAACTAGTCTAGCACATCATCTACCCCCCGATCTTGCTGATCAATATTTCGGGAAGGCAGGAAACACGCTAGAGGAGGAACATCCAACACAGCAAATGGAGCTATCACAAGATCCAAACAAGGGCTATGTTCATGTTCTGAGCCACGTTGTTCTTGTCTAGGAGCTAGGATAAGTGCTTTAGAAAATTCGTTAGATAAATGGTTATCAACATCAACATATTCATATTCACTATCAGAATGAATAGAAGTAACATTTTCATCACGAATAATATTTTCATCTATATCATCATCAAGATTTATAAAAATAGGATCTTTAATTCGCACAAGATCAAGACCACCATGCATCTTGTGTTTAGGAGATTTTGGCTCAATTTTCAGCTGAGGAGAAAATGTTTTAATACTAGCTGAAGGTGTTTTTGAGGATTGCAAAGTTTGAGAAGCAGCTGCCTGAGCTCTAAGATGACGCTTTCGTCGGCGTTCTCGTGCAGAACGATTTCGTCTAGTCTTAGTAGGAAGTTGAGAAGATTGAAGAGGAGAAATGTTCTCATCCTTATCACTTGGGTGTTTAGGTTGTGGTCTCTTAGGTTGAATAATAGGAGAAGAGGAAGGTCTCTTCTCTCCATAAGAGGAAGGAGGAGGAACTGCTCCATATAAGGGAGGAATATTTGGTTTAGGAAGGAGACCAAGTCCATCATGACGAGGAGGGAAAGGTCTACTTTTAGGAAGTTTATTAGATATAGGCATAGTCACATTCATAGGGATGGGTTGGGAATCTTCTTGAGGAAAGACATTAGTTTTATCTTTCAAAGGAAGAAATTCCTTCTCAAGAATGATAGGAATATCAAGCTTAGGTGTTCTAGGTTCACTTAGAGATAGGATCATATATTTTTTCCACTTTTGATAAGATTTGAAAAGATGATCACTTCGCGGAGGAAGAGATTGGAATTGTTTAGGCCAAAAGTAATCAATAGGAACACTAGAAGTTCTTTCAGCTGGTTTAAAAAGACTATGATTGACAGTAACAACTTCACCATTATGGGGAAATTTCAAACACTTGTGAATAGGAGAAGCAATAGCTTTCATGGAAGATAGCCAAGGATAGCCTAGCTTCACACGAAATTGTTCAGATGATGGAATAATAGCAAAGCTCATATCAAGGGATTTATTATGGATCTCAATAGGTAATGTAATAGAACCAATTGCAGGAGAAGAAAATGCATCAAATAATTTCACAACCACATTTGTTTCATCATAGATCACTTGATTCAATTGCAAAGTAAAAAGAAATTATTCAGTAATGATATTAACCATACAAGAAGGATCAATAAGCACTCCATGGCAAGGTGTATTCTTGACTTTTGCAACTATATATAAAGGACCATCAGGTGCCCTGATAGTTTCACTAGAATCAAAGGTGATGGAAGGTTCTTTAGGGATTTTCTGTTGTTCCACAAAGTTAATCACATTCGGAGTCATAGACACAAGATCATCAGGTGAGACAGAGGAATCATTAGTATCAATCGCATTAGAGGTATGAGAAGGTAATGGATCAGTAAAAATCTTAAGATTTTGGTTAGGAGGAGCTATAGATGTGTTACCTTTATCATTCACACCAGAAACAGAGATAGTATTATTATCAATCAAATCTTGAATTTTACCCTTTAAAGCAAAACATTTTTCAGTATCATGCCCAGGTTGACGATGAAATTGACAAAAAAATTTGTTATCAAAATAGGGTGAATTAATCTTTGTCGGATCTATTTGCTTTATAGGAGGAAGAGTAAGCACATTTTGTTCCAATAACTTATTCATAATACTATGCAATGATTCATTCAAAGGAGTAAACTTTCTTTCTTTCTTGAAAAACTTAGAAATAGGAGGCACACCTGATGCTGCATTCACATTGTTGTTGATGATGTTTTCATTGAATTTAATGGACTCTCTATTCGGTTTAAACTTCCCAAATGGTTGTTGACTACTATCACCCTTATCACTCATAGCCATAGGATTTGCTTGTTCCATTTGACTCACAGTCAGTTGATAATTGTGAAGAGTTGTGCACAACTGTTGGAAAGAAGTAAACTCAGAAAACAGAAGTTTTTCTCTAATATCTTTTTGTAAATTAGAAATAAAGATTCTTTGAATATCATTGTCAGGCACTGGAAAAGAAATTTGAGCATACAAATGCTTATATCTACCAATGAAATCAGTCACTTTTTCTTTAACACCTTGTTTACAATGCATTAAATCAATCAAAGTAACTTTAGGACTTATGTTGTTTTGAAATTGTTGAATGAAAGCATTTGCAAGTTGTTCGAAAGAAGTAATAGAATAAGAAGGCAACGAGCAATACCATTGTAGGGCTTTATCTCTTAATGTTCTAGTAAACAGTTTTGCAAGCAACCTTTGGTCATAAGCAAAATCGGTACATATTGTTTGAAAGGTCTTAACATGTGTTAGAGGATCACCCTTACCATTATAAAGCTCCATATGCGGGATTCAACATGTTTAGGGGGGATAGCTTGAACAATGTCAAGAGAAAGTGGGCTCGTGACATCAAATGTGGGCACACTAAACTTAGATTGATTCATAGAGGCAATTTGTTGCTGCAAAGAAGAGACAATTTGTGCAAGATTGTTAATGGTCGCTTCAGTCAAAGAGTTCATATTAGACATGTTAGATTGTGATGGAGGTATTATGTTATTGAAAGAAGGTATTGATTGAGAGTAAGGTGGTGGGACACTATGATAGTTAGTCATAGGAGATGATTGGAAAGGAGGAACACTACAAGGAGGAATGGAATGGTTAAATGAATTGCCCCCTTGTGTCATGTTCATTTGCGGAGATATAATAGGAACACTTATTGAAGGAATGAATGAAGAAGTTGGATTGAATGAAGGAAGAGGGTTGATTGAAGAAGAGGGATTGCCCCCATGACTAGTGATCATAGGAGGAATGTCTTGTGTTGAAGTAGTTATTATGTTTGATGTAAAAGTAGGTATACTAGCAATAGGAGTTGTTAAAGGAATAGAATGATTAACTTGAGTAGGAGGTTGTGTATAACCTAAAGTTTCGGCACAACTCTTCATAGGCATCACATTCGAATCCACAATGTGTGCAATACCACACAAAATATCAATTCCATTATTATCACTTTGAACCATACGTTTGAGACCCTCAATTAATGAAAGAGCTTCACTATCGGGGTATTCTTGAGACATCCATTGTCGAAAATCATCAAATTGGTTATCCAATTTTGAAAGTTGTTCTACAGAAACCTCATGGAGAGCTTCTTCATCATTAAGAGGATTAGAGGAATTACCCATGTCCTCGTTAAAAAGGCCATTCAAATTAGGTTCCATCTCCTCAGTAATTAAACCTTAGAAGGACTTAATTCTAAGGCTTCGTCTAACGGGAATAGTGTAAGTAGGGCTTATTGTTGTAAAACTCATGCACTAAAGAGAGAGAGAAGATTTTGAATTTTATAGGTAGCAAATTTCAATAAAATCAGCCAATCTCCTAGATTTAAGCTGTTAAATACAATCAGGACAATCTCCCGAAATTTCAGAAAAAATGTCGGGGACTGTGGCGAACGGAGTGTACACGGTCCTCGCAACTTTTTTTGAAATTTTCAGGGATGAAAGTTATGATGATTTTAAAGCTAATTTGAAAAAATTGAGTGATTTTACGATCTGTAGATAGGCCAAACTAAAGTTGCGATCTCAAAATTGAAGCCTACCAAGATTGTTGAAAAATGCAAATTTTGAATTTTGAAAAGGAGAGGGAAACTGAAATTTTGAATTTTATGATTTTAGAGGGAATACTGAAAGCAATGCAGGCTTTGAAATTTAAAAGTTGACTCGATTTCATGCAAAATTCAAATTTGAAAGCGAAAATCAGAGTTACCGCAATTAAACACTTAATTTCAAAAGTCACAAATTGTAAAAATTTGAATAAAGCACTGAAATTTCGAATGAATGCTAACACACTTTTCAGATTTAGGACAGTAAGAAACACAATTTTGACACAAATTTCAATTTCAACAATTTTTGAATGATTAGAAGCCTCAATCCAAGCAATCGCTAGACCAACTTTGACTTTAATTTTGAAAGTGTTAAAATTGATAAAATCAGCCAAAATTCTGGATTTTAGCAGAAAAATACAGTAAGATCTAGCTCCCGAAATTTCGGAAAAAATGTCAGGGACGATGGCGCTCGGGGTGCACACGGTCCTCGCAACTTTTTTCCAAATTTTCAGGGATGAGAGATATTGTGATTTTGTTGCGGAATCCAAAGTTACAGCCGATTTGGAAGTGTTTTGATTAGTGAAATTATCAGTCAAAGGTTGAATCAAGAAGGTTTTAATAATTAGGGTTTTGACATTTAACCACTTAATTTTCAGAATTAAAGCACAAATATGAATTGATAATTTACAATAGAAGGGTAGATCTGAAACAAGCATTAACAATTAAACATTTCACAAGCTCAATTACTAAAAAGAAAATTTTAGGGTTTTTATGCAATCAACCTCTAAAATTTGCAAAAGATCAAACATGGAAATGTAATTAAGGAAACAAAATTTTCAGATCTAACCATGAATAATCAAAATGAGGATGTTCACGTCGGGTTCACCAAAATGTAAAGCGGAAAAATCGAACCCTAGTTGTTCTCCCCTTCCCAACTCCAAGGAGAGAGAAGGGAGAGTCACTAGGGTTGATGGTTTTCACTTAGGGGAGACTTTACATTCAAAAGAGGGGTTGAAACCCACAAGATCCAATCCCATGCAATGCAAGATTGGATTCTAAATGAGTTTCAAGGGTTGTGACATCAAGGATACCCTCTTTTGTAAAGAATGTAGATAGAATGATTGAACTAGGAATGCATGTAAAGTAGGAAAGATTCACTTATAAACAGAGATAGGGATATGGGATGAAGCTGCGGACCTGGAATTAGCAGTAAAATGTTGAGACGGTGTTTTCCTACAAATTTGAGCGAAAGTTGACGGGACGATGGCGCCCGGCGTGCACACGGTCCTCCGAAAAATCCGCGAAATGAAGGGGGATTTGTTCGTCTCTGCACAAGGATTCCAGATCTTCAATTACAGCCGCGTACCTGCAACCTACACATAGAAAAGAGAGGACGATTGGGGGGTTAGGGATTAGGGGTTTGCCTTTAGGTCAAACCCCGGTTTTGGAATTAACCAAGAAATGAGAATGTTGTAAATGTAAATGTTTGTAATGTAAACAAGTACTGATACCTTGTTGTAAGAATGTTTGTATTCTTACATGCGAAGGTGTAATGATGTTGTATGTTGTAAGTGATCTCCTCTTCAATGGTTGAATCCTTGTCTTGAATGCAACACCTAGCCTTGAATGGAGACTTAGAATGCTCAATTGTTTGAAGGAATGCTTGAATGCTTGAATGTTTGAATATCGCTTCCGCCTTTTGCACACATATGTCTTCCTCCCCTTTTTTGGAAGAGGAAATGTAGTTTATATACTTGTCAATTAGGGCTGATAGACTGATTTTTCCGACCTTAGGCCGACCAAGAAACATTATTTCCCGAATTGCAAACTTAAAGACCCGATGCCCAAAAGAGGCCGGGCCCAAAATAGGGCCAGGGACCAGGGCGCTGGGCGCCATGGTCCCACCTCCCGAGACAGCAGGGTGCAAGGAGGGATCAGGCCAAGGTGCAGAAAATGCAGTTTTTGGTGTTGTAAACAGGTTTCGGGGTCTCCATTCAGGTTCAACGTTGCGCCGCCATCGTGAAGACCCAAATGCAGTCGAAATTGCAAGTGTCGCAATTTTAGGACGCTACAGAAAGTTCAATGACATGCATGCTCAATGTTTAGTTTTTCACAATCCATACAATTCAAAAAGTCACAAAATTTTGTTTTATTAAAGTATGAAAATAATATAACTTGTACTAAATGTCCTTAACCAACATCTTTCCACCAATGAGTTTCAAAATATACAATGAGAAAAAAATCGGTTTGTTGAGGAAGGGTGGGGACTAGGGGACAGGGAGAATGGATGGGGGTTGTAGAGAAAGGGAGAGGATGCCATGTCGAACACTATGTTACATTATAGTAATAGAAATTGAATTTTGTGTGCACTTAGTGTTTTACCTTTTTAATCTTTGTCATTTTATTAAAAAAAATGAAAGATTAGAAACTAGACTCCAAATAGTACAATTTATTTTATTATCGCATTTGCAAACTTTGTGCCCAGCCATCAATTACTAATTGAAATTTAATTTACTAATTTCAATAAAAATGTGACCACTTAATTGAAATTTAAATTTCGCTAATTTCCTTACACTTACTCCATAAAGATAATATACACAACATAGTAAATAAGAAACATTCAAATAGCTCATTTGACTTTGATAAATGTTCACTTCCCCACTAATTACTTTACCACAAGGCCACATGGTATTAGCTCAATTTTTCACACCAAGGTAAAGGTCATAGAGTAGCCCTCCTACTTTACATTGACAAACTAGATATTCACCATAGTGAATTGGAATTCACAACATTTCTTCTTTATTTTGACCAACTAATAGTGGTAACCTTTCTCTAACACATTTGTTTCCTTTTTTAAGGAATAGTGGGACCAATAGATTAGACTACTCAATAGTAAAATATATATATGCACTTTTTATGACACATAAACACTCAGTCCAGCTAATTTATACCATGTCATCGATTACTTGTAGTAGTGCTTGAGTACAAAGATGACACATAATCCATGTTGCAATTTTTAAAATCAAATTTATATGCATTATTTATTGTTGATGTGTGTCATTGCGGCTCTATAGATAATGACCAATGAACCTATTAGGTTGAATAATTGTATATTGTAAATCTAGTAGCTAGTCACCAATACGATACAACGATATCACTCAAGTGATCAAAGCAATTCAAAATTGTTTAAAACAAAGTGCAAGGATGAATCCTTGCAAACAAGAAATTAATGTTGGATTTAAATGTTGCCCTAGGGCCTGTGTTATCGCAGGATTCCAATGAAGCTGCAAGGTCTGCTCAAATTCCACCTACATTTGATAGGGGCACGGTGCAAGAACAACAAGATGAAAACGTCCAATCGATGGACGAGTAAGGCAGAGGGTAAAAATTTTGTTATCTGTTTTGATGGTTATAAATATGGATGATTGATGATTCTACATTTCGAAACTTTTTGAGGATGGTTAGGTCGCGAACTTATAAGTTTATGTATAGAATTAACTGTTATTCAAGTTAATATTTCATGGATTGTAGCGAGATTGAGACATATATGTAGTCTTGCAGCCAATTGCAAATTTGGTAAACTTGGTTTTATAAAAATGATACTTATATCATATCATTAGTTTAGCTTCATTAGGTTAGCATTAGATATTTCAGGGATTTCGATTGTAATTAAAGCCATAACCGGAGGTTTTCTTTTTTCTGGTTCTTTTGAACCATATTTTTGTATCTTATTGCTATATTAATAAATATGTGGCTTGCCACCTTGCTTAAAAAAAAATATGAGCATATTTTGAGCCAATATTTCCATGACTATTTAATAAGAAATGAGGGAAAGTAGAAAATACAAATATTTTGAAAGATACTAATTGAAATGTTTAGACTATTAATAAAAAAATTGACTTACATAGAATAAAAATAAATAAATTTAGTGATGTTTTGGATAGGGTGCTAATAGGACATAGAATTGGATCTATGCACTATGCTTCACCTTTTAAACCGATGGCCAAATATAGGTAATCAACCACACATTTGTACACATCTTGTGGAAACACAATAACACAACCATGCACATGGGATGAAATCTTTCCATACATCTAGCATACCTACAATAATTATATTCATAATTATAAGAGGCATAGTCATTTCCAAACATGTCTTAACAAGACCCCCTTGATATCTACCACATGCCATTCGTTGTAGTGACACACTCAAAGAGATGAGAAACAAATAAAGTATAGTGCTTCTCACAGTGCATTAAGGATATTCACTAGCAAGTGCAAAAATTTATCCTATGCCAATAATAGAAATACAATGTCATGATTCCTATCACACAAGACATAGCTTTAAATTAGGAAAATAATTCTATCTATGTCTCCAAAATAATGCTTCAATAATCCTCACAAAAATATTAAACCATTATGTTGTGGTCCTTACATCATTTTACACATAGACGGAGAAAATTATTTCATCCTTGATCTTCCTAATACTTGGGCCTAAACCAAATGTTTGGCATAAAAAATTATTTAAATGATAGTTTCCTCCACTTTGAAACTCACTTAATCTAAAAATCCTAAGAATTTGATCCTACTCATCTCTATCTAGTTGCGAAGGATGAGATAATAGAGGGTATCATAACTCATACTCACCATAGTAGACATTAGCTCTTTGATGTAGTCAAGGACATGGAATATAAAAATTAAGTCAAAAGATATGACCTACAAGAAATATGCATCTAGTTTCCTCTTCTCAATATTGATTCAATAGGGATAATTACTTTTCAAAATGGGGTACATGATTTGAGCATAGTCATAGAATTGCATTCCCTTCTCATGTGTGCATCACATCAATCCCATTCTCAACCTTTACCACATATGCAACTTATAGTAGCTTGGGTGTTATTACACTCTCATTGAACCTCCACATAGGTTTCCCATGAATTATGCTACTAACATATGCATTGTGTCAATCTCACTCTATACAATTGTGTCATGTGATATATTTACAAGGAACAAAGTGATCATACCATATGCATCCAACATGTTAAATTATTTTATCTATATTCAAGAAGATCTTATTATTTTTGTACATTAAATAAGATCTACTTTTTCAAATCTCTCACTTAAATAATGAGTTATAACATAGTTGAAATATCTTCCTCTCTCACAAATCTAAACAACTCATTCAAACTCTAATATCAAATAAAATAAATCCTATGAAAGAAACAATACAAAAAACTACAAAGATCTAAAAAAATCAATAGCATAACAAGTGACACAATGTTTACCTTATTAAACCATTTCAAAAAATATATGATAGCACAATTAAGTTATATTACTCAAAGGAACAAGGTTATAATACAATGTGTTTTAGTACTATCTATGAAGATCTTCAACTCTATATTTTGGAATGAATCCAACTTGTAATAATAAATCCTAAAATATTTATCCCATACCAATGGAGAACCTCAACTTTGTCTTATGGAATTAATTTGATAGTGTGTATTTTCAATATAGTCTCCATCCTAACTGCCTAATACATAGGCCATAGAGATTTGGAAAAACATTAATAGTTTTCCAAAAATGTCAACCAACACAATTAAGATCCAAATTTGAATAATTTTCCCTACATCATGTGTTACTCCTTCTAACATAACATGTAACTCTTCAAGGAGGAATCCTACAAATAGGGGGACATGTGCTCAACTCAAGTGCTTCAAGTTAGAGCACTAATTGCTCTTATGACTCTCTTACACATGACCATAAACAGTTAGTCAAAGATGTTCCACCTAATATATATGTAACACCAACTTCAATGTTATTTAACACTCGTCATAATTTACCTTCCAAGTGATAATGTATCATCCAAAAAATCTTGAAATACCTCTCAAAGATAGCACCCATTCCATGAGGATATGCAAAATACAATATATTAAAAAGATCAAGTAATTACATTTTTACTATCATTTATAAGGTGTAAAAAATCTTATCCTAACCAAATTAGTCATGATTTTTTTAATATAATTTTGTCTTTTTATTTGTAGACAATGAAAAATCCTTAATCTCTGCTTTCAACTTTCTCACAATTTTAATATTTCCCAATATAAGATAGCAAATTTACTAGAAGCAAAAACATAGATGATTAAATATAATTGTGAAATATTTGTGAGGTTGTGACTGAAGGGCTTGATGAAGATCAACGGTTGTCACTCACTCGCGAGATTCTTTGAGGATTCATAAAAGGGGTTGTGAGCTTGCAATTAAGAGGATTTGGTAGCATTGTCGCTAACTCGCCAGTTACTTTCAAAATTGTTATAACCAGTTGCAAGTGTGCGATTAAAGATGGGGATTGACATGTGGACTTGTTTGCCTAGTTCTGTAAAAGTTTTGAATGGCAATCGCCAATCAAATACAAGGGCATGAATTAAAATTTCGCTCGAGTACTTCAGCTTTGAATTAATGCCACAGTAGCTAGTTCATGCAAGTGTGGCAATTAATGAGACTTGAGAGAAGTGACGGTGCCCAAATACCATAAATTGCATGATCAAGCTGAGATTTTGTATAATTATTAATTGCATTAATGCACATTCTATCTTCGAGCTAATCTAGTGAATTGAGCTCTACAAAAACATTGGAAAATTCGGAGTGTTCGATGTGGGAAAATTTCAGAAAATTGGTTAAGTTTTTCTCCTACAGCTAAAATGAGCAAGGTGGCGAGTGGAACTAGAGGTTCCAAGCCCAAGGCCACTGAGGAAAAGATGGTTAAGAAATACAAAGAAGAATTTGTAGATTTGCTACCAGGGACTTCCATTGCTTTGAATACAAATGATTTGGCATTGAAAGATTTATGGAACCAATGCAAAAACCCGACCACGCTTCATATAACTGGTTCTACTCTGTTTCATTATTTCTGGAATAATAGGGTTGAGGGTGTCCCAATGTGAAACCCTTGGGATTTAAATATGGCAAAGTTAATTGTGTTAGATGTGTATGTTGATGTGGATTTGATCAAAGAGTTGGCCAAACGCTATTGCCCAATATCTAGGGTAATCAGAAGAAAGAACCAGTCTGCCCTAGTTTCAATTAACAGAGCTAGCTTTGTTGAAGCTTTCTAGATTACTGGTGTTGCATGTACAGATATAGATTTGGAGCAGATTGCAGAGGATTATGACCGATACAAAGGTGTTATCAAGAAGCATGCAATGCCCAGATACATGCCTAGGGTGAATAGGAAACCGATAATAATTCCAGATAGTATCGAACCACTATTTGACATCACACCTTTCCACCATTATATACATTGTACAATCCATGGATTATGCATAGTGTTGGGTTTTGACAGAGATTCAACAGTCTCAGCTGAATTACTGATGATGGCTATGGACATTCAACACCCAAATGTTAACAAAGATTACAATTAAGTGGGATATGTGGTTGAACACATTCATAATGCTCTAGTTGAAATTCAGAGTGGTGCACCCAACCCTACATTCAAGCATTATTCATTGTTGATGCATTTAATCTTGTTCTATAATGTTGAGTTCATGGATAAAGAATTGGAGCTTTTCAAAGAAGAATTGGGTGTCTTAATGCCAATACAAAGATGGACCCAGGTTTGGGACAGTAGTTCTCCCCATTCTTCTTTCCTTCTCTTTGAAAATTGGATTGTTTTGCCAATTATGGAAATGCTAGGAATAAATAGGGAACGATTGTCAATAAATGTTAGGAGTGTTTTGAGACCTTACCAGTATGTTCCAATCTGGTCTATTTCACATAACTGGGGGGACTTTTTCTTTGTTGATAACTTTACTGTGATCAGAGTCTATGGGTGTCCTCAGCCTCCCCATATTTTACAAAAATTTGTTCCAATTAGGATTGCTTTTATGGAGTTTATTTGGCAATTGACCCTAGTTGTAAAAGAATACCTTGACAAACACATGAAGGGTTCTCTTCTTCCTATGCTTTGGGTTGTGTATGATTTTACCATTGGTAGGAGTTCCTTTGATGAAGTAAACAATTTCCTTAAACAGTATAGGTTGGTTAATGTTGTGTCTAGATTCTGTGATCCTGAAGAATTTATTAAACGTGCATTGCCAAAAATGACACCTTGGACCACAATAAAGGACCATGAACCATTGGATGATGAAGATGTGGTTAGAAATTTGCTGAGAAAAAAGGAAGTATAAGAAAGGAGAACAAAATGGAAAAATTTGATGAGGGTTGAAGCAGAATTGAAGGTTGTTGACCCTAGTTGCTCAAGTTTTTGCCATGATAACCCGTACCTAGAGAGGATTAACAGAATGTTGAGTTTATATGAAACTTTGATGGAACAAATGCCTCAAATTCCAGAAGTGGTTGCTCAGCAGCAAGACCCCCAAGATGGACATTATTCACATGGCAAGACGCCACTTAGTGTGTCTCCTAATGATGTAGAGAGTGGGGATGAAGTTCAATCTACCCGAGTGCCAGCTACAAAGAAACAAAAAACCAAAGAGGTCGGTACAATTATGAGGAGAGACCCTGCTAGAGCAATTGTTATAGAACAAGGACATTACTTTCATCAAATAAGGACACATCTTAGAGAAGCATGGCAGAATGAAGAATAGGGAGAAACAAACGAAGCCCTTGCTCAAGGCTTTGATGAGCATGTGATGTTGTCAAATGAGTTCATGAAAGATGGTGACTTTATTAAGTCAGATGAATTTAAAAGTTTTTTGACAAGGTTGAGACAAAATAAATTAAGACAAAATATGATCATAGAGGAAGGAAATGTAGAAAAGAAAGAGGAGATCATCAAGGCACTATAGGAATATGATCCTGACAGGGAGCAAATATATGTGGAACAGGCAAGACAATTTGTTAAGAGTATTGGTATGATTATGATGCTTGACTGGGATATCCGGTCTATTTTTATTATTTATCAGATTAGGATGCAAGAGGACCCAATGCTTAAAACTGAATTTGAAATTGGAGATGTAATAAGAGGATCAAGATTTAATCCTAAGTCAAAGACACTTGCTGCTTGGTCTTTGGCCCCTTCCACTCAAAAGCCCCACCTTCTAAATATCCAAGTAGAAAAGAAAGCTGACAGAATGATCTGGAATTTGTAGAACACAATTGACATGGAGATTGCCTCATTTTTTACTCAAGTTTCTTTCGTGAATTTATCAAAAACAGAGGATTTGTCAAGAAGATACACAGAAACATATAGCCAATTGATTGTATTATCTAAAAAAGTATGAAGAGATGTTGATGAAGAAGGGCGCTCTGGAGGAAGAGTTAGTGGAGTTGAAAGAAAAAATTGCAAATGATCCCCCTCCAATACAGATTACAGAACAAGTACAAGAAATACCAGCTGATGTGACGGTAAAAATGGAGGAATACATAGAGAAAATTGAAAAGCTTGAAAAGGAACAAAATGTCAAGGCTATCTATGTTGTGTCAGGAATTCTGAAACACAAGATTAATGCATTGAAAGGAAAATTGATGGTAGTGCATGATTTGCACATTTCTTTGAAAGAGGCAAGTAAAACATCCTCTAAGGTTGTCGCTTTTCTTGGACCTTTGTTAAATGTTTGGTCAGGAAGAAGCAAATTAATGGATAACCTAGATACTGCAATGATGTATAGTGACGAGTTCCCTCCCAGGATCAGTGACACTAAAGACATGGTGGAGGTAATGAATGCAGCTTATGCATTTTTCACAGGGAAGGATGTGCTTATAAATGAAAAATTCCAGACATTTGGGGAAGGTTATAGTAAATTGGTGCCTTCAATTTATGGTAGTAATGGAGATTTGAAATCAGTTTCTGATTGGACCAATGAATTTGATTTGATTTTGGAGCAAGAAGAAATAATCAAGCATATAGATGAACAAGTTGATGCTTATTTCCTTAACGCTATGCTTGATTCACTATTCAAGGTTTAGGTTGACCATGCAAAGTTTATTGTTGAGGTCAAGGTAGTTACAGATGTCAAATGGATAGATTCAGTTGCAAATTTGGAAGAGGTAAAGGCATTCAGTTGGCCAACAAACAAAGAGGTGGACAGGTGGCAAGCCATGCTAAAGCAAAAGAAGAAATGTCAGGTTGCTACCCAAGATTCCTCACAGTAATTCTAAGCTTGTTGAATCCTCATCTTATAAAAGGATTCCAAGATTAATTTGAGAGGGATGGCCACTTTTTCTTTTTGATCGATAGAGAGGGATGGTCAGTTGGCCACTTTTATTGATGTTGAAAACTCTTATATAGTTATAATAGTTCAACTGTTCAAGAATTTGATAAGTGCATAGCTAAATCACATTTTGAATTTATTTTCTGATATCATTATGAATATAATATCAATATCATTTCCAGTTTGAGATCTTCACATAATTGTCTTTGTGTTGAATTTATGTTTTCACTGTGAATTGAATGGTCAAGGGTTTTTCAGTTTACGTATGAATCTGGGTTGTGTATGTAATGGCATATTAATTCCTATTTATCTGCAAATGAATCTTATTGAAGTTTATTATCAGGTTGTCTTTGAATTGTAAGTGACTCTATGTCCTAGGATAAGGCACTGGTTTGTTGTCTTGATGTTGACTAGGTGAAGTGACCTTCCAATTATAATAGTTGATTCATTGTGGGTGAATATGTTTTCTTGTTTGCCTTTGATTATGAAATTGTGATTTGTCTATAACATCTATCATGGAATTGGATCCTCAAAAGATATTCCCTTTAATTGAGTTGCGTGCATGTTTTACTAATTATGTTGTATTCCTATCTATTGTGGTGTTTGATACTTTCATTCTTAATACTCTTATGATTTTATATGCTATATATGTTGATGTAATATATATGGAGGTGTTCTATGACTATCATGTACATGTTTTCCCTCCTCCATAAAGTTGGCATTTACTCATACCTATAATCCGCCCACCAATTACAATGAGGTGAATCCTTAATATGATTTCAGACTAACAGAAATTTTGCACTCCTGGGCATAATAGGAAGCATTAAATGAAAAATTACATACACCATAACAAAGAAACAAATGAAAAAAGTTAAAACTCATGATTCTGATCATTTGAAAGAGATAGAATTATACACCGAAGAGAAATAGATTAGAATTTAATTTCTATTGAATAAAATTACTATTTCTGTCAATTGTCACAAAATAAATTTATATATAACTCCTTCAAGAACCTGCACAAAGCTTGACACTAAATGCTTTTCATTTGCTCTGTAAATGACTATACAACTTGCTTCCTTCACCTAGAGTCTAGAATCACTACTAGAACCAGAAAAGGAACCCCAATGACTATAGAACTTGCAAAACTGCTTGAGCCATGTCATTATCACCCTGATGCCTTCATATGGAATGTGAGATGTTATGTTCTGTCCAACAAATCATTTCCAAATATAGGAGGAAGCCTTCATGCCCAGGAACAGAGAAAATGGAAAGAGGAGTTCGAGCCTTCATGCCCACGATCAGGGAAAGTGGAAAGAGGAGCTTTAGGGTAAATGTAATATGTTGGGGAGGGGTTGCAGCTTCCATGTCATCACAAAGATGATTTGCTGCCACTCCCCACCCAAACAAATCCTTCTTTCATTCCTCTGCGGGCTCCTTCTTCAAACCCCCTGCCATCCTGTGGCAGAGTAGAAGCAGAGGATGTGCCATGCTTGGCCTTTCTTGATAAGAAAAGGCTTTCACACCCCCTCCGGCAATCCTTCTCACTTTCACAACCCCTCTGACAATAAACAAACTCACATAGGAGAAAACAAAAAAACACCCATCTGGTATCACAGAGCATACAACAACTCCATGCACGATCCTGCTCAAACATCATCTTCCTTTCTAAGGAAAAAGCCACTTTAAGAAAATGAAAAAGGTTTCTTTTCACTTCTAGCAATTAAGTCACCACTTTTTTTTATTTATAACCTTTTAACACTTCATTTGGTGATGCTCATTCACATGAAAAGTCATTGTAGGATTTGAGAAATACAAATCCACAAAACCCAAAGAAACCTGCATGCAAGAAACCTGTCACAGAGAAAGAGAGAGAACGAAACAAGGGTTTTGGCTCTGACAAAGTGAAAAGATTTATTATCAGAGAAAAAATGAATCAAGAAGTTACAATAATACAAGAGATCAATTCTTATAAAGGAGATCAACACCAAAAGGAAAACCTAACCCTAAGGTGAGAGCATTTAATAATTAAATATTAATTATTAAATGACTAATATATGCATAAAGTGAAATCTTAAGAGGAGAGTAAAGGTAATTAATTACTTTACTCTAACACCCCCCCTTAAGATGAGCTACAATGCAGCTACAAACAATGCAGAAGAAAGCAAAGGAACTACAATGCAATAGAGGGTCCCGGCAATAAGGCCTGATCAGGTACTCGAATACAAGAAAATCTCTATAAAGCGGAGTATAGGAGAAAACCCAGTGGGAGAAAACTCCTCTCCAAAAAGAGATAAATAATCATGTTGAAAAGAAAATATGAAGGAAGGAAGGCCTCACTGAGACCCCCCAAGGACAACTTCCTTCACCCCAAGCATGGAGCGCAACTGAAGATAGCGCGGAGATGCCAAAGGTTTAGTGAAGATGTCTGCAACCTGCTCCTCTGTAGGAATGTACTCCAAGATGAGAGAACCATCTTGAATCAACTGCCTGATGAAGTGCATGTGGATTTCAATGTGCTTTGTCCGTTGATGCTCCACTGGGTTGCGAGAAATGTGAATGGCACTCTGATTGTCACACCAAAGAATAGTGGGACAATCTGGAGGAAACCCAAACTCTATCATCAATTGCCGAAGCCATAAAACCTCCTGACTGGCTAACACTGCTGCACGGTACTCAGCCTCTGTAGATGATAATGCAATAGCAGACTGCTTCTTGCAAGACCATGTGATAGGACCAGAACCAAGGCAAAAAACAAAGCTAGAAGTAGACTTCCGATCATTGACATCACCAGCCCAATCGGAGTCAGTGAAGCCAATGATGTGAGGGGATCCTGAAGTGTAGTGAATGCCATAATGAGTGGTGCCCTGAATGTACCTCAAAATACATTTGGCTGCTTGCCAATGGCTCTCATGAGGATCATGGGAGAACCGAGAGACAAGGCCAACCGCAAAGGAAAGATCAGGACGAGAATGTGTCAGGTACAACAAACTGCCAATTAACTGCCTGTATAAAGTGGGGTCTACTGAAGGAGTAGAGCAAGTGGAAGACAAAACAACACCTGACTGAAATGGAGTGGGGGCAGACTTGAAATCAAGCATGCCAAATCATTGAAGCATATCAAGAGCATACTTCTCCTGAAATATGGAAATCTCATCCAAAGACTGAATAACCTGTAGACCCAGAAAGAAGTGCAAGAGACCAAGATCTGTCATCTCAAACTGCTCCATCAAAGCTCTCTGAACACGCTGAATCATGGAGGATGAGCTACCTGTAAGGATGAGATCATCTACATATAGCACAAGAATCAAAAGATCACCCTCCTAACGCTGAATATACACTGTGTGATCGGAATGACAGCGTGTGAAGTGAGAGGAAAGCAAGAAAGAGTCCATCTTCTCATACCAAGCCCAAGGGGCTTGTTTGAGACCATACAATGAACGTCGAAGTCTGCAAACCAAAGAAGTGTCCTGCACAAATCCCTAAGGCTGCTCCATATAGATCTCCTCATGTAGGTCTTCATGCAAGAAGGCACTCTTCACGTCCATTTGAAACACTGTCAATCCCTGTGAAGCTACAAGTGAAAGTACCAGGCGTATAGAATTCATCTTGGCGACAGGAGCAAAGGTCTCAGAGTAGTCAATACCCTCTACCTGAGAAAACCCCTTCGCAACAAGACGGGCCTTATACTTATCAATAGAACCATCGGCAGCATATTTGGTACAATACACCCACTTGCACCGAACCAACTTTCTTCCCTTCGGAAGAGGACAAAGATCCCAAGTATGATTCTTCATTAAAGAAGAATACTCCTCATCCATGGCCCTATCCCACTCAAGGTGTCCTGTCGCCTCTGAAAACTTTTGAGGATCATCTGAAATGGCATGACTCAAAAGACTAGAACCAGATGTCTGAGTACGAGTGCGACGAGTATCTGAAGGATCACCTGCCAAAGAACCAGCTGCATCAACAGTGACACAGGCCCACCTCGGCAAAGACGAAGCAACTAGTGGTGGTGGAGATGGTGGATCATCATCTACATCATCCTCAAGAGATAAGTAATCCTCAAGAGATGAAGAGGAAGGAGTAGGCAATGAGGGAGAAGCTGGTGATGGAGAATCCATCTGAGGATAGCGCTCATCAAACTGGACATCCCATCGAAACAGGACCTCTCTGGAATCAGGATCAAACAACCTGTATGCCTTAACATCCTCACAGTAGCCAACAAATATGAGTGGCCGGCTCTTCCTCTCCATGGCTTTCCGCTGAGCATCAGGAATAAATGCCCAAGCCTCACTACCAAAAACTCAGAATATAGAAACATCAGGCTTGACATGGGTCCAAGCCTCCTCAGGAGTCATATGTCGCAATGCCTTATGAGGCATCCGATTCTGAATATAATTGGCACAATTGACTGCCTCAGCCCAAAATGAAGAACTCATAGCTCGAGACTGTATCATACAATTTGCCATCTCCCGTAAGGTTCTGTTCTTTCTCTCAGCAACACCATTCTGCTGAGGGGTGTAAGGAACTGTAAATTGATGCTGTAAACCATGCTCAGTGCAAAAATCTCTGAAAGCCTGATTAACATACTCCACCCCATTATCTGTGTGTATCCTCCTGATAGAAAGTCCAGATTGCTTCTCCACAAATGTCTTAAAAATCCTGAATGAGTCAAAGACATCAAACTTGTACTTAAGAAAGTACACCCATGTACGTCTGGAGAAGTCATCAATAAAAGTGAGCACATAACGGGCCCCTGAAAAGGAAGGAGTCGGAAAGGACATAAGATCACTGTGTACCAACTCTAGGGCTGCCCTAGCACGAGAGGCTCGACCCTTAGGAAAAGGATCTCGATGATGTTTGTCAAGGACACAACCACGACATACACCATCAGTACAAGAAATATGTGGAAGCCTAATCACAAGTGCCTGTGTACTCATCTGTTGTAGATATTTGTAATTGACATGGCCAAAACACTCATGCCAAAGCCTGCTCACTGAATCTACATGTGCTATAAGAGAGGAACCAACAGTGTCTGAACTCTCAAAGCCATCAAAGCTATATAAGTGAGATGCAGAATCCACACTCCCAGTAGCCACAACCAAGTCAGGATCATGAAGATCTCGAATAACCACATCATGAGGTGAGAATTCAACTATCTTACCAGAGCCAGAGTGGCAAATCTGATAAACGGATAGAAGGTTTGTCGAAATGTCAGGAACCAAAAGCACATTCTGTAGACAACCACCATCCAATGAAACAGTACCGGAACCCTGAACGGAAAGTTGTGCTGAGTCACCAACTGCAATATGTCTAATGCCGGTAGGGGCAAGAGCGGTGACCAAATCCTCTGTGTGTGTCATATGGTGAGAGGCACCAGAATCTAGAATCCAAGTGGATGCTGAGGACAATGCTCATGCAGAAAGAGCATGACCTTTCCCTGTGGGCTGTGAAGGAGCCTGAGGTGCACTAATATTATGCTGTTGCATGGCTTCCTCCAAAGCCTCTAAATGTTTCCAACACCTGGAAACGGGATGTCCTTCCTTGCCACAAAAACTGCAAGGATTACCAGATTTCTTCTTAGTCTTGGAGGAAGACTCACCAGACTTTGAAGATTTTCCCTGTTTAGAATTGGACTGTGGTTTTGAATCAGACTTAGGTGGTGGCTTGGAGGGATTCTCACTAGCCTCTGAATCTTTCTTAGGCTTAGGTTTCTGCTTCTGTTTTCCTTTGGAGGACTGGGCTACCAATGCTTGGTTCTGTGAACCTGAAAGTGAATCCAACTGCTTAAGCTTAGCTTGCTCACGAGTCAGATGATCACAAAAGACCTCAAAAGAAGGCATGACATGTCGAGCACCCAAGGCATCCATGGTGGAATAGAAGGTTGAAGAGAAGATTTGAAATGGACCCCGAAGCTTGGAGAGGATCAGGAAAATGCACTCTGTATCAGTCTTAGTCTTACCACAACCCTGCAAGATAGATCTTTGCTATTTGAACTTCATCAGAAAGTCCTCAATAGAGGGAAACGAATCAGGTACCAAGGATGTTAACTCTGCCTTAAGCTGCAAAGCTTTGAACTCGTTGACAGTACAAAAAATCCATCAAACTTGGTCCAAATGGCTCAAGGAGTGAGACAACCCTCAAAATGAAACTGGAGACTGTCGGAAATGTGTAAAGCCATCAATCCCATAGCCTGATCCATATTGTTCCTGTGCTGCATAACCTCAAAGGCACATGTCAACTGAGGCTAAACCTCATCCAAACAGGACCATAACCCTCGAGACTGGAGAAGAGTCATCATGCGACCCTTCCAAGTGTGGTAATTATGCGGTGTGAGAGATTCAATAGGTCTGTCGGCCATCCTGTGAACTGTGCCTCAACTGCTCTGAATTTTTTTAATCATTATTAAGTGGTCTTTCAGAACTAGACAGAAGATGCAGAAGGGGTTTGGTTGTTTTATTTTTGGTGTTTGTAGATTCTGGTTTTCTGATGTAAATAACAGAAAGCAAGAAAAAAACACCCCCCCACAATGCAAAAAACTAATCCCCAGTACGAACTGAAAGCCGGAAAATGATAGAAAGCAGTAACTGGTTGAGACAAAATTATGAGCACTTGAAGAATTTACTGATGAAACAGACTACAGATATGGAAAGAGCACAGAACCACCTTTTCAACGCCTATTTGCTTTCGAAAAATGGAGCAAAAACGAGCAAGTTATGCCCCTCAAAGTGCAAAAAGGCTCATCAGACTTTGACTGCGAAAAAATGCAATCAAACTGGAAAAATATGAAAAAATTCCTGCACCATTAGAATGGGCTTGGAGCCATCTTTCCAACGCCTATTCATTTTCGAAAAACGGAGATCGGACGCCCGATTTATACCTGATTTTATAAAGCAGCTCCAAAAGGTCCAATTGGGCCCTTATAGCCCTCAGGGGCTTAAAAAAAATGGGCCCTGGTCCGCTGGGCGACCAGGGGCTGGCGCAAGGGCTGGTGGCGCGGGGGCGGCACCGCTGGTGCTGGCGGAGGGCGGGAGGTGCACGGGCGACGCAGGGAGCGATGCGACGGTGGCTGCCTGGCCACGGCTGGTTGTTACCGTCGACGGCAGAGGCCACCGGGCTGCACACCGGCGGCGCGGCGCTTGAAACGGGCGGCACCCAATATTTTTAAAAACTGTGTTACCTTTGTAATTTTTTTTTTGTTTTTATTTTGTTTTTCGCCTCGAACTGCGTGCCCTGGGGCCGTATGGCCTTGGGGCAAAAAAATTTTGCCTTCTGGAGCAACTGTGTCCGAATCGGACGTATTTTATATGAAAATAGGGGTTTTTGGGCGCTGTGAGTTCAACGGTGAGGTTCGTTTGGGCTCAAAGTGCACCAAAAAAATACCTCCTATTCCAAAATAAAAAACAGAAGACAAACACAAATCTGATGCAACCAAAACCTAGATCTCAAAATCTTTCAAAAGTCTGAACAAGCTGCAGCAAATCTGGCTCTGATACCATGTAGGATTTGAGAAATACAAATCTACATAACCCAAAGAAGCCTGCATGCAAAAAACCTATCACAGAGAAAGAGAGAGAACGAAACAAGGGTTTTGGCTCTAACAAAGTGAAAAGATTTATTATCAGAGAAAAAATGAATCAAGAAGTTACAATAATACAAGAGATCAATCCTTATAAAGGAGATCAACACTGAAAGGAAAACCTAACCCTAAGGTGAGAGCATTTAATAATTAAATATTAATTATTAAATGACTAATATATGCATAAAGTGAAATCTTAAGAGGAGAGTAAAGGTAATTAATTACTTTACTCTAACAATCATCATTTTGGTGGTTTTCAAAATGACTGTAGACTCTAGAAGTCATGCCTATCAAATCCACTGCATCCTGCTAAGGCTCATCTATTGTGAACAATTTTGTTCTGATTTTATTCCTCCTTGATTGGACAAATTCTGCTTCAGAATCCCTGATAACAAGCAACCTGAGCTCTGATTTCTCAGAGAAATCTGTGATCTCCCATCTCTAACTCAGAAGTTGTCCAATCCTTTTATGCCTCTGAAACTGTCGTCCTTGCTTGTCTAATCAACCTCGACTCAAGAGAAACCTTCAAACTAGTTCCTCAGGAATGAGTCGGCATCCAAGCCTTAAAAATTCCTCGTACATATTAGCTTGCCACCACAGTGGTCGCTAGCTCTCATGTTTGTTTAATGTTAGCATTTTTAGGTTGCGAGCTAGCGACCAGATAGTTTGTGGTTAAGTTTTATGGTTATCGCCAGCTCACGAGGTAAAATGTCTGAAGACGTGATCAAGTCGCGAGTTGGCAACAAGTTGGTTTGGGTTTACATCGCGAGGTCTCTAGCTTTTTGGGTGTTAGCGTTTTATGTTACCGAGCTGGAGATTGTTAATGAAATTGCTTTGGTCGCGAGGTCTCGAGTTGGTCTGATGTCATACATTATAGCCGCGAGAGCTAGCGAGTAACTCATTTCATACAGTTGTTTAATGTTAGCATTTTTAGGTCGCAAGCTAGCGATTAGACAGTTTGTGGTTAAGTTTTATGGTTATCACCAGCTCGCGAAGTTAAATGTTTGAAGACCTGATCAAGCCGCGAGCTTGCGAGTGAAGTGCTAGCGGTTAAGAGATAAACAATTTTATGTAGGCGAGTACGTGACAAGGGATAAAGTTACCACTATCTCCAAGTCGCTGCGGTGACGAGGACTTAACATTTTGTGGTCGAGAATTGGCGAGTGGCAGTTCAATTTCCCTCAGTCGCTAGATCTCGAGGTTATGAAGGCTTAGCATTTTCAGCTTGCAAGTTGGAGATAGAGTCGTAAGGGCTTGTCGCTAGGTCGCAAGATTTTCTAATGGGCAGTCTTTCAGGCAGAGAGTTGACGATTGTATGCCACGTGTTTTAATGACTTAATATCTTGAAATCGCTAATATTTTTTTTTTATGGTTTGAAAATAGCTTGAAATCGCCAATATTTTATTTTTATGGTTTGAAAATAGGTTGAAATCGCCAATATTTTTTTTTAATGGTTTGAAAATAGGTTGAAATCGCCAATGCAAATATTTTTCTGGTTTTAAAAATATTACAATTCGCCCATGCAAATATTTTTTTGGTTTTAAAAACATTACAATTCGCCAGGATTTTTCACAAACTTTGAGTGATCACGGCTAATTCGCCAATGGAGATTATTATTTTTTCTCTGTAAACCGCAAAAATTCACTAGGTAAAATTAAAATTTTCCTCAGGAATTATACAGCTTTCACCAGGGTTTTACACCTTGTCCAAGGGGGTTTTCTTAAAGTTTTCCCTGAATATTTGTGCTCCTCAAAATTGTATCACACTTCCGAGCACTAATTTTAATAATCTTTCTTCTTTAATTAATTAAATTATTTTAAATAATTCAATGTCATTCTTCTAAATTAACTTCATTCTTCTTATTCAAATTTAAACATTGAAATTTCCCTCTTCTCTCATAATTAAATAACATTAAATTATTTAATCATCTAATTTTCATCCAACATTATTTTTATTATTTAATTAATTATTTCACCACATTCATTTAATTAAATAATCTTCATTATTTAATTAAATTCAATTTCTATATCTCCATGATTAATAATTTCTTCAAATTGTTTAACTAACTATTAATGTTCTCTCAATTAAATAGATTTATAAAATTATTTAGTTTCATTTCAAATAAATCTCATTTGCCTCCAAATTCAAATTAACTTCAATTCACTCTCATTTTCATTTCAATTTCATGTTTTTGAAAACCAAAATTTCCTCCAAAATGACATTTCATCTCAAGTTCCTACACCACATGTTGAAAATCCTTAACTTCCACTCTCAGTTCCGACTAGTGAGTCAACAATCATTTTTTTCTAATTAGTCAACCCACTCTTTTTGAAAACACCTTTTTTTAACTAATCAATCAATTATCTTAACTTGTCAATCAAATCAATCATCAAGTCAATCAGATGAATAAAATTCTCAATCAAAGTTAGTTATTGTAGCATCATAAATCGAACACCCTTAATTTGGGTGGACAATTCCACACTTAGGTTAGCACCATTCCACACTTAGATTAGCACTCGCCTTAGTGTCTTGCATTTTGCATTTTAAATTCTCTTTAAGTATTTAATTAATTAATTTAATTTAATCTAAAGTCCTCTTTTATCACTCCATGCATCATAAAATTGGGTCCTTAACCCTAAGTGTGTCCCTTTTTATACTTTTAATTAATCCATTCATCAAAACCCTAATTAGGTCCACTTTTGACCTTCAAGGCCCGATTTTGCATATCTAAACACCTTGAATTGTCGCACCGAGCTGGGATTTACTTTGTAATCATGATACCTTGCATCCCTAAAAATTTGAAAAAAAGTTTGGTCCTGAGTTTTTCTCCCCAAATTTTAGGATCGTGTTTTGGCAGCATCATAATATTTAAATCCAACTTCGTGTGAAAATATATCAATTATAGGTTGGCCTAAAGGTGACTTGAGATTTTAATATTTCCTACTTTGCCTATTGCTCATGTTTAGCTCCAACCTTAGGTGAAGAATGTCCCTCCTCTTCCACCTTGTGCTTTATGTGTTGGCATGCTCTTTGTGGGGGTTTCCCATAATGGTTTCGCTTGTAAGTTCTAGATGATAGAATTGCTTAGGCCTTAGACTATTGTTAGTGAAAGAAGGAAAGGTCTTTCTTCCTCTTACAAAAATTTTCCCCAAGTTACAAGCAAAAATCCTACCCCCTCTTCATGTGGGTCATTTGTAGTCTACAAGTGGTTTATTAATGACCTAGGTAGTGTTGTAAGTGGTATGTTAATGGCTTGTGTAATGTTGTAAGTATCCTATTTTGGCTTGTGTTTCTTTATCTTTGGGTCTTTTGGTTGCAAAGGGTCAACACCCTAGTTTGTTGCTTAAATTAATCAAAAGCCTATGAACAAACAACTTCTCTGACTCCAATTCTTAACCCTAACTACCTTTAGAGAAAGAAATCAAGTACCCTACAAAAATATTACACATTTTCATGAAGGTACACTCACTTTCTATTAGCTCCACATAAATAAGTTAAGAAGCCATAAAGTTGGAAAAGAAAATCCCCAAACTAAAATAACATAAACCAAAACATACGAATAATTTTTAAGGGGAAAAATTATATTATATTATTTTTCTACTTTAACTTTTGATCAGTTAAAAGAACTTGAAAAATGCAGGTCTAATATAGGCAAGGCATGGATGGATAAAAATTTAAATAAGTTTCTTAACTTCTTTATTCACCATGATAAATCCATTACACTGTGATATTTAGTACATCATGACTTCATACTATTTGATGATATATTAATTATTAATAATAATCTTTTCTTTTAATGTGTTGCCTATTTAGTGACAAGATTCATGTCACAATATGATTCAATAAAGTCTAATTAACAAGAATCAAATATTTGAATCATTCTTTAGAGAAGTTGAGCTGAAATTTTTTCACATAAATCATGGAAAATTCCAACACGGTGGAAAAGAAATGGTCATATTGAGTATTTAGTCATATTTTGTTTAACACCACCTCTTCATTCATTTTGGTAGCAATGTAGTTCAACCCACTTATTGTAGTAAGAAATTCCTAATAGTCAAGGCAATTTTTAGTTACTTTAATGAGTTCCATAAAGTTCATTGAATTTTCGCACTTCAATTTTGAAGAACAACTTTCATGTGAAGGTCGAAAATATGGTTATGAATCTAAATCCAATTTCAAGTAGAAGCTTATAACATTTTTTAAAAATTGCAACTTCTAATTATTCCAAATTCAAATTCATTATATAAATCAATACTAAAGTGAGACAAGTTAATAAATAGTGTTTTCCTAAAACTATTGTTTATTTACCCACAAATATATAAAAATTGATATGCATTACAGAGAAACATTCGAGAAACCCAATTTAAAAATCACACTTATCTAAATCACCATTCTCACTTATATGAATTCATGCTAGGAATAAGAAGAGCATTAATAAGATGTTGGAAGCTCATTAAGCAAAATTCTTGTCTTCAAAAGTATAATCAAAAAATTATAAATTTTATAGTAAATTATTATTTCAAATTTATAATACTATATATATATATATATATATATAGATCCAATATCATAGTTTAAATTTTGTAGTGATTTTTTTTACAATAAATTCTAATGAAGAGTGCAAAACGGCTCTAAAATCCAAGACTTTTAAGTATTCAACTTATTTTCATTTAAATTTATATTTTTTTTCTCGATACCTCTGATAAAGTAGTAGTAGGCCACACTTAAATGTACATGCATGTCGAAGTTATAGGTTACCTTATTATTAAGAGAGGGGACTTTGAACTTGGCCCAAACTCTTCACGTGCCTCCATTTCCATTACACCACGCCTCATTATACTTTTTGTTTTTCTAAAGCTAAAAAAGTTCTATAGGCTTGAAAGTGGAAAAGTTTCATCATCAAAGCTTGGAGTTTCATTTAACTATGTTAAAATTTGAAACTATATGTCCCATAAAATTGTGTATCATCACATCTATAAAATATGAACAAATGACATGGGAAAGACATTTCCAGTATCTAATGTTTACAGCAATATGAATGTGTCATATTCACATAGGGTGTGCAAAGAATTGCACCATCTCTCTAGGCTACATTAATTTAGTTCCTAAGAACACTTCTATATATCTTCAAAATCAATATCTAAATGATATTTGGACTCCAAAATGAATGCTCAAATGTCTTTAGAATCGTTACCTACTACTTAATCTAATTTGCAATCATTAATAATTGAGTACAATTGATGGCAACAACTTCATTCAATGAACAATTAAAATGACAATGAATTCCAACAGCTTTCCCACCTCTGCAAGTTTGAACCCTGTCGACTTGCCTCTGTCCACTATTCCTCCTGGTCTAGGGGTTGCTTCCTCTAGCACTGGTGTGCGGGATGATGTGTTGGTTGTCGTTGGGTCGTACCCCCCTCCCCACCTTACGACCTCTACAACTATTCCAGGGACTCCCCCACCCCCTCCTGTGGGTGTTGCGGGTCTGAGAGGTCTTGTTGCTACTGGTGAGGGCATTGAGGATGCTCCTTCTACTGATGTCGTGATCCCTCCTAGACCTCCTCTCTCTCGTGGAAGAAGCTTTTCTTAGGTGGACGAAGTTGCTTCTCATCATCCTAAGGGGATTTGACCTCTTCCCTATGCCAAATCCTTCGTTGTGGTGGTTTGTCGACAGGATGTGGCGGATAATATTGATTCTCTATCAACACCATGCATTGGTGTGCAAATTTGTTGGACTCTGGCCTTCTCTTCCAAACCTCCATCATTGGGTATGTGGGTCTTTGAAGCCTCTAGTCGCACATAACATTGAACTCTATCCTTGTGCTAAGGGGTTTTTAATTGCTAACTTTATTTCTTCTTCGAAAAGAGATCTGGTTTTGAGTAAGTTGTGGGCTTGGGGAGATTACTCCCTTTTTGTGAAGCCCTGGACAGCTTCCTTCAACCCCCTTACTAAACCACTTAATATGTGTCTAGTTTGGATTCGCCTTCCTAATCTTCATCTCCAGTTCTCGAAGCTTTCTTACTATGAAGCCATTGGCAACTCCATTGGACATTTCTTGAAGGTGGATGAGGCCACGTCTTCTATGGAGCGCTCTACCTTTGCCTGCATTTTAGTTGATATTGACAACTCTTCGCCTCTCTCAAGAGATGTGGTTCTTATGGTTAGGGATGTGCCATGGACACAACCATTGGACTATGAGGGCCTCCACTTTCGCTGTCAGAAATACTTCTCAACAGGAAATCTTGCTTCAGACTATGCTATTCCACATCATTGAGGTGTTGCTACTTGAAGGAAGAATGCTACTACAAATCACTTGACGATCATGGTTGGCCCCTCTCAGAGAGGAGGTTGAATCCCTCTCTGCTACAAATGCTCTTGTTGACCCTCACTTCTACTGTTTTGGCCTCCTTTGTTGAGGCCCCCACTCTTGTTCCATAGCCTCGTTCTACTCCTACTAAGCGTGCTTCCGATATTGTTATATTATTGATATCTTCTACTACTTTGCTACAGCAACCTATTCCAAAGTGAATAGCTTCACTACGGGGGCCTCCCCGCCTGATCAATCTATTGTAGATCCTCGTGATAGTATTGCCTAGACCATTTTTTGTCGCAGGTGGAAAGGGAAGTCTTCCCCCCTACCCCAAACCCCTCTGTGTCAAGGCCTGGGTGCTTCTCCCCCTCCTTGAGCTAGGGTTTGGGTTTTTGGCTTGACAAGTTTTTCTTTTCGCTCGTCTTGTTGTGGAAGTGACGTCACGGCTAGTCTTTGTTTTTGTTTTTTGTAGTTGCGATTAATGTGATGTTAATGCGCTGCTACTGGTTATCTAATTGACTTTACGCACTTTGGGCTGTTGTAAGGGCCAGCACCCAGTTTTTGCTGCTTTTAATATCAAAAACAACTTATTTCAGTGTGTCAAGATTATCACTACAAAACTACTATGTATTTATCAATTTTTTTAACATGTAGCTTGAAAATCAGCAAAAAATGAGAGATTGCACTTGCATATCCATTTTGTGCATATCCTGCAATCATGTCCATGACATCACATTTATTTAAGACATTCTATAATTACACATATAGTTCTACTAGGGCAGTTGCAACTACATCTAATAAAATTCATCCTTCCATTTTCCTTCGATGGATGTCCTTACCTTGTTCCAAATCTCCCATTTTAGCACAGGCGGAGAGGCTGCTAGTAAGAGTTGATGGAGCTTGGCTTTACACCTGCCAAATACACCTGCTTGAAAGTTCCTAAAATATTTTTCTACTGCCGGTGCTGTCTCTGAGATTGTATTTACATCTGTCTTGTTTAAACTTGCACATTTTGCATACATTTCTGCCAGAAATTTCCAACTCTAATGCCTGACAAAAATATCACTTCCATCATGCTTTGACGGATATACCCTGTTCCAAGGCTCTTGTTTTAGCACGAGAACGGAGAATGCTGTCAAAAGTTGTGGAATTTGAATTTACTGGAAAGTTTCAGAAGCCTTTTCACAAATCCAATTTGTGTCACTGTACCAACTTATTTGAAAGCTCAAGGAATGGACAAACTGTTTATGCGTTCAAATTACTCCTAATTGAACTTCTTCGTAGTGGTTTCTTGTTTGTTAATCGTGGGATTTGCCTTTATTAGAGTAGTACCTGATATGATGCCAATGTTCACATTATCAAGTATATCATGTCTATTTATTCCAATCAGGTGACTTTTATCTTAATGTGCTGTATGTTGACAACCAGACCAACTAGTTTCAGATTTAACAACACTGAACTCTAAAATAATTTTCATAACATGTTCAGTGGTTTCTGGTGACTTCTTAGTGCCTTTTGATATCGATTGGGAATATGGTTTTTATTAGTAACTTGTCAAGCAATGCACCTATTGATATTGATTGGGAATGTGGTTTTATTAATATAACGCTGTTAAGCATATGTACTTAAAGTCTTGATTTCAATTTTGTTTCGTGCTTAATGCCATGTTGGTGGCTTGGGCACGGTTCTAATGATTTTGAAGGCCTCTCCCATAATTCCAAAGGTTCCCACCAGCTCTGAACTTTTTTCTCTCTGTCTAACTGCAATCCTTCTCTCCTCTGTCATCTGCAAAACCGCTCCTTATGAATCGAGCATTATCTTCTATCAGATCTCGTTCTTATTTGCTTTTCTTCTTTGGATTCCTTTCTATTGCAGAGGAGACTTTAACAAAGTTACTTTCAGAGGCGTCCTCCATCCACCATATAAACGATCTGTCACACCTAAACAACTAAAATGGTGGAAGTCATCACGCATTGCCTGCCTGCAGTCCATATTCAGGCTGCCGGCTGCTTTTGTGGTTGGCAATCTGATGGAGATGAATAACCTCCGTGACAAATACACTGCAAACGATCAGGACTGCTTCACGCGTGACATGGCACAGGATCTTGCCGCGCTATCTCAACAACTCAAACTTACACTGAGATAACCTGGGTTTGTGGATCTGGAAACTAGTTTAAACGTGAAGATAAGCACTAGATTCTGAATTATACAAAAAGCAAGCGATCAATCAATAATCGTGTTATTAGGATTTACATCTGTGGAAACAAAAACCACTCTTGGAATTTACATCGTAAATTAGATTAACTTGGATTGAGTTTTGGTTCTCCCTCACCATTTTTTAATTTTTACACGAGTCTGTGCTAAGAAAGTGAATGTATCTAGTCTTTTCAGAAAATTAACTCCGTTTGGCATAAAATCCTCCACGAAAAAAGCGCAAGGCTATACGTGATTTTATCATTTATAAGAGAGCAATTTTAACGTGATGGGAGGAAAAGCCAAGGTTAGCCGTGTCCCAAGCAGTGTGTAGAATCATAGGGATGGAAAATCAGAATTGCAATATAAGAGTCCACTTAATGTATGACAATCGTATTTTTATTTTGAAAATCGTCTTACTCTCTTCGTATAATTTTGCTTTTTTCTTTACTTTATGGAATTTGAAAATGCAAGCGGAATAGTGTCAATAGAAAAACAACAAAAAAGGAAAAATAAATGCCTTAATTGACTCAAATTTCTTGTGTACTCCACGCTCTCTAGATTAAGTCTACACCTTAACGTTTGGAAATTCGACACACTTTAGTGAACGCCAAAGAAAACTGTTTTTCATGCAAATTTGGTCATTTCCTAACTTCATGTGGCGAGACTAAAAGACAATTATAAATGATCGATGGCGCTGTGAGTGAGTTGAGTGGCAGGATGTGACAAATAAATGGCAACACATATCTTGCTGCTTGCTGCTTGCTGCTTGCTGCTTGCTGCTTGCTGCTTATAAAGGCATGCATTCAATGTTTGCTTGATAATGATGTCTGAAACATTGAAATGGTCTTTTTATAATACTCACATTGAATCCAACAGTACAAATAGTTAGCTTAGATATTTCAAGCTGCCAACAGTTAACCAAATTGTATGGTTTGTTGTGCCCCTCAAAATCATACAGTTTTAAGAGCTATATTTTGTCAATAAAACACCTAACGAGTTTCTCCACAAAAGAAGAAACTTGATCAGTAAGGATTAATGGTTGCTCTTGGTTTGTTTCTGGGTTTTGGTTGGTTGGTTCTTTAGCGGTCTTTGTGCTATTCTCAGTTTTCAGTCCCATAGACTGCCTAGTCTCATGGACTTCATCAAAAAAACTTCATTCATTCATTCAGGGAATCTCTCTCTAGACACTACAACAATGGTTTTCTATGACATATGAATGGCTTCAAAATCTCAAAGATTAATGAGCTTCTTGGACTGCACTCCACTTTGACCCGATTTGAATATGGGTCCTAGGGTTCTCTATGGCCTCAGCATTTGGATGGATTCCTCTGTCACGTGGGGAATTGATCCGTGCCTTTAAAAAAAGAAAAAAATTATTTTTATAGTGAATAATATTATTCTGATGTTGGATATCTTAAGAATCATCAATATTGAAAAATTATAACACCTTCAAAATTGTTTTTTTAATGAAACCATCAATAAAAATTAGATTATATTAACTCATTAAATTCAAAAAAATAATAAAATTTAATATCTTGCATGGTCAATAAGCACAAATATTTATTATTTTATGGGTTAAATACTACACCAATAAGAGAACCAAAACAACAAATATGCAATGTTTAACCACTGCCCATCCACCATTCACTTACTAACATAAGTAAACCTTAACTCTTACTTCACTAGCCATCATTCGCAATTTATTTATTATGAGCATGTTGATAAGAGATGGTTTGTAATATATTGGTAAATTCAAGAAGCCACAATCTTTGAGAACACCCTTCACACCACATTGTACTTATCTTGAACAGACCATACAGAACCTGCCTAAATCGATCCTACTTACCATGCTTTCTGCATGAGGGCCCCCGTATACAAACATACAATGCTTAATGAAAAATACCTGTATTCTTCCAAATTCAAAATTGTGCACTCTAATGTACACATGCCTTCACAAGGCCAAGAAATATAAAAGCTCGCCCATGAGATTTAATAGAAATCATTAAATTATTTCAAGCTGTATTTGAGGTCTCTCATTCAATGACAATCAAGTTAACTAAGCACAGTAAGTGAGATGCCAAGCAGGATAATTAGTTTAATAATATTTTTGCATTCTAGATATGCATGAGAAAAGATGATTTATTATTTGTTTATTTAATGAAACACCACCTTTTAGTTTTAATCAAATGAAAAATTAATTTTATTTAATTTATTCGTGTGTGTTTGTCTTCCCAGCCAGGTGTGTGCTCACGGAAGTGCTTAACATGTGATATGTCAATACTTCCCCTTCTGTTCAACAAATTCATTAAATACAACAAAGCAGAAACCATTTTCATGAGAGATTCCTCCCTTCATGTTAATGGATATGGTAAACATAGAAATCAGACATTGCAGTTCGACTCAAAGACCACTCCACTTCCTAAATAAGAAAATTACAAAGATGATCTGCAACTTTGAACCATTTCTAGAAAGGAAAGTGGAGTTAATTGTAAATGTGGAGAAACTCAAATTGACAAAGCTACATCATGCACTGCAGCTTCTCAAAATTAGTTAAATAAGGACTTACAGAAGAATAGTCTTTCAAGACACCGAAAAGGATGCAATTTACAGAAATATAGCTATTCTCCCTCAAAACACCGGAGAAAGGACGAACTTTATGTTAGCAGATACTGAAAAAATTCTTCAATGATGCAGTCCTATACATGATGACCAGTCTATGATACAAATAAACTGCAGTTTCCTCTTGTTAATCAATGCCCTAGGCATGGAAAAGTGTGATATACATCTCCGAGAAATATGATATATTTCAATTGAGCAGAAAGTAATTCTGCTGCACATACACGATTAACGCTTTGCAAAAATATTTGAAAGTGACTAGTATATTACCAAATAATATAGCAATCATGTAGAACTGTTGTTCTTGTGGCGTATCCTTTTTAGGATGCTCAATCTTACCCGCTGACCTAAAGCTTCCAATTTCTCAGTTTTTGCCTTCGGAACTTTCTTGGGTGCAGTTAACCCTTTTAGTGCATCTACTTTATCTGCCTGCAAAATCATCGCAGTATGAAGCTGTCTCAGAAACCTGAACAACAAATTGCAAAATAGATATTTCCAATTGACAACTACTCCACTCTCATTAAACTATGATTTTCAGATAGCAGTTGTTTAACAACAGTTCTTAAAGCATGCAAATATTTTATATAATTAAATTTGTTCTACAAAGTTATGAGCATAAGTAACACCTGTTCATCATTTGCATTCAAGGAAAAAGGTGCAAAGTTTTCAATGGATGACTCTTCATCACTCACTCCCAAGGAAGAACATCTTCCCCAACTTTCACGATTTGAGCTTGAATATGAGGAGCAGTCATCATTTTGACCATTCCCTTTACCCTGAAAAAACATACGAATGTATTATAGATGATTTACACCTAAAATAGTACTTTTGTATTTGTTATACTGGCAGAGTAGCTAAGACTTACATATTTAATTTTTATGGACATCCAAAATGCTTTAGTGAAACATACTCAAAGAATGCACAAGTTAGGAGGCTTATGGCCATATTAAAAATAAAAATGAAAAACATTTACAATTTCCAATCATAGTCTCTCTATGTAGAATCACCTTGGAGAAGCTAACCTTTTTATACCCACTCGCATGGCCCAATTCTGCATCATATCACAGCTAGTGCAATATATGCCCAGAAAAGCATCTTTTAAGCACATTGTGTGTTTTTGTGGGTAGGTGCAAAGGCATTTGACAGTCCTTTGCATTGCACTCAATCATCCAACTGATAATCTATGTATCCCCTTGCCTCAATGGCTTCTTGGGCCCTAATTAAGTAGTATATAGACCACATATGGCTTAATATTAATGCCTGTAAAACAGGTGACTTGGGAGAGAGATAGATCAATGACCCTGCAACCCAGTATAACTAGAACATGTAGTTTATTATTTTGCTATGTGCAAATAATATATATTATAGACAAGTACAACCTGAGTTGGCCTAGTGGTGGAGAACTTGTGCTCTTGAAAGAGAGGTCACAAGTTCAAATCCTACAAGGGGGTAGGGTATGTACACCTTATCGGCTTGGGCCCATTACCTATCATACAAAAATTTAAAAAATTAAAAAAAAATAATATATATATAGACAAGTGCATTGGTATAGGTAGATAGACAAATTATATAAATAAAGACATGCTATAGATATCAGTACTCTAGGTTTCAGAAGGTTGAGACAAATGAGCCAATGCTAGCACCTACAATTGCATAGACATTACCAGGATTAGCATCCAAAGAACACCAACATTGCCACAAATTACATCAAACATATTCCAAATGAATTGAGTAGGCAAGTGCAAAGATGCAGGGCTATAGGAAAGGGTATAGGGGTATACAAGGTGAGACAGTTCCAACACCAAGATATTTGGAAACTTTCAGAGAGGACACAATTGGATACTGTATTACTAGCATGAGTATTTTAATCTTAATCAGCTACAGAGCTCTGATTACAAGTTACAGTGGTTAGTGCTAGTCTCCCTAATAAGTAATAAATGTTCCAAGAAGTTTTTTGATGAGCAGCTCAAATGAGTAAAGCAAAGTAAGCTTCCTTTGTACTGTGGAAGCTTTGGATTGAATTGGCAATAGGATTAATATCATGACTCAAAAAGTTGAATAGATTATTAAGAAATTTCGTGCCAAAATATGTTGGGCATATGAGATTACAAGTGCATATGCAGATTTAACCACTATAAAATAGAAAAGCCTCAGCATATCAAATTCTAAGAGCAGTAATAAAGACCAATTTTATATATATCTAACTTTTCAACTATGTTTCCATTGATGTGTTAAAACTTGGACTTCTTGTAAATCCCAACAAGCCCCTCTTCACAAATCACATACATTCTAGCTACTCCATCACAATTGAGATTGAATATCTGTATCAACTGATTTGGAATTTTCAGATTCTGTTTCACCTATCAAAATTAATATTGACCATTGTATCATGAGAGGAGACCAATTTTGATATTCTTTCATGTGTTGAGATGGTAGCCATTTATGGTATATACCATGTCCTGTACATAGCCCGCAATTCAAATCATTCCTTGTCATGAGATGGAGCTTAGTCCTAGCATATTGTTTGTCCCAAGATAGGTAAAGCATCAGCATTCTTCAGTGTCCAGAGAAAGAGCCCTAGATTGATTATGGTTTCCTCATCCCAAAATGCAAATTAGGGCTAGTTGACTATTACTCGCTGAGATGGACAGAAGTCTAGAATTCAGAACCCCTTGTCCAAGATAGAATAAGCTCCACTGAATCTTCAAATTGCTTTTATTTGAGACTTATTATATTAAGATGTCTAGTATTGATAACTCCCTGTCTGAAAGATGGAATAAACTCTGTTAAATTTCCAAATTGTTCTTATTTGGAGTTAGTTGTTGTATTTTGTTCTTGGCTAGGCATAGAAGACAAAAGTAATTGATGATCCATATGATCGATGTATTGTGGTGGTGAAAATGGAAAGACCACCTTAAAGTGTGATTTGGTGATGGTATTCCTCCAGCCTACACATGCTGGATTTAACTACCATAGTAGTCCAGGAATACTTATCTTGCATTTGTTGTTGTGTGTGCAAGTATCCCAAGGGCCAATTTGTAGCACAACAGCTGGTTTATAGATAGATGGATGGATGGATGATCAAACAAAGCTTCTCAAGAATTAGAATCATGACAGGTCACCCTCTATATCATTCTCTCCCAACTTGGACTAGTTGGAATTTTAGGAGGCCAGATGAATAGATTCTTAGATCTCTTCACAGGTCTCGCCATGCCATATCCTTTGTATTAAGGATGGAAAAGTTAAAAGACTCACTAGAGATAAAACACTGCTAAATTTCAACAGTCGCAACATTTACATCCATTAAAAGAACATTAGATGAATGAGGAGGTGCTTGTTGCAAAGCAAAACATTGCTTGACAAATGTCACATAGATGAGAAAGGAGCCTCCTCTTCACAAAAAACATCATAAACTAAGTCCAAGACCAAGAAAGTGAACTTAAGGAAAGTAGAAAACATTGGATACAATACATCTAGGATGCTGCAAATGTATGTATGCATGTATGTCTGCCAAAGAAAATAATATAAACATATTAAATTTTAAATCCCATTTATCAATTTGCAATAAACTTAAAAAAGGGTGAAGTTCCATTAGTTCTTGCAATAAACCTTAGAGAGAGATGATGGATAGGAGCAAAACAACAGTGTAATCCAAGGCCTGTGTGTAATTGTGGACAGTAATGTCTGTAAAATTCATAGCATCGTACAAATTTGCTCTGATTCATTTGAATCCTGCAAGGTTTCTTTTCTAGACCTGTAGAATGATATTTTATCAGCCTGAATCTTGTCTGTCCATTGCTCAGCAACTCAGGGGTTTCAATCTTTGTAGGTGGACCAGCGAAGAATGGATAAGGGATTGGAGCATTTACCTGTGGATTTTGCCTGGCATACCTTAGGTATAGAAGTTCTGGTTTGGAGTAGGGATTTTCATGAGTTATCTGATCACTGGCACCTGGCCTGCCATTGGATTTAAGGATGTAGTTTCTTTCAGCCATGTTAAATTCCTAAGGCTACCATGAGTGGTGATATCTTAATCTATCCCATATTGTACAGAGGGAACTCTACAGTACAAGGTAGGTATTAATCTTGTAGACAGACAGAAGAAGAGATCTGTTACTAGCCCTGCTCAGTCTGGTTTGAATGAGCAGCTCCCTGTGGTGAACAAAGGTCAAAGAAAGAGTAGAATCTTGATCTGAGAGCTGATAATTTGTAGGGAGATTTTAAATAGGAAAATATAAAGTAAACTTGCAACCCATGCATTCAAAAAGAGGTTGCATGAGCCTATCAAAATTGGTCATGAAATACACAAGCTAGGAAGGACCAATAATGCTGCAAACAAAACATTCAGCTCCCCAGCTTCAGTCAAATCAGAACCCATTCAATTGTTCGAGCTCTGTCTAAAGCACTGTCAACTCTTCTGTAGCAAGTAGTGGCGCATCTTTTCTTGATCACACGATTCTTAAACTTCTTAATAAAGTCAAGTATATCATGGAATAACAGAAAAATGATAATACGAGAAGGTAAAGAAAAGAGATTGTGTAACATATGGGTCTTATTATTCCATATTCCCTGAAATTTTATGTCCTTGAAGCTGATTTGCAAGGGAATGATGATAGACCAGATTATGGCCTCTACACCAGTATGTTTTCTCAATGATCTCAGGATGCTTGATGTTGGTACCAATTTTAAATATTGTCTATGTTCCAGCTCTGTTCTGAAGACTTTGTATATCTTTTCTGCATGGAAAAAAAATTGTAGTCTTTTTTATAAGCTGTACATGGCATGTATATTTTACAATAGCTCAAAGTCCTGCAGGTTTAAGCTGAAAATCAAACATTATTGGATGTAATCTCTTCTTTTGTGCAGATGGGTCCAATAATGGAAGCACATGTTTTAAATTTAAAAAAGAATATTCAAATATGGCCTCCTAGTTGACCAAGCTGAGTGGAAAATTGTATTTTGTCACTCCATAATGGGCACGTATCTTTCATTTTCATGGGTCTTTTACTCGACCTTTTTCTAATATAAATTATGTTCTAGCCATATCCAATAGGTTTCCCAACCATACCCAGACTGTAGCTGGAAACAAGTATGGCCCAGATGTGTATCCGGCTTTCATTGAGGAGCACCCAACCCAAATACAAATCAGAAATGGGAAATTCACATTGGGAGAGGTTTAAGCTGAAAATCAATCTTTACAATTTGATGTAATCTCTTCTTTTGTGGGGATGGGTCTAATAATGGAAGAACATGTTTTAAATTTAAAAAAGAACATCCAAATATGGCCTCCTAGTTGACCAAACTCGGTGGATAATTGTATTTTGTCACTCCATAATCTACATGGTCAAACAAAACCTGTCGCAAAGCAGGTTTGGAGAGTGTTAAAAAATCAGCAACGGAATTCCTGATCGACCAAAGACAAATCTTTGCCTTGAAATTTATCAGGAAGTGTAAAAGAAATAGAAAGAGACCAGAATAATTATGGTAATATTATCAGTAGCACTGAATGCAAGATTCCAGAGCTTCATAAAAGGACCCACTAAGATCATAGGATGTGGTTCTCTTTGAAAAATACCAGCAATATCATTTTCTGAAGAGAATGACAAGTAAATATATTTGCGTGAGAAATATGATTCTACTTCACATTGATCCATTCACCAAAATGTTAAGCTTTCAGATAAAAATCCAGACGAGGTAGATTAAAGCTCTTTCCATTCTCTGTACTCCACCTCCTCCAATGGAATTTCTGCTCCAGGTGTAGCTCTCCAGAGAATATTTAACAACAGAATTATATTGAGGAAACTCCCTGTTTTCCAAAAATAGATAAATTATAATTCATCATTTGACATCTTGGAAGTAACTAACCATGGTAGAACAAGAGATTTGTTGCCCAAACTCCACATATTGTGCTATGAATGAAAGGATTATTCATATAGCAATTCCATAAACTGATTGTCAAATTCCTGATGTTCCCAATATTGTTCAATAGAACTGGGAAAGAAGCGACTTCTCAAATACACACTCCCATGTAAACAAAACCTGTTAGAAAACAAGTAAAATGTCAAGAGGACAGAGCAACATCCGAGAGTCAATAAGATCCTTTGTTCTTTCAAGAATAAGCTTGAAAGACCAATCTGTTTGATATTCCTAGATGCATGGTGACTCATCTTTCTAATGGTAGATTCACCCTTCTTCTTTTCTTGTTTCAAGATACAAATGTCGTAACAAAGATCATTTAAAGATTTTTAACATCTTCTAACACAGAATCTTGTTAATCTTGTTATATTCATGAAATGCACAATGCAAAATTCTCTAGGTGTCTCAAGAAATAAGGAAAATTTGAAATGATAAGTAACAATAGGTTCACTCTTCTTGATCCCCAAATGACCACAACAGCTCATTTTTGCTTCAATTTTTACACCTTGGCAGTAACTAAAAGAGGTAGAACAAGAAACAGTTAGCCAGTGTGTGATTCCCTAAAGTATTGCAACTTTCCTAATATTCTCCATATTGTTCAATAGAAATGAGAAAGAAGCAACTTCTCAAATACATTCACTCACATGTAAACAAAATCTGTCAGAAACAAAAAAAAGGAAAGACTTCAAGAGATCACAGCAACATCTTTGTGTCAATATGATTTTTTGTTCTTTGAATGGTAGGCATGAAAAGACCAATCTATTTTGACTTTCTTACATAAACAGTGACCAATCTTTATAATGGTACATCAGCATCATGCTTTTCTTATTTCACAATGCACATGTCTAACTGACTCTAAAGGATAATAAGGCCATCTATGTTCAAGCAAATTGAACTAAGATCATGAAGGATTTTTTGTATCTTCTGGCCCTGCATCTTGTTTAATTAGAGGACCACGGGTAAATTAGCATAAGAAAGGAACTAATGTGTTAAATGGCATAATCGTGAAGTGTGTACTACAAAATTGCCTATGTTTCTTTGCACATGGGAGAGAATTTTAAATGATGCATAACAATAGATGGCGACCTTGTAATGTTTCCAGAAGACTGCAAATCTAGAATATGTTTTTTATCGAACCTTTTGCAATGTAAAAACTAAAATCAGGACAGGCTTAAATCAAATAAAAGATTTTCAAATAGTTTGAACAGACATGTTACACTATTTCCGATGTTTTTACTGAGAAAAATATGTCTCGAAAAAAGCCTTCTATCAAAGCACTGCTAATTACTCCACTAACGCTAACATAATCCTATTTTCAAAGGTCGTCCCTATCATGTCAAACCCATATCAACCATCAAGCAGAGAGAAATAATTGTAACAGATTAAAAGTATTCCACAATAATTATGCATATTTAAATCACCTTATTTAACACGCATTGCATGGACTGGGATGAATTGAAAGTTGAAACCTTCAAAAACAAATTCCCACAAAGCACAAAAATGTTGTGGCACTATCCTATAAAAGAATAAAGCATACTATCCCTGTCAGTATTTGGCAATTCATTACATCGGAACATTGGCCTTTATAAGACTTACCCGTCCTGAACATGATTCTACCTCATCTCCCCCTAGCTCAAAGACAACATCATGTTGTTCTATGGTTCCTTCTGGCACCTGAAGAAACAATGTAATAAGCTACATTGTCCAGAATTAAATGAAAAAAATTTACAATCATAAGCTACATTGTCATTTTCCTAATCTTACAATCATTTTCTGGATTTCTGCAGAAGACTCGGACTCATGAAGTGCTTCATTTGGTAAAGGCATGCTGGATCCTGCAAAACATAAGCTACAAATAAACACCCAAATCCCAGCTTTAAAGCTGCCAAACAGGACTTCAGAGAGCTAGAATATAAAGGGCCAAAATCTTAAATGAAAAGCTTATATCACCATTGGTTGTGCAAGGAGCTGAAGAAGAGCTAGCTGCTCCAGGCTCTAGCATACGGATTCCAGTGATGATCTCATACAGTAAATTCTGAAGAGTAAAACAAAGCTTCAATAGATATATTTCACAAAACATAGGCATCATTTCATCAAATATTTTATCTCAAATATATCTTTCTTATTTCAGAATATGATTTTGACTGCTTTTTCAGACATTTTTTTTCTTACCTTCTCAACTGTTTCTTATTTCAGAATATGATTTTGACTGCTTTTTCAGATTTCTTTTTTTCTTACCTTCTCAACTGTGTCCTGAATCTAGTATCAAAGCAAGTTAATTTTGGTTTACCTAAGGTAGCAGAATTAATTCTTATTCAATTTTCCAACACTAATATTATTTACTTCACCTTTTCAATACTGTAATATTGTTTGCAGCTCTAATTTCCCATCTGATGATAAATGAGGTTATCAAACACAGTGGAAGCTTTCAACAAATTTTACCTCATCCACTGCATTGCCCAGCCGTAATGCGCCAAGCTCAAAATATTTATCAGCTGCAGGAGTCCCTGTAGCTGGCAGTTGTGGAGGGCGAAGGACATTATAGAAGAAGATTGACACTGAATCATAGTAGAACTGGGGACGTGCAGAATTGTGATCACCCTCAAACTTAATTATATTCTTGTCTCCCTATAAAATCAACCAACATGTACAATATAGGAATTTGATTACTTGTTTTATGCATGCTAGTCTTGCCTCCATAACAGGAGGTATTCAGATTTAACAGAAATAATTAAGGAATACAAAACTCTAATCCAATACCGCATATGATTCGAAAATGCTGTCAGAATGATGTGGCTGGATGAATACATCTTCAGTTGCATGTCCAAACAGCGCTGGAATGAAGGTTTTTGGAGCTATCTGCAATATTGATTCAATTTGTGGATTACAAATAAATATTAGCAGCTCATTCCTAGGATTTTGCAGTAACCCTATTTTTGTTATATCATTGATATTTCTTTTATATTTCTGTTGCAATTTAACTACATTATATCATAATGAACAAATTACAAAAATACAGCCCAAGTACAGAAAAAATCGACATATGCCAATAGTATGAGACATGAAATAATGTTGAATAATTAAAAAGAACTTGATAAGCTACACCCATGCAGCTGCAAAAATTACATAGGCATAATGAATTATGATCTAGATTCCAGATAAGGTATAATGAATAATTATTTGTTTCAAATCACAAACCTGGGCAACATTTAGATCCATTATATCAAAGCCAGCTCTCTTTTGAATAACCCGTCGCATATACTGGACAGCCACTTTCACCTGAGACAAAGAAAACCCACATTAGACCATAAAGCATTGTTCTCCAGAAAATAAAATTCTCATGAAAAGCACAAGAGAAGTCAAAAACAGTACGAGAACTGAAGTTTGTCTAAACAGATAAACCAACAATCATTGCGCAAATTATATAGTTTGTGTTTGGCTATAAAACATAAACCAGTTTTTAAGGGAACGCATTGGGAAAAGTTGAAATTGTGTATTTCAATTTTTAAAGCATCATAGATCCAAAATTGAACTAAAGTGATTTGGTTGCAAAATTATCTTTAAGAGATTACAATAATAAATAAGTTGAATAACTTCCCATTTGTCTTGTAAATCTAAAATTGGAGGAGAAAGCTACACAAGCTTGCATGAAACTAGGGTGCAGGTACGGCAGAGGTCCCAATATTTAGAATTCAGAAATTTGCCTACATGCACAGACATTTGGAAAATAGTTATACATTAAATAGTATTATGTGATAGAATTATAATATAAAATACATAATAATGTAATTATAAAATATATTATCGTAATTGTTAAATAAGATAGCAGAACTAAGGTAGTCACATGACTTAATAATTATTTTTATTGCACTTTAAAATAAATAATAGATCAATACATATAGTTACATTATAAATACCACGTAATTATGTATTTAATAAGGAATAAAAAAAACGAGCTTCTCGAATAGCTGTGGCAAAAAAAATTCAGCAATCACATTTGGATGATTCATTGCTGTATCAAATCTCTTTTCATCCTGACCATGGAACATGGAGTGTGATCCAACACACTGACATAAAACTTTGCTAGAGAGATCTTCCAAAGGCTTGCTTTCTCATTTTCATGGATTGTGGAAATCTTATGTCTTTATAAGAAATAATAAGTTCAGGATTAATTCTTAAAATAATTTATATGTGCTATATTAGCTATTGAAAAATAAAATATTCATAAAATTATTACAAGAATGCAATTAATGCATTAGTGGACAAATAAATTTGTTATTATTTTTTTATCACTTTTGGAACGGCTATACTGAATCATTTCCTAGAAAAGGAAATATTTAGTAAACCGAATAATTAGTTTGGGATATTCCTCATTTTCGGAAATCTGCCTAAAAGCAAAACGCTGTTTAGGAATCAATCCCTATTCAATATCGGTCTAACCTTATTATCTGTAAACCAAACAGCTATGTTATTGGGTCCCTGAATTTTTGACCCAGGTACTTGTGTGGATCTGCTCTTGGTACTGGTCCAGTGTGCATTCAGCCCTGGGTATACTCGAGCAGTACCCTGAGCATACCTGAGAAGGACCCCCATGTAATTTCTGTTCTGAATCCTGCAGATTTTAGTTTCAAGACTCTATAAAGCTACCTGCTATTTGACTCAGTCACACAAAGGTGTTGAATACCAAGTCTTCAGAAGATTAGATACACCATCTGTGCTAAGCATTCACCACGTACCTGAAATAATTTAATGATCTTAGACCACCTCAATTATGAAAGAAGAACTAGATCACAGTACTGCACTTTCTTGCTTGAAAAAAACTTACTATTAATGAAACTCTGTATATAAATGATCTCAAATTCAGTACTTAAGTCTTTCTTGGTCTTTGTGTCATGTCTACTATAGTGCCTCCTCCTTAAATGGTTCCACCAGAACATTCTATATGTTAATCTAGAATTACTTCTAGCCTTGTTATCTTAGCTAAACTTTGTTTGGGAACATAATAATGGATTAAAAGCCACCTTATCAGCATTATAGCTGGACACTAGTAGTGGCTTTTTGTCAAATACCTATGCAGATGATAAATGGAAATCTGAAATAATACATTGAGGTAAAATATGAAGTCCATTGGAAAGGATAAGTGAGCCCATTAATCTCCTAATCAAGCAAACCTAAGCAACCACGTTTTTGGTAATTGTGGATAGCAAGTATCCTTATTCAGCTATCCTTATTAATCAAGGAATATATTTATTAGCAATTATGAATATACATGCATACATACACTCATACAGCCATACACACAGACATGCATACACACAGACACACACACGCACACAATAGTCCTAGAAATAAAATTAGTGCACCTTACTTGAAAGTATAACCTTCAATTGAAAAAGGTAACCGAAAAATATAAACTAAATAGTAATACACATAGTTATAGATGTACCGTAAATTTGGGAAGGCGAATTTTATAGACATCAACCAGTTCCATCATGAGATCAAATAAATTTGAAAATGGGCTGTCCAATACCATCCCAGCAATTGATGGATCCTCTGCTCCATAAAGAAGGCTGCAATAGAACAAACACCATGTAAAGAAAGTTAATTCACATATATGGGTTACAACTTACCACAGGAAACACTGACATTGGATTTTAGATGTGATATATGTCATTTCACCATTTTCCAAATCAATATGATCAGTGAGTTTAAAATTCACTAAATTGACATAAGAAAAAGTTAAGGAATAGAACTTGACCTCAACAATTAACATCAGCATACAACTGATTGCCATTAATGATTGCTTTCACTGGCTATTTGATTCTACAAAACAGTGTGCTGAGAATATTCCTATGAAGTCTATGTTAGATTTCTTGGTGTGTATTACCCCGGATTCTCTTCCCTCTAGGATGTTTTTGTATGACTGGATCGACTCAGTCTAGAGTTATAAAAAATAAATAAAAAAGCTTGACATTTATATTTTGTTTTGTAGAATGTTGCTTGATATTCTTTGTGTGTTCTAAGCATGGTCACATTATACATACAGAGTAACAGCACAGCAAACCAAAAGTATAAACAGAATTGATTACACGGTTTTAAAACAGGAAAAACAAGGCAAACTAAATTATGCTAAAATAATCATAAAACATAGGGAAAAAAACTGCATATGTTATTTCATGCCAAGTAGAATGTGTAAAAAGAGAAACAAACTCCAATCACTTTAATTAAGGCCTATTAGGCTATTTGGCTTCAATTTGGCTTCTCAAAAGTAGACTTAAATTCACGCAACTTGGTAGAATTTGAAATGCAATGAATCCCCTTGCTTGTATTAGAGGGTACCCTGCAAAGAGTTGGTTCTCCAAAGGATTAAGAATTTTAAGAATATTAGCACGGATGGATGTGTTACTACTCCCTTGGGAGCAAATTTTCACAAATAACACTACCTACCCTGGTGGCATAAAGGGAATTACTCATTGATTCAAAACGTAGGAGAGATTTTATAATTGTAATATCCCTACATAAATATTACTATATAATAAATCATCTTATTTCTTATATAACCAATTTCTATCTTAAATTCTTATATAATCAATATCTAAATATTAATTTATAAACAATGTTTAATATTTAATACTAATTTATAATCAATAATAATTAATATTAAATAATATAATAAACTAATCTCAAGTATTGAAGTGTTGTTTGAAAAGGCACGATTCTATTATTCTCAGCAACGGCTTATTAAGAAACTCACGATGTACAGAAGGGGTGCAAGGAAAGAGTGTTGACTAAGAGCCACATCCTTGCACACGAGACCATTGAAAAAGCTTATAAGGACAAAATTCCAAGTGGGAGAAATCATCAAATGATAAGGAAAAATAGGAAGGAAAACAAAAGTAAAAGACTGAATCAGTGGATGTCAGCTACTTGTAACCTGCTGCCAACGGTATGTTATTACCATTATACTATTAATATTTCATTCTAGGAATAATATGCTGTAACTTATAATATCAGAAATATAATTAAAAGAATATATGTGTGTGTATACATACATACATACATACACACACACATATATAAACATACATATATATATACCTATGTACACATACATACATGTGTGTGTATATGTGTGTGTGTGTGTGTGTGTGTGTGTGTGTGTGTGTCTTGATCAGAAAATAATAGTATTAGATTGAAAATCAGAAACACACACACACACACACATATATATATATGTCTTGATCGGAAAATAATAGTATTAGATTGAAAATCAGAAACACATACACACACACACACGTCTTGATCAGAAAATAATAGTATTAGATTGAAAATCAGAAAGAACTCAAATAAACATTAAAGAGAGTATGTATATACTATTCATTCTTGCTACTACTGTCAGTATTTAAGAAGATGGGATTGGGTTGTTTCCAAAAGGGGCAGTCTAAATCCAGCCAATAGGATGATTCCCAAGATTGGGTAGGGATCAGCGTCCCGTAAACTTTGAGGGCATAGTCCCAAGATAGTGTAAGGGCTATGTTCTGTAAACTTTGAGGGAGACTATTGAGATTGGTATCTAAGTGCGTGGCAACATAGTCGTCTTCTCCTTCCTTAAAACTGGAGTGGTAACAACGATTGAACTTTGCATTTAGAATTATGGATGATACAATTAATTATCTAATAATAGAATTAATTGCCTAGTATGGTGGATTGACAATTTATTCATGAATAATTGTTAAATTATTTAAAACTATGGAATATCACAGATTTGATTTATGTTAAGGAAAGAATTAAAAAATAGAGTAGTCTCTTAATAATCAATTTAGTTTGTCAAAAGTATATTGAAATAAATAAATTACTGTTATAACAGGCCTAAACTTAGTAGGGGACATTACAATAATGAAGAATTATGATATAAAGGTTGACTTGTGGCCTGATGTTGAGGAGACTGCAGGATTCAAATTGTTGTCCAATACTTATAGATATATTTACTCACTAATGTCTTTCTCCAATAATTTTATTTTGCAAGCTTCATTCTCTGTGAAAATTGACTAAATCTGTAAGCTGAAAATTATTTGATATTCATGTCTTGAATCCAAGAAGTCCTTCAGGTGGTTATTAATGTACCAAAAGTTCGCTATTGGTTCTAATTTTAAGAGTTCTAGTTCTAGAGCTTATCTAGTCTGTGATGCTTTGGAAACTGTCTTGACTGTCTGTTTACTACACTGTTCTGGAATTGTTTTTTCACACTTGATATGAGTGTTCTAAGAAAGGCAATATTAATTGGTGGGATATCTTATTCAGTTACATTACCTGAGATGTCGGTTTATCTAAATCTCTTTCTAGACTATTGTTGATTATTTCTTCTGAAGTTCTGTTGCTCTTATGGATTGCTAGAGGCAAAGATATTTTCCAAGGTGATCATAGCCTATAGGTATCTAACTGGCTTCTCAAAAAGTAAGCAATTCTTTGGTTTCACTGTTCACAGCATGCGAATTTTCAGATTGGGAAGAGTCGTGAGGAGATCAAAAAGTTAGGGGTTGAAGGTTCCAATAATTCCTTTGAGCTCAAGGGAAAAGATGATGATGTACCTAGTGGATTCATGATCCAAATTATCTGGAAGTCCACTATGGGGCTGATGGATGACTAGTGCAAAGACAGTTTGCTGGAAGAGGTCCTCTTAAGAATTCTACTATCTCTGCTAGCAGAGATGGTGAAGAAATATCCTCTGCTTATCCCCTTGTTCCTATCAAAACATATCCAAAGTGGTGGTTGCAGGAGCCTGTGGAGTTCGGAACAAGTTGGCAGAGAATAAGGTTAAACTGTAGTGTTGAGCCTTGGACTTGGACTTGGACTTGGCAAGCCTTTTTTTGTTTGGACCTAAATTCAGTGCAAAAAGTTCAGCAATTAAGAAAAAAAAAAATTATATATAGAGAGAGAGAGAGAAAAAATGCTTTTAATGATTCCTTTTGTTTCAAGTTGATTTTCTTATCTTTTGAGTCTAAGAGTTGAGGCTAGAGATGTAAAGAACCTGACTCAGGCAAAAATTTACGAGTCCTCACCAAGTCTCAACACTAAGGTTAAATAGGTTTCGGAAACTTTAGAAAAGTGAAAAGCAGCCAAGGGAAAGGTAAACGGAAAGGAAATCCAACCTCGATGCTGGGTGGATGTTCTGTCTTTTTATCTTTGGTTTTTGTTTAATTGGATTGTTATTGTAGCTGGGATGTTATGCTCCTTGTGAGCTGTCTTGCATTTATGATGTCTTGATTTTGTGCTCCTTGAGAGCTGCACTTCATAAAATTTTGTATTTAAATACTTGTATTATCATATCTTTGTAAACATTACCCAAAATTAAAAATTTAACTTTTAGTTTAAAAAAATAGAGTGCCAATAAATAGTATAGTAAAGACCTTGTAACAGCACCCATTGATCTTCCCCATAGCCCAATGCAAGAGATATTTTTCATACTACGCAGATAGGAAACAGCTGCTTTGAGGTCGTCTTTCTGCACATTTAAGAACTACCAATTATTTCTATATACATAAACACAACCATAAGAGCATACAAGACACCAAGAACTCGTACCAATTTAAGCTGTACGGAGAGATTCTACTTACCTCATGCCATCCTAGACTCACAAAATCACCATCGGACAGGCCTGAGCCAGAAAAATCAAGAGTGAAAACTGTAATGTTCGAAGGTAGAAGTATAACTGCTGCCTCATTAGCATCTGCTCGACAGCCACTGCAATACCAACCAAACTGTCAGAAAAATCAACCAATTATATTTCCTTCTTATTATTTATCTAAAAGTTAAACTTAGATCTCACAACAATATCTAGCACAATAAATTTCTTAAACCTGAAAACATTTGCTACATATTTGCTAGCCAAGATAAAATCTCATCCAATATGAAACCATTAATTGCTATAAATATAAATAACTCTGCTTCTATACAGACATCCCACATCATGTTACAAATATTGAACTCTAAATAGACACTTTGTAAGTGCCAGCAAGGACAGGCACATGAAAAGGGACATTAACAGAATTCTAGCTGGATACATGAATTCTAGTTACCAGACCAGAATCAAATATGCATGCGGATACATGAATACACAATGCTGGTATGGCAAAAAGAATTTGAGGGCTGGGTACAACTATAAAAAAATATATAAAGATCATAAATACAAACATCTTTACAACCTAAAACAATTATATTCAAAATACCACAGATCATTCATAAATATCAGGTACATAATACATACATATCATGTGGGTAAATTAGAAGAATATTATAGCTTTAAGTGGTACAAAAAGTTGTGGATTCAATAAATTTAATATTTTCATTCCATAATACCTTTGTAAAATTGCGGTTTAAGTAAATTCAACATTTTCATTGTATCCACTTTGGCATATCGCCCATTTTTGAAGATTACCTCAGATAGAACGATGTTCCTTTGGTCTTTATGGTCGTAAGTTGGCTATTCCTATCAGTTTATATATAACTGGCAACTGCCACTCGACTAAGATGCACTCTGGGTTAGGCAGGTGGGACATTTGTGATAGCCCAACAGTCTCGGAACTATACACAGCAACCAAACTCGTTTACCACTACTTTCCCTTCTACCAGACTGCCAAAAGTCTAATTTCAGACTTTAAGGGAATAACTACCAGAATAGCAATCATTCTGTAGAATCTCACTGTCGAAAGATGCCAAACAAGGTAAACTCATACCTATTGTGACCAGTGTTACTGTGAGAACAAATACTCTCTCGAATCTTTCATTGTCCAAGACTAATCTAATAGTTTGCCATAATACTTTGAAAACATTAAATGGCCATCAATTAGGGTTTCAAGCACAACTTTCATCGTGAAAAAGCCAAACAAAATTGTCCAGCTTTTCACCCGCTGCTAGAACTACCATTAAAATGCCATAGAAATGCTCCATCCAGCCTGGAATCCCTGGGCCATTTCAGCCAAGACAAACCAAACCATGCTCAATTCCACAAGCAATTCAAAACCATACATTCCAGTACTAAGCCTAAAAGTGAAGCACCCATTGCATGCAAAAGATCAAAGGGACCTTTAGAAACTGCATTTCAAAATAAAAGTTGAGACATTGCCGACCAAGATGTAGCAAGATGCATATATGCAAATGGGTTGGCTTTCAATGTTGTTCGCTCCCCATATTGGGAAAAAATGTTGAAAAAGTGTTAATGAAGCTCTAAGAGGGTGTAAGGGCCCAAGTTATGAGAAGGCACATGGAACCTTATTGGAAAGAGAGATGAAGGGTGTTGAAGATGCATTGAAGCCCATAAGGGATTCATGGGCCGAGACAAGCGTATTAATTGTTTCAGATGGGTGGAAAGATTCTAAAAATCATCGCTTGATCAATGCCATAGTGGCATCCCTTAAAGGGGCAATGTTTTTTAAAGTTGTGGATTGTGAGAGCTAGGTAAAAGGTGGGCAATTTATTGCAGAGATTCTCATTTCTACCATTGACACACTGGATCCCTGTAATGTTGTTCAAGTCATAACGGACAACGCAAAAAAATGTAGAGCTGCTAGTTTGTTGGTTGAGGAACGCTATCATCACATCTTTTGGACACCTTGTGCAGTTTATTCACTCAATCTTATGCTACAAAAAATTAGGAATAAAATTGATTGGATCAAACAAGTGTATGCAGAGGCTGAGAACATCCAAATGTTCATCACAAACCACCACATGTCTCAAGGGATTTTTAGATCTTTTTCGAGTTTGGAGCTATTGAAGGTAAGTAAAATAGTAATTTAATTTTACATTTTCTGATTTTTTATTTTCAATGTTCATAATTTGACTATGTAAGCTATAATGTGTATTCTTCTTTAAAGTTTGTCTTTATTTTTTAATCATTTTGGCATTAATTTGTGTTATAGGTTATTGAGACCCGTTTTGCATCAAACACAATCATCTTGAGATGACTTATGAAAGTTAAAGAGGCACTTTGCAATATGGTGATTAGCCAAAATTGGGCTATATGGAAGCAGAGCAGCACTGAGAGGGCAGCAAGAATTAGGATCGGGATATTGGATGAGTCATGGTGGGATCTTGTGACATATCTTCTTAGTTTCATTGAGCCCATTATGAGCATGATTCACTACACTGACATGGATAGGCCTTGCATTGGAGAGATTTATGATGGCATTTACTCAATGCTTGAAAAAATGAAGTGCATTATAAATGCAAAAGACCAGAGCAAGACCCTGAGGAGAAATTCTTCAAACAAGTGGAAGCAATTTTTGTAGAAAAATGGAATAAGATGACCACTCCTTTGCATCTTCTTTCCTATGCCTTGACACCAAAGTACTATAGCAATCAATTTATTGATCAACCAGGAGTAGCTTGCACCATGGAGAGATTTAGAAGTGTCAGATGAGTACAAGGCAGCATTCCTTAGACTCTACCCTAAAGATGATGTGCGGGATGTGATTACAAATGAGTTCATAGAATTTGCAGATGGAAATGATCCAAGTGTTGACGCTATTCGTCATAGATTCAAGAAGGATGCTCATAGTTGGTGGTACTTCCAATGCTAATGCTTCCAAAACCTACAACCCCTCACAGTCAAAATTTTATCACAACTACGTTTAATTAATTCAAATTTATCACAAGTTTTATTTATAGTTTACTTTGTCTTCACAGGTTGCTAGTGATTTTTAAATTTATAACTTTAATTGTTTACTTTGTCTTCATAGGTTGCTAGTTCATCTACATAAGAAATAAATTGGAGCACATACTCTTTCATCCACTTCGTAAACCATAATAGACTGCAATCAAAAAGAGCGAAGAATTTAGTATATGTGCATTCCAACCTACGTCTTCTTTCACACAAGCAACATGACTACAAGCATGGGGAGATGAAGATGTGGGATATAGAGCCAGAGCATACTAATTTGGATAATTCCACTTCTCAGCTTGTTGCATTTGATGACTCGAAAAGCAAACAAACTTATAGTTCAAGTGCAAGTCGCATTGGCATTGGTTCATCTATTGTCAATGTCAACGATGAGGAGGATAAGGATGAAAATGACGATGTTGATGAGTTAGAGAATCCATTTGATAATTTAACTTTAAAAATTAAAACTATAGTTCCAATTGTTGAAACAATGATTCTTGAACTCAATATTATTATTTTGTCATTTTGATATTGAACTTGATGTATATGATGCTATGATTACAAGTTTATGTTGGTTTTGTTGTTTATATGATGCTATGTGACATTCTAATCGTAATTCATGCTTCTAGGCTGCATTTATATATAGTTTTTACATTGTTTTTGTACTAACGAACCCAAACAACTTTTCAAAATTTTGTCATACCGGCGTACCGAGTTCTCAAACCCGAACAGGCAATTTAGTTAAAATCACTTTAATAAACCTTATAACTCCAAATTTTATTTTTAAAACATTTTCGAGATTAAGTCACTTTTCAGCATCTCATCGTTTAAAACTTTTCGTTCTCTTTCCAACAAGCTACAATATTGAGGTGTCTAATAAATTATTTTAATTAAAAAGGCAACCTTAGTAAAATTAATTAGTATAGCTCAATATTACACCCAAGTAGCGACAATGGTCAAAATGCATCACATCGAAAACTGACTGCACAAGAGTGATACTGATTATGAAAGAAGACACTGCCTCCAAAGAATCTTGGAAATCACACCAGAAGCTAGAAATAACATCTAAAAGCATCATATGAATCCTCTAAACCATTTGAGCTCACCAATGACATCAAATTACCACTCTAATTAGGCTGACACAAACCCAAAAAATTAGCGCCAACAACAAAGCAAGAGAACCTACAAATGGGAACTTTACATCTTACAATGGGTACACCATTTTTCTCGATGCAAGCTTTGATACCTAGTCCATTATTCCAGATCCTTTCTTTGAAGGAAGGATGATTGATTTGCGGCCTACTACTTGATCTATCTTTTTCAGTTTTAGTGCATGGTGGATCATTACTTCCAAGACTAGGGCCTATTCATTGGGTTTAGAGTCCAAGAACACCATTAGGAACAACAAATCAAAATCACAAAGGAACATGAGTTGCGTATACACATACACCACAAATAGCATATCATGTAATTGAACATTCCTAGTTATCCGTCCCAAACTAGCAAACTAGCAAGAGAAATCCCTAAGATAGAACTTCCAAAAAAATCCACAAATGGAACTGTGGAGAATTTGGCTACAAGAATCATGTATAACATTAACCTCATTGAAAAAGACAAGCATTTCTTGCTCTAATGACAGTTGAATTTGCAAGATTCGATACTCTATAAGCTCCTTCAACTTGCAATCACATGGGAGGGCAAAATGACTGACCTTCTTTTGGAAAACAAACTAGCATGTATGGCACTCTATTTATTGCTTTGTCGCTTCAAGAATCAAGGAGGAAATCCATGGATTCTACCTACATGTAAGGGGAACTTAAATCTCACAAAATCAGCAAGATGAACAATTTGGATCAAGAGCAAGGACCACCAAAAGCTAGAATGCAACCACCGCATTAATAGGTTATTAGGTTGTTGTAGGGCCTTATCAGGTTATTAGTGGTACTCTAAGTTATGCAAGGAGGTAGGTGGGAGTGAGCAAGTAAAGACGCAAGAGTTTCATGGATTAGGGATTCTTCATGACCCATACCATTGTTAAGGAATTGGGGATTGATAATACTTCATACCTTGTACCACATGAGAAGTATTCTTGCATCACCAGCTCCAAAAAGTGCATGGAAGAAAACATTGAAAGTCAAGGATCAAGGATACCACATAAAAGGTACCCACACAAAGGATGATTGAAACTGTGACTCTAAAAGGTAACTTGGTGTTAGAATAATAGAAATATTGAGCATGCTTCTCTAAATATAAAAACCAACAATTGGATTACTCTTTATATGTCTTCCACTCTTGTCAATGAGAATTACTCCTTATTTGTCTTCCACTCTTGTCAATGAGAAGTCTTTACTATTTTCCATACACTACCACAAGGCAACCTTCACACAACATGAACTTCAAGTTATGATTGCAAACTGTGAACCTTTTTTCAAAAGTTATGCTGCTAGGTAAACAATTCCATTTCAAAATTGTAATATTACATTAATTTTATCATTGTGATTTTGATTGTTCCAGGAATATCGAGTTCAACATGAAGCAATATTTTTTATGATGTATTTAGTAAATAATGCTTTTTGAAATTTCCTTTTTTTTTTTTGGCTTTGGTTTAAGGATTTTCAGCACTTTGGCATTTTATCAAATTTTAACCAATCCATAACCCTATAATTTATAACTCTTTTCAGAACCTTTTCATAGTAAATGAACAAAATGTTGTTTTAATATAGGATTATGCCCATCAAGTTGTAGACAAAGATATTATCCTGGCCATTTACCCAAAAACATAACCATATTGGACAGAGTCACAACAGCTATGGTCAACAATAATCCTAGATTAGACAAGTTATCAAGACAAATTGTAATGTCCCCTTTTGGGAAGACCCTAAATCTTGCCCTAAAAACACAAATTCAATAAAAACAAGAATGTAGTATAGTTAGAGATATAACTTTACCCCAAAATGTATAAGCAAGACAGATCCTAGTTGAGATCCTGCAACCATGTTATATAATAATGAAACATAATTTATAAGACCAATTATTTCTATTAGGGTTAGTAATAACACACAAGTATAATTGTGTATAATCATTATAATTCATTAGATAAATCAAATCACTTCTATATTCATCACAATAGGTTTGAATGTGGAAGCACAATAGGTTGGCCCAAAGCAATCCTCGCACTAAGCCCAAGAGAAGATATACTGTCACATCGGACATCCATCACGGGGTGGTCTACCTAGTGGGATGCTTGTATCTACACTCCCTATTCATGTCTCCTTATTCATCCTCTTATGACTGATTTCTCCAACAATCGACCATCGTAGAGGTTGGAAAGGAAATCACAATAGGGTGCCCAGAAATCCTCCTATCTAAGCCCAAGAGCAGACACTCACCGTCATGGCCCCACATGGCAGGCACGTTGGACATCCAACATGAGGTGGTCTACTTAGATGATGATCTCATATCTGCTCCCCATCCCTGCATTTCCTCCTCTCCTCCACATGATTGCTTGTCAGGTTATGATAGATTAATGATTTAGAACATGCATTTCACATTATCACACAACAATAATTGATTAGATTATTTCATACCACTATTCTTGTAGAATAGAGACCTATTGCAGGTTATATATATTCAGACTGCTGTTGCGATTTAGACAGATCTGACCTAATATTACTTCCTTCTTGGGGTGCTGATAGCTGCTCTTTGGATAAGTACTTCCGCTCCTTTGATTTGATGCCTGTCTATCTTTTCCTTCAAATGGAATTCTTCTTTTATATCTCCCTTTGTGTAGGGAGTCGCACCCTTTCACCACCAATGCTCTTTTGAAAGAGTTCAACCCCATCTCTTGATTGCTGCTTTTGATTAATAAACAATTTATAAATCATTTACTATTGCTGCCCCTTGTTTAGTCGGCCATAATTACCATCACTGCCCCTTGTTCATAAATAAATGGGCCAGAATTAACATATATAGTCGCTCCTTAATATTGTTCAAATATTTAAATTAAACTTCTATGAATGTGGGGTTTGTCTTATTGTTTCTTCTTTCTTTTGTTATTTCTGGTCGGGGTATGACACAAAATATCACAATGAGGATTTAAAGCTGATCACATACCTGTTTGACGAATGACCATAGAAACCAATATACAATACTATAAACTTAGCAGAAAACAAATTTCTGTCTTAACGATTAATCCCAGGAAGGAAAAGGTGCTTTAAGCTAATATGACATCAAAGATGAAAATAACAAAAGGCCAGGATCATGACCATTGGCCCATTACAAGTGAAACTAACAAAGCTCATAGGGTAGAATAAGAGCTTAAATACGTTGACAACAAATTTCAAAGTGAGTATGAAAGAGCTTAATAACAAGATCTTTAGCTTGAGATTGCATGTCTCCCTCTACAACAACCAGCTGGAAACCCATGTTAATGAAAAGGCAACAATATTTTTGCCTATATTATCAGGACTTTTAACAGGTTATTGAGAGATTCAATTTGCCACTAATGGAATTAGCTCTATACTCCTGATACAATTTAATTTGTAAAGCATACACATTCATTGATCTCTTACCCTTTATAATATTGACTATGATGCTCTCCCTTCCAGTGCTCCCTGTACCTTCCATCCATGCCAAAACAAAAAAAAAACAATCCTACTACAAATGCAGACATGCAGGGTGAATTGCAAGCATAGACTTCAAAGCAAAAATTCATAATCCAGTACCTTGCCACCCCATGAACATGAAATCACAGCATAGGAAGATGTCAAATCAAAAGATTTTGGCTGTCACAGTGCCAAGCAATGAGTTAGTGTCATGCATCAAACATGCATTTGAGAGTTCCACAATCAAAATGAGGTCCCAATAATGACCCTCTTTCTACAAGTTGCCTACATCCATCAAACATCATTGATATTTGTGCCGGTAATAATGGACTTACTAACCCTATTTTTTCATGCTAGCTCCAATTTGGCCAAACCACTAGTTGTTTCACTCAGCCCTTATAATATGATGATATATTAAATCATAATTTAGCCCTTTAGATTCCAACTGCATGGAAGGATGCCAACTAAATACAAACTATGATCATGTCCAGACATAAGACTATTAATGATAAATATGGAGTCAACCTCCACCATAAGGTTTCTAAAGTCCAATAGCACAGATACTCCAATCCTCCAACAAGGGACTCTACCTTGGCACTGATGTTAGTCCACCTAAATCCATAAAATAAAAAGTATTCGGCCTTTCCCCTTCACTCTCCCTGTACAATATCTCCTCCTAAGAGTTCAATCTTCAAACATCCTCAGGATGAAATTCAAATCTCCTATTAACAGGTGATATTTTTATGACCTTCGTAAATTAATTGTCACTCTCGACTAATTCAGTAATGGAGCTTATATTTTTTCAAATTTTAGTTTTAGATGCATAGTTTCAAAGGAAACATATATCCACGACAAGGCAAAAATAACACTATCTCCCGGTACCAAATTCAACAGTCAAATTAAAAAAAAAATGACCTCATTCCAAGAGAAATATTGAAGAGCATTTAAAAAAACCTTTAGCCAGAGCAGCTCAATCCCAGAGTTGCCGGAAACTCCTTTGTCCCTCCCCGGGAACGCGTTTCCCCGTATCCGTACCCATTTCTGAAACGGATACGTATCTGATACAGCCCAGATACACGTCGAATATTGTACCCACGCATGCCCAGAAATACTTGATTTCCAACCATGCTAAATACTAATGTGATTTGATTTTTAAACAAAATTGACGTAAATCTTCCTGAATTTAATTTTTTTAAACTTCATTAACACTTTTTTTTTTTAAATGGTATTAACAAAACCTACACCAAATGAGAAAGACAAATGAAATGTTTTTCTATTTCAGTGACCCATTTTTTGGGTTATCTTCCAATGCAACTCTTCTATTTTTGCATATTGTAAAATGTTAAATCTACTAATCATTATTTATGTAGTAATTATGTGTCTATATCTCTTTTGAAGTAATGAAAATCTCCTCGAATGACTTAGAAAATTGTGTTAAGTATATGTGTATGTGTTTTTTATGAATGATGTGTCCAGCCGTATCCATATTGGGGGTCTTAAAAAATAGCCGTATCCCTATCGGATACCGTATCCATGTCCATGCAACTTTGCTCAATCCACAATATTATCTTGTAAGGGTTAAGATGCATTACTCAACAGTCCAACAATGCAGAAATACATTATTCCTGTGAAGATGATGTCTTGGGTAAGCATTTGAAGAATTAAAACATATTGATGAACTAATTATGAACCGACAAAACCATGCAATGCTGAACAATGGGAGTGTTAACATATCGATGTTTTGATCACTGTAATAAAAATTCCTCAGCCTTCAATCGGAACATAGAGTGTTTGCACAGACACGAATCAGATGTTACCCTCAGATTCAAGACAAGCTAGATTGTATATTGCAAATTTAAAAAGGCAGATTATTTACTTTTCATAAAGATAATGCAAAGGAAGAATTATTGATGTTACTTCAAAACAATCAAAATAATATAAATCTTTATGAGTAGTTCAGTGCACCAACATTTTTATCTCCTCCTAAGAGTTCAATCTTCAAACATCCTCAGGATGAAATTCACACCTCCTATTAACAGGTGACATTTTTATGACCTTTTGTATATTAATTGTCACTCTCGATTAATTCAGTAATGGAGCTTATATTTTTTCAAATTTTAGTTTTAGATGCATAGTTTCAAAGGAAACATATATCCACAACAAGGCAAAAATAACACAATATCTTCTGGTACCAAATTCAACAGTCAAATAAAAAAAAAAATGACCTCGTTCCAAGAGAAATATTGAAGAGTATTTGAAAAAACCTTTAGCCAGAGCAGCTCAATCCACAATATTATCTTGTAAGGGTTAAGATGCATTACTCAACAGTCCAACAATGCAGAAATACATTATTCCATTCAACATGATTTAGCAATTCTGTGAAACAATTCTACCAGACTTCAAAAGCAAAGTTTGATGCAGGCATGCATGCAATGCGTAATGAATTAATAATCAAATCTTTCCTCAAACGAATACTGTCAACAGAATGAAATAAAGCATTCATAAAGTAATTTAAAGCACAAAATATACAAAAAAATGTTAATTCTAAATCATAAACATTTTTAAGTAATGTTGTAGTTCTTCTTAACTTACTAGGAACGAACACAACCTTTTTTTAGGATAATATGTCTGACGTTATTGTACATATCATTAATATTTATTTTATTGAGAACATATATACATTCACAATTTACTTGCATGAATTACTCATGTATAAGTGCCAACTAGTAACATAGCAATCAGACAATTATCCAGCAATTAAAAATCTAGAGTAGAGATGTTTAATTAACCTGTTTCCATGGCAGTAAATAACACAAGGAAGTGATGAGTCTTCTAGAAATGGTGATGGAAGATAGTGACTGCATTGCAAGACATGGCCCCGATCATTCTTGATCTGCAAATAAGAAGAAAAATTAACCAGCTATGAAATTTAAGAGACTTGAGGGGTTACAATATTCCGATTCAACAAAAAAAGTTTCTACAGCTCTTCCAATGGCACCAACAAGAAAAAGGGAGTTTTCCTGCGGAAATTAATTAAACTACAATAAATTCAAATCCATCATCCTTGCCTCTAAATCTTGTCTGCAGTACTTCCGTCCTGCAAGGGTAAATTCCTTCTCCCACAGGTACTGATCTGGACTATACTCCGCCCTGAAATACTCTTCAGAAAGTCAATAACCAAGCCACCAATACATACCTGATCCGAATAGAATTCTTATACACACTAAAAGAACCCATTTTTGTAAGTTTTTGGCATGAATATATAATCTGCAAAACTGAGAAGCACTGAATGATAACAAAAAAAAGTAATATGTGAAACAGAGCAGAATTGAATGATAACACAAGAAAAAAAGTCAACTGCAAAACTGAGACAACCTGAATGATAACGTAAGAAAATAACCTGCATGACCGAGAAGAAACGTATGATAACACAAGAAGGTGTCAACAAGGTAGAGTTTTTATAAAGGATGTTTTCTAGAGTTATGGAATACATTTTACCACAGGTTAAACATTCAAAAAATGAACTCATGCATATGCTACATAGATAACATTTGTCAAGAGATGCCAAAAATGACTCTTGCAGTTGGTATTTTCTGTTAAGAGTAAGACCATACTTAGTGCCAATATTGCCAATCTATGTAGATACAAAATATAAACTCTAATGACAGACATACAATTATCACAAGTTGCAAGCAAATCACCATTAAAAAACAACATAATAGCATATGATATAGATTACGAACCCAAATGCGCAATAATTTATTTCACTTTAAGCAATCCAAGGACATACAGAATATCCCATATTTCACTTTTCTCACACCTCATTAACATCAATGGAACTTGTCCTTGTTTCCTGTACCGCCTGCATCTGCTATTATGAAGTATGATAGTCTCTGCACTGTCTTTGTTTCCCTCCAGTTCTGGAGCCAAGCCTCTCTGCTTGTAAAATTCTTGCTCACTTGAGACAGAACATAACACATACATTTAAAACTCCTTCATTATGTTATTCAGTCAGATATACAGACTTGTATTCCTCTTTATTGTTTTAGCCTTCATTACCCTATGATCTATCATCCACATTCACACATTCACTATTCGATAAATTTTGCCTCGTGCTACATGTTATAATTATCTTCCCAATTCCCAGTTTCCATTTTCCACACTCCCTTTTCAAGTGGTTTGGTTCCCCGCAGTGAAAATAAGACTTCCTCCTGCCATGACACATCCCTCCAGCTTCATATTTATATCTTTCACCTTTTTGTCTCTACTGATATCTTGTGTGCTTCCTTTGTTGGTGACTTCTTTGACTGCCTTTGTAACATGCTAAAAGTGTTCTCGACTCTTCCTCCCATTCACTTGCCAGTCCTGAAAAAGCATACCATTAAATCTTCAAACTGCTTCTCTCTTTCAGAACAGTACTCAATGCCATTGTAGAGTTCTCGTATGAGCGAATTGGTTTATAGCATCATTGAAGCCAAGTCTTTATTATCCGTCTTAACCCCAACTGCTGCAAAATGATCTCTCATTTCTTTCAACTTTGTTTAGTCCTCTGTCATGCCTTCTCCCCCATCCATCTCCAAATTATACAACACCCTTTTGAGACACAATGCTCTAGTGGCATTAGTGACTTCGTTTACTAAATTTAATTTATTCAAAGCTTATTTGATTTATATCTGTCCTGTGCAACAAGTAAGAGCACATTGATCATCACTAACAATATATTTGTCAGTAGAGTTTTATGATTTTTACCTCAAATGATGAGCATTGTGCCTTCATCTCTGCCAGATATACAACACGCCATAAGTTGTTATTTATCATAAACAACCTCGATTTGCAGTGTCCAGGCAGCATAGTTACTGTCATTTAACAATGGTCATTTATAAGTCTGACAAAACCATACCCCTCATCCTGGATTACCCTTAAATTTGAAGAAATCCAACAGTCCTGGAATGAACTTCTACTTGCCGTCCAGTCCAATACCTTCTCCAAGAAGGAAAAAATAATTAATTCTTTTGGCTTCATGCAAAAAATCATCTCAACCATGATCATCTGTGCACTGAACAACATCAAAGTTCAATTCTAGTTGATTGCACAAAGCAAACCCAATATTTTCAACACGATTAATAATGTCCCAGAAACAATGTACAGGCCTATGTTGCAACTTGCAAGAAACATAAAAGGGGTAAACATCAATGCTAAATTCTTGTAAATTGCAAACCGAATTCTTTCAAAGGGATTGATAATGTCTATCCCAGATATATTGTATAGGCCTACATTGAAGAAACACAAAATGGGACTCCCATTACACATTAAAACAGCCCAAACTATGATCTAAATATGAATGATTATTTCAAGGTTTTCAGAATTGTTTTCAAGCTGCAACATCTGTAATACGGAAGTAGTTGCAAGCTGTTTCAGTGCCATTTCTGCCATTTTTTGCTTATCGTATTTACACTGTCTTTTTGCCCTTACATTTGGTTTGGGACATGGCAGGGTCATTTCAGGCGTCTGAGATATGTATGTTGCATATGTAGCAGCTGGATATTTAAATATCCAGGCATATGTAAATATCCTATGCACATCCTCCCAAACCAAAACTGACACACAATCGAATCAGGAAACAGCTGATTCAGATCTTATGGATTGTGGAAACCTTATGTCTGTTATCAATTTCTCATTGTTAACATAATTCATAGCATTTCAACGTTTCTCTTTTATTAGCACCCACCAATAAAAGTCTTCCCCATTATGCTTCACGTTACCTTCAAGATTCTACATCAGAGAAGGTTTTATAGTGGAAAATCCATAATCGATGAATCCTTGCAACTCAACATAAGTATCTCATTTAACCGTTATTGTGGCATATTGCTCGCAGGTATAACGAATAAAAAGCTCTCTGCAAATACAGTGACTCACAGAAAAAATGATTCAATCCCATGAACCATATTGCTGTTTTCAACAAAGTGGATCTTGCCTACCAATTTGAAAATTCAGTTCGAATTTCCTCGAGCATAAGCTTAAGCACTTGTTCCGTCAAAATCTCCCCATAAACAAATCTCCACAGAAAAATAGATCGTCTACAAAATGTCATTTAAATCAACTGGCAAATGACGGCATAAATTTGTCTTGCACTTTAGAGTGAGAGGCAAAAATGGTGCATGACATTTAAGTGTGCAACTATGAAAAAAAAAATCTTTTTACAGGACTCAGAGGAGAAAATCATCTCACGTTGAATTTTTTGAGTTAGGTTGTTTTTCATATTTTTTAATTTTGTTATTTATTGTTATATTTTCTGCCATTAAAATGACTTTATAAAAGTGTCGCACAGCTCCTCCGGAAAGGCACTTCTAAATTCTCCCTTCAAAGTAGGGTAGAAAAAAAAATTTACATTTCGGCATAAATAAAATTAAAAATTTAAATAAATATATTATGCAGATAAAACCCGGATATTCAGAGCAAAAAACTTAAAGACGGTCCAAGCATTTCTGAATTTTCCCGCAGGGAAAATACGCCGCCAATTTTTCTTTTTAAAATAATTTTTCACTATTAGTACCTAAATCTCAAAAATGACCGTTTAAAAGAATTCATGAAATCACGGATAAAGTTGAAAATTTCACCTGCTGTTTTCAGTACTCAAAGCTCATAAAAATACACAAACAACAAAATCACAGCTCTTAAAACTTCTAACTACCTTTTCGCTAAAAGTACTGAAAATGATAAAGCTAAACTTGCCTGGGAGGCCGAATCACAAAATTGATAAACTGCTCCATCATGCTATCGCCTTTGAAACCCTAATCTCTCCCGCTGCCGCAACAAAAATTGCCAATATTATGCTGAAACGACCCCGTCTTATTTTCCCTTTCTTCTCTTTCGTTTTCTCCCTCTTCCTCTCCCAGAGCGACGAGAGAGGCCGAGGAAAAGCTTCGTCGTTGTGCAAGCAGCACAGGTCCTCTCTTCTTACCAGATATTTCACGGCATTTGACGGGAACCGAAGCGACGACGAAGTTGAAGCTAAAGCATCACAACAGACAAACACTAAAGACAAAGCGAACCTAAACGGTGCCAGACCAAGCGTGCCTGAAAAGGACAACTAAAATACAAACAATAATCTCACAATTCTTCACATAAAACCCTGTGCATTCGCCTGATTTATCCGCGCAACAGCTTTATTCTATTTATTTACCTTGCGCAGATCCACGTACGGTAAGCTACACGGTTTTTCTCTTGAGGTCGCGTGTTCGAATCACGTCTTACAAAACAGGCCTTAAAATTTGGCTCACTCTGAGCTATGATGTGCGAAAAGCTGAAGCAGCATACCCACACACAGAGACAACATGGGGCCGACGGATGATGCTCCGTTGGATCGCCGTCAGTCGATACTGTACTGCGAGCCGAGTCTGCCAGCTGGCATGACGGCGACGTCTGTATCCGGAACGGGGAGTTTTAAAGATCCCTTCGTCCTTAACGTAAATGTCAAAATTACGTCGTTGTGTGGTCACTGCAAAGAAAAAATTAAATATTAAGACTTATTATAAATTTATTCCCAGCCAGGAATGCAATAATCAAGAGTGTAGTTGCACATGTTTTCAGCTCTTTTTTAATTATCTTAAAGCCGTTGCCCTTCTTCACTATTTCCTTTTGAAGTGGCATTATCTTGCATGTAATCATTGTTCTATATTTTCAAATGATGTGAAATGAAATTCCTTGCGATTTTAATGGGTTGAAATCGTTTTTGAGATCTGACGTTTAACGTCTCTTTGGAATTGAAAGTTGTCGTTAGCCACGTGTCATGGATTCACTTTCCAATACACTATCAACTTGCATATTAAACTAGCAATTGTATTTTAAATTGTAACGAGTGTGATGATAAGGGTTTCCAGGTAAGCTAATGATAGGGTAGAAGCATATCTTAAAATTAATTTATATAGATCAGTCAAGCTTCTCTTATTAATCAGTCAATTAATTTGGAATTAATAAATCTGTCAGAATATATCAAAAGATATCTTCATAAAAGTAAAAGTGGTGAGAGGTATAAGATGATAGGATTTTTTTTCTTCAAAATCCAAAATAAAATCTTATTTTAAAAAATAAAAAATTGTATTTATTAAAATCAAACAGAAATAGAGAGTTACAGTCATTAAAATCAAATCAAATCTAATATGAAATAATTACATTTGTAGCTAAAATAAAAAAAATAGAAAGTTGCGCCATTAAAATCAAATTGAATTCAATATGAAATAATTGCATTTGTAGCTAAAACAACAAAAATAGAAAGTTGCACTCATTAAAATCAAATCAAATCCAATATGAAATCGTTTAAATAGAAACATGCCCCACATTTTATGTTTTATAGAGTAGAAATAAAAAACAAATCAAATCTAATTGAATATGAAATTAAATCTTATTGCGTGGGAGGGTAACACTACATGGCACCCACCCAACTATTTTTTCCCTTTATTTTAATAACTAGATAATGGATAATTTTTTTAAAAAAAGTAAATCATTTCAAATTCTAAGACAAGACTCTAAAAATTATATTTTTAAATCTAGATTTAAAAGAAACTTCTAATTTAAAAAATTATGTTTTAAAATTCAATTTTTTTCGTACAAATCATTTCATATTATAAAATAAGACTAAAGTTTAATATATATTAACCATGCTAAAAGTAAAAAAATTAAAAAAATTGATATCTCTCGGCTTCTACATAAATTTTATTTATAAAATATAGGTATGTTAGTAAATAGAAACATGCTCATGTTGTCTACTTTATTAATAGTTGGCTTTTTGTATTGTGCCTTGAACGTTATATATTAAAATATTTGTTTACTAATTTGAAAGGTGTTCTAATGTGAGAAAAACATTTAGATTAAAGAGTTTAAAGGAGAATATATTTTGCATTTGTTTGTTAGTGATATTATCATAGGTTCATTGCATGCTTGCTTGATATTTTCAATGTTTTCACAAGAACTATAATAGTAATTTGCTAATTTGGTGTGATTAAGAAGAACTTGACCCTCGCAATTTAACAAATTCTTAAGGGTCTTCCTAAATATCACGGGTCCTTGCACACAATTAGACATAAGAAATCAACACAAGTGAATTACAACAATCCATCTTCTATCAAATCAAAATCATGAGTTTAAGGTCAAATTCATCTGCAAGTTCCTATCAACACTCACATCAATAATCTAACCAAAAAATAATTATTTTGAAGATTTGAATCTTCTTTTCAATTGACCCTTAAAATCCAACACCTTACAAACCACTTCCTCACATATGTCACAACACATCTCCTCATTAAATTTTAAGATAAGTGTTGCATTTAACTTTTAAAATTTGTTTATCTAAGATTAATTTATGTTTTCTTATTTATTGGTATGTGGTTTCATTCAAGTATGAGGATACCACTTACAACCACAAAGATATTGTTGGAATATGTGATCTTGGCACTGAAATGTCACTTTTGGAGGATTCAAACTTGGATCTCTAATTTGAAAAGCTTATAGCCTTATCATTTTAAACACAACATTTCAACAACTTAATTATATGCTTAATTAAATACATTTATTTAACTAACCTAAATAATTTGTGTAAAATGTTTATTTTCTTCGTAAAATAGGGTTTAAAAACCATATATTGATTGATTTGAAAAATAGGTTTATTTTTTCCAATAATAACTCTCTTTCATATTAACTAAATAATATTTAATACAAAAAATATTTTTAATAATTTTTCAAAGTACCAAATAAAAATTAGGTCTTTTATATTTCAATATTGTGGACTATTTAAAACTCGTTACTAATCCTTAATCAATTCAAAAGCATTGGCTCCGAAAGAAAACTCATCCACTTTTCTCACAAAATTTGTATAAAAAAATAAAATAAATAAATAAAATATGGGGATTCGAGTATTCTACCAAATGAAGACCAATGTGAACCCATTTAACCACTTGATCACAGAAGAGGACAAAAGAACTATGTTGGTAGCAACAAGAACAAAGTATACATACTTTGATCAATCATTGTTGCCTTTTGAATAAGAGAGCATATTATAATCATCGACTCCTATATTTGATCTTCATTCAAAAAACTCTTGAAAGGTTGCAAGATGTATACTAAAATGAATAAATGTGGGTGTCCTTTGAATATGGATAAATGAATAGAGGTATCTATAAGAACCGTTTAGAACATCATTGTATGTGTGTATATGTATAATAAAGGTCAAGCAATATGTCCCCAATGAAATAGATTATTGATCTATCCTTTCTTAATTAGGAAAAATGATAAAGATATAATTGGGAGAAAATGTTCTTTTTGAAATCTCTAATCTATGTTAAGGAAACCTCAAATAGTTGAAAATATAGAATGTCTAAATAGGTTTAAACTTTTTGTCAACATTTTTAGAGGATAGTGTACATCCACTCCAAACTCTCTAGTGTGTACTTGAATATTCCTACAATGAATATGCACCTTACACATTTGACATTCAATATTCTTTAGTGAACAATCTTAAAAAATTGATCAAAATGCATAGTTTACATGTTATAGCATCCATCAAGCCACAAATTTTATCTATCTAATTCATTTGCTTTCTGGATCTCAATTATTCTACCTCCCTCAATCTACCCTTCCTATAATGGTAATCATATAATACCTTGGCCTAAAAATCCTTTTCATTTCAAATTCTCATTAGTTCTAGTTTATCAAATTCAATTATATATATTAGCATATATTTATTCACACCAAGAATACTAAAATGATTATTAACAACCTAAAGTTTTTATATTTCAGTGTGAGTCATTTAAAAAAATTTACTAGTTCCCTTAATTGTTTTAGAAACATAGACACCCAAATAAAAATTCAAGTTTTTGTTCACAAATAGCCAGAGAGAAAAAGAAACAAAAGAAAGAAAATATAAGAATTCAAAAATCTCTATCAATTTAAAACCAATGTAAATGCGTATGTCCGCTTGAACCAAACAATATCTTATTGGTGGCAATAACAAAAAATTGTTACTACTTTGATTAATTATAGTTGACTTCTCGATAACATAGTGAACTATGATCTTTATTTCCCACATTTGGTCTTCATTCAAAAAAATTGCAAAGAGGTACATACATGGAAATAAATAAGTGTGAATGCCCTTGGAAAATCCACATACATGCCTAAAACTACATATATAGGCATCATCTTATGTGTATGTTCAAAAGAGAGGCTAGGTAGTAAATTCCCAATGATAAAGAGTCTTCTTATCTATGCATTTAGAAACAGGAAAAATAACAAGATATCAATGAGAAAAAATGTGCTTTTTGAAATCTTTAATCTATGTTTTACTAAAATCCCAATTAGTCAAAACATAAAATTGCTAAATAGGTTAAAATTTATTGTTGAAAACATTTTTAACATGGGATGGTGTATGTGCACTCCAAGCTCCCTGGAATTAAACTAGACCTTACATGTTCAAAAAATTGAGCTTCTTAAGAGAATGCCTTGAAATATGATCAAAACATGTACTCTATATGTCAGTGTCCTTGAACCAACACATTATTTTTGTCCAATTCATCTCTTTTTATCTCACTTCTTTGACCTCCCTTTAATGTAACCTTCCTTCAAAATTTTTGTAATGAAATTTTTGAAAACCCTTGACCTAACAATCATTTTCCTTTCAAATATTCATTAAGTTTGAACTATCAAATTCAAATATATATTGAGACATGTTCATTCACACAAACAAAGAAACAAATTTTCAATACGCATACTTAACAAACTCATAAAATATGTTTTCTTCAATATTCATCATATCCAAATAAATAATCTAATATAGATCATACATCCAAATGCTAGAATTTCCTTAAAGGGGAAATAATGTAGATACACTCACCCAGTTATTAGCCAAAAAATAAATTAATTAATTTAATACATTCAAACACACTAAATTCTACTCGGTTTACTCATATCCACACACAAATATAATAAATATATTTACGTTAAAATACAAAATCAAATTTCTATATGCATTCATTCACTCCCACATATAAAAAATTTCATGCATTTAATATATACATATGACCCCACATTACCTAAAAATGAAAGCATTCACTTTTTCTTTTAATTTATTCATTGAATAAAGCAATAAGGAGATAAATAATACAAAAGGATAGTCAACCATCTATCAATGAACACATATCAAATGACAAGAGATGCAAAGTGTCAAGTTCCTGCCTACGGTTATTATAGGATAGAGTAGTTGATTACTGGATATGAATATTACGATTGAAATAGCTATCACTATCAACATTGGATAAACAAAGTTATTTTATCGTTAAAAGGGTTTAATGATAAGATAATAATTTCTTATTAAGTTAAATCAACATGTACATAAATTGAGAGTAATGTTGTTGAAAGTAGAAAGTCTACAAATTTTTTAGTTACTAGTTGGTAGATAAGATTTCTTTAGATTTCTATAAATTTTGTGAATTTTTCAATTTATTATTTGCACACAAAAAATTAATATTTACCTATTTATAGTGGATGAGATAAGGTTTGTATAGATTATTTATAAACTTTTTTATTTTTATAAAGTTGGCAAATTAAATACAAGGGTTAAAAGGAGAAAACTTACCTTTCTCGCAATCCAAACATTCAAAGCAAAAAGGAGAAAAATTTATTAGTTACTTGTTGGTAGATAAGATTTCTATAAATTTTGTGAATTTTTTAAATTATTATTTGCACACAAAAATTTAATATTTATCTATTTATAGTGGATGAGATAAGGCTTTTCTAAAATTGTGTGCAATGGATGCATACATATTCCTGCACAAGGCACGGCCAAATAATACATATAGAGCTTACAATTAGAACAAAGTTTTGGATGAAAATAGTTTGTGCCCTTCAAAATTAGACATTGAATATCTCTACATAGGAAGGGCTTTACAAAGAGTTTGTACATTTAATTAAGTCCTCTTATAGTTGAAAGATCAAGGACTTGCTCTGGAGGCTGATCACATTAAAGGCTTAACAATGTCTTGCAAATATCTGCATAATTCGATATTGTAGTTTTCCAATTCCTTTAAGCTTTTTTCTATCTTTGTCAAGTCCTTTACTTATTGCACTTGTAATGCAACTTGTAAACATAGATGACAACCTTTTTCTCTTTCTTGTGGCAGGCTTAAATCTTTTTGTTTGAAGGAACTGTAGGCATTGCATTGATGTTCGATTGATATGTTGGAAAATGTGTCACTATTGTTGCACATAATAATCGGTTCAAGCGAACCTTGACTATTCTCTACAATAAATGAAAATAAATTGTTAGTGAATTTAGTTGTTGATTAGCAATACTCAAAATTGCTAATATAAAATGTAAACAAATTTTACAACACCAATTTAAAAAAAAAATGTTTAGAAAACAGTAACTGAAAAAATCTTTAATAAAACTTTTTACTAATCATTGATAAATTTTTAGAAAATTGTGATGCAACTCTTGGGAAAATAATGCATTAAATGCATATGGGCAAAATGAACTTAGGGATCCTAACCCACGTTCAAATTCCACTAACATAGTAAGTGAAGCTACTATGTGTTGATATTGTGTTGTAAATTTCAAAATCACAGATCGAAAACCTGGGGAGAGAAAATCATAAATAATATGAAGTAAAAACAAATTTTTGTCTCAAATTCATGTTAGGGTACAAAAAGCACAACCCATAAACCTAATATATGTTTCCAAACTGAAACAAAATTAGGCAAATTACAACTTCAACGCAAAAAGAAAAATAAACAAAAAGGCAAATGTCTTATCCAATTCAATACCCGACTTACAAGCTAATGCTATAATTGACGAAGACATTTTCAACTTTAATATGTTATTTTCACATCTTATTTGACATTTAAATTTTAATGTGTGAGTGTGTGTTAATTGTTATTTGTGAATATGCATGAATGATGTAGGTGTGGCAAATAAAACAAGGGACACGTTCTCAATATTTGACATCAAATCGGTGGGAATGTGGCAAAATAGGGATAACTTAATTTCAACATCTATCATTTGTTCTATATATGTGGCACTTCTTTGGGAGAAGCTTTATGTTATAAGAAGCTCAACGATCTTTCATATGCTGTGATTTATCAGCTAGGTAGATCGAATCTTGGGATTGGTTTTAGGCACGGTTCAAGTCATTGTTCATTCTCCTCGTCCTTCTGTGACGACAATGGTAGTCAGAGACCATCCTGAACCTCCCAGCTAGTAAATGGCAAAGGTTGTTTTGTTAGGGTTTCAAGCAGATCCGAAGCAAATATGAACTAACAATTATATGCAGATTTAAATACAAAAGATAAAGAAATAAAACAGGACACAGATAACACAGAGATTTAACGTGGTTCACCCAGAATGGGTTACGTCCACCATACACAGCCGTCCAATCTTTCTTATTATCCAGCAAAAAATAGTACATCAACCTTACAATGCCTTAAGCATCCCAGCCACTTATAACATGCGTTTTTAGGGCAACAAACAAAGTCGGCCTTTTTAGGGTTTTCTTACAATGTCGGTTTTCATCAACAAAAACGGCAAAAAAAAATTTCTCGGGGGCTGCCGCCCCCGAACCCCTGCCCGGGGCCCGGCCCGACCCCGGACCCCGGCGAGGATACGTGCTAAGTGTACAGTACTTTGCTGATCAGTCGCCACATTTCAACAATCTCCCACTTGGAGACTGATCAGGCTCCACACCGAACAATCTCCCACTTGGAGACTGATACTACACGACACCACTGTACATGCAACATTCGCTGGATAAAACACTAGGACTTGACTGGTATAAATTCCACAATTATTAATCAAGAAGACCAACAGAAACTGATGAAGAAATCAGCTTCTCCTGTGGAACTGCCTTTGTGAACATATCGGCAGGATTCTCACTTGTGTGAATCTTCTCAAGCCGTAACTGACCCTCCTCCAAAATAGTCCGGATGAAGTGGTACCTGAGCTGAATGTGCTTTGTCCTTGAATGAAAAGCAGAGTTCTTCGCAAGATGAATGGCACTCTGGCTATCAGTATACAATGGGCTATCCTCTTGTGTCTGACCCAATTCCTTCAGAAAACATTGCAACCAAATCATCTCTTTGCTGGCTTCTGTAGCAGCAACATACTCAGCTTCAGTGGTTGAAAGTGCAACAACCTTTTGCAGCCTAGAAATCCAACTGACTGCAGTTCCCCCTATAGTAAAAACATACCCTGTAGTACTCCTCCGTGAATCAATATCACCTGCCAGATCAGAGTCAACAAATCCACTTAGAGCAGCATTAGATCCTTTGAAACATAATGCCTTCGTAGTAGTTCCTTTCAAATACCGAAGAATCCATTTCACAGCATTCCAATGTTCCATACCCGGATTACTCATAAACCTGCTCACAACTCCCACTGCATGTGCAATATCTGGCCTTGTGCATACCATTGCATACATCAGACTGCCAACAGCTGATGAATACGGGATGTTAGACATTTTATTAACCTCTTCCTGTGCCTTTGGACACATCTCCTTAGTCAATTTGAAATGACTAGCCAAAGGTGTACTAACTGCTTTTGCATCCTGCATGTTAAATCTTTTCAACACCTTCTTTATATACTCACTTTGGGACAAATTCAAGGTTCTATTTTTCATGTCCCGTGTAATCCTCATACCGAGAATTTGCTTAGCTGCACCCAAATCCTTCATAGCAAATGACCTGGCTAATTTTTGTTTAAGATCATTTATATGTTGCATGTTAGACCCAGCAACAAGCATGTCATCAACATAAAGCAATAGGATAATATAACTGCCATTATCAAATCTCTTAAAATATACACAATGATCAGAATGACATCTATGATAACCGTGTTCAGCCATGAAACTATCAAATTTTAAATACCATTGTCGGGGTGCTTGCTTTAGGCCATACAAACTTTTCTTCAACCTGCACACCAAGTTCTCCTTACCTTTGACCTCATATCCCTGTGGTTGCAACATGTAAATTTCCTCCTCCAAATCTCCATGGAGAAAAGCTGTTTTGACATCTAATTGTTCAAGATGTAAATCATCTGCAGCCACAAGACTAAGTACAGTTCTAATTGAAGTCATTTTTACAACTGGAGAAAATATTTCATCATAATCTATACCCTTTTTCTGTGCAAAACCTTTTACCACAAGTCTGGCCTTATATCTTTTCTGACCTCCTTCCTCCTCCTTCAGCCGATAAACCCATTTGTTAGGCAAGGCTCTTTTTTCTGCAGGTAAAGGGACTAAGTCCCAAGTCTTATTTTTCATCAAGGAGTCCATCTCCTCTTTCATGCCTAGTTGCCACTATTGTTTGGCATCCACCTGCATTGCTTCTTCATATTCTTCTGGTTCACCAGAATCTGTTAATAAAATAGAATACAAAGAAGGAGAAAATCTTTCAGGGGGTCTACTTGTCCTCGTAGAACGTCTAACACTTGCAGGAGTTTGTGGGACAATCTGTTGTTGCTGAGCATCAGGTACCTGTGGCATTTCATTTTCAGGAATCTCATCCAACACCACATATTCTTGTTTGTCCTGTTCATGCTTCTTTTCCTGCATCTGTTCTTTATACATAACCTTCTCATTGAATATAACATCTCTACTTCTAATTATTTTCTTATTTTCAAAATCCCATAACCGATAGCCATATTCATCTATCCCATATCCAATGAAGGTACATTTCTGAGATTTAGCATCAAGCTTGGTTCTGTTTTCTTTATCAACATGGACAAAAGCTTCGCAACCAAAAGTTTTTAGAAAAGAATAATTTACCTTTTTACCAGTCCATGCCTCCTCTGGAATACCACCATCCAAAGGGGTTGAAGGTCCTCTATTTATCAAATAGACAGCAGTATGTACAGCATCTGCCCAAAAATGTAAGGGCAATCCAGCATGCAATCTCATGCTCCTCGCACGTTCCATGATGGTCCTATTCATTCTCTCTGACACACCATTTTCCTGTGGAGTTCCTGGAACTGTCTTCTGCTTTCGAATCCCATTTAAGGAACAGTAATCTTCAAATGCTTTGCTGCAATACTCACCTCCATTATCCGATCTGAGACACTTCAACTTTTTTCCTGTCTCATTCTCAACTAGAGCTTTCCATTTCTTAAAAGTTTCAAAAACATCTGATTTTTGTTTTAGGAAATATACCCATGTTTTTCTAGTTGAGTTATCAATAAAAATAACATAATAACAAGAGCCACCAACAGATGATACCTGAGCCGGTCCCCATACATCTGAATGTACAAGCTCTAACTTCTCACTCTTCTTCTCTTTCCCAACCTTGAGAAATCTGACTCTTTTCTGTTTACCATAAACACAGTTTTCACAGAACTCTAAATCAATCTTCTTTAGTCCTGGCAGTAGATTTTTGGAGTGAAGGATTTTCATCCCTTTCTCACTCATGTGCCCAAGCCTATGGTGCCACATTATCGAATCTATTCTTGCAACATTTATTGTTGTTGTCCCTGCAGTAACTTTATCTGTAGCAGCTAAGGTAGAGTAAGTGTTACCAGTACACAGATATAATGTGCCTACCTTCGCACCTTTAGCTACTACTAACGATCCTTTAGTGACCTTCCACATATTGTCTGAGAAGGTAACTATGCAACCTTCACTACCTAGTTGCCCTGCAGAAATTAAATTTCTTCTTAAATTAGGAACATGTCTTACCTCCTGCAGAAACCAGTCATTACCATTCTGCAACTTGATCTTTATCTTTCCTTTTCCAACAATTTGACAGGGCTCATCATCACCCAAATATACCTGTCCAAAATCACCTTGAACATAATCTAGAAAATATTTTCTATGGGGTGTAGCATGAAATGAAGCCCCAGAATCTATTACCCAGGAATCATTAACATTATCCAAACATAAGATTAAAGCATCTTGTAGAGTATTACTTGCAATATTAGCTTCCTTACTGTCATTTTCATTTTTGTCTCCTTCTTTGTTTTTCCGAGACCAACAGTCTTTCTTTAGATGACCAGGCTTTCCGCAGTACCAGCAATCTTTCTTTCCTCTAGATTGAGAGCGTCCTTTCTTTGACTTCCCTCGTGACTTCTCATTTCCAGGGCCTTTTCCTCTTTCCTTTGATCTTCCTCTGTTCTCCACATTCAAAACACTACCCGATGATGTTGGAGTCTCACCTGTGCTTTTCCTTCGCATTTCCTCGCTTAGGATAACACCAACAATATCATCAAATACCAAAGTATTTTTACCAGAGACAAAGTTACTTACAGCCATAACCAAGCTATTCCAGCTTTCTGGCAAAGAACATAAAATCAAGAGAGCCCTAACCTCTTCTGCAAAGGTAATTTTTACCGAAGACAATTGACTGGTAATTGTATTAAATTCATTTAAGTGCTCCGCTACAGATCCTCCCTCACTCATTTTCAAATTAAACAAACGCTTCATAAGAAATACCTTATTCGAAGCCGAGGGTTTCTCATACAGCTTAGCCAATGTTGCCATCAAATCTACAGTCGTTTTTGCTTCTGTTATATTGAATGCTACAGACGCCGCAAGGCACAATCGAATGGATCCCAGTGCCTTTCTATCTAAAATGTCCCACTCTTCATCTGATATTGTGGTTGGTTTCTTTGCCTTTCCTTCCAATGGCCACCACAAATCCTTTTGATACAGGTAATCCTCCATCTGCATTTTCCATAACTGATAATTCTGGCCGTTAAACTTTTCGACCTTGAATTTGGAATCCTCCATTGCTCCCACTCAAATCTGAAAGTCCTGCCAATTTACAGAAAACCTCGCTCTGATACCAATTGTTAGGGTTTCAAGCAGATCCGAAGCAAATATGAACTAACAATTATATGCAGATTTAAATACAAAAGATAAAGAAATAAAACAGGACACAGATAACACAGAGATTTAACGTGGTTCACCCAGAATGGGTTACGTCCACCATACACAGCCGTCCAATCTTTCTTATTATCCAGCAAAAAATAGTACATCAACCTTACAATGCCTTAAGCATCCCAGCCACTTATAACATGCGTTTTTAGGGCAACAAACAAAGTCGGCCTTTTTAGGGTTTTCTTACAATGTCGGTTTTCATCAACAAAAACGGCAAAAAAAATTTTCTCGGGGGCTGCCGCCCCCGAACCCCTGCCCGGGGCCCGGCCCGACCCCGGACCCCGGCGAGGATACGTGCTAAGTGTACAGTACTTTGCTGATCAGTCGCCACATTTCAACAGTTCATATAATTGGATAAAGACCAAGCAAACTGTAAGCAGTTTTGTATATTATTCTTTGCAACAAGGTACCTTTAACCTGTTAAGGTTTCTAGGGACCTTGTACCAATGTTTTATTGTAAGATAATTTGAGGTAGTGTAAATATATTGATTTTATTTTTCATAATTAGGGGAATTGAACTAAAAACATATAAGTGAGAAAATTCAGTTTTACTGTTTGCTTTTCTGTCATATTTAGCCATCAGGTTTTACTATTTTCTTTTCCATCATATTTAGCCATCAAGATTGTTGCATCAATCCTGCAAGTTCATTCCTACAACAACAGAGAAAATTAGCATTGGAAATGGTTGTTCATGTTGTTTTGCAGGCCAAAGAGGATGAAGGAAAAATATTGCTCAGATGAATGGAGGAAGCTACATAAATTTTGGTGCAAAAATTACTTTTTTGAGATCAATTTAATATTCATAAGAATGAGCCTGCAACATTAATTTCAAAAAAATTTATGTTTGTTAATTTGTTAGTCAAAAATGCATCTACACTTCCAGTTGAATGGGAAAGTGCAATAGAAACTTTTCAAATAAAACCTCTGTGCTTATTAGAAACCAACAGTGTAGTAGCCATAGTAACAAGCAAGGAAAATGCCAGTCTGCCAATGGCCATTTAAATATGCAGTCCATTAAAACCTTTCTCTTGGTTTTGCAATCTAAGAGTTTCTAAGGTTTTGCCGGATCATTCAATCAGTCTTTCTATTGAAAGGGTAAACAAAATTTTGTTTCAGATTATTTCAAATATTTTCCAGTAAATCAATTTGAAACTTGATGTATTTGAATTTTTTATTTTTATTTTAATAGAAAAGACTCTTCATGTAATCAATTATAAATATCCCAAAACTTATCCAACCATAAAAACTCCCGTATCAATTTCTTTCTCACAGTGTGGATTAAACAAAATCTATTCATAACTATTCAAAATCTATATAATATTTTTTCTAAATGAAATTTGTAGCTAGGAGTTGAAAAACTTCAGTTTTTTTTTATAGAAAAGACTCTTCATGTAATCAGTTATAAATATCCCAGAACTTATACGACCATAAAAACTCATTTCTCACGGCGTGGATTAAACAAAATCTTTTCTTAACTATTCAAAATCTATATAATATTTTTTTTCTAAATGAAATTTGCAGTAAACAAAATCTATTCATAACTATTCAAAATCTGTATAATATTTTTTCTAAATGAAATTTGTAGCTGGGAGTCATGAGAGTTGGCGCACAAAGGGAGTCCACGCATAAATTTACAAATAGAATCTATATAATTTTTCAACTATAATGGAAGAGGAATGAATCTATAATGACAAGGCCACAAAATGAGAAAGGCAGGCGGGAAGAGAAGAAGATACAATTATTACAGTCTCTGTGGGAAGCACATTATGCCAATATAAAGAATGGGAGTTCATGCATTTCTAAGGCGGTTGGGGAAGTGGCTAAGGTACCTCACATACGGGATTGCTAAGCCTATGTAAACACCAGCAAACAATTGGACAATGGTAGAGTACATTGGAGCATTTGGAAAAGGGTATTTGGGAGTAGCTCTTTCGAAAGACCAAAAAGAAGACCCATTGTTGGTCGAACCTAAAACCATACCTCAAGCTCCCTATCCTCCATAGTTAACTACGCAAGCTTCATACACTCTATCGTATCTTCCCATGAGATGATGGACAAAACTAAATTTCATGGAAGACATAGACTTTGCAAATCTATCCATAATGTGATCAGTCTGGAGACGTTGCTACAGGCCAGGAACAATAGCCTAAGGGTTATTTTGAAGCCTCCACAGGCCAAGAATAGGAGATTCAAATATGAAATTTACAACCTTTTTGAAACAATGGCATACCTTGAATATGAAATTTACAACCTTTTTGAAAAAATGGCATACCTCTTTTTTCTCTGTTTCTGCGTGAACACCACTTCAAATAGCAAGTACGCTCTTCAACAAGTCTGCAAAAGATAGGAATATTATTTAGCAGAGCGAAGAAACATGAATCCAACACAAAAACCTACAAAAACACAATAACTGAAAAGCAGTTGTCAAAGCATGAAACCTGCAATATATTTTGCAAAACTGAAGAATGAGAGAGCTTGAATACACTACCCGGTCAAAGTAATAAACCCAGGAGAACGGAATCGAGGTCTTTGTTTAAACATGTATTTTATGACATTATATTTAGATTAAATGGAATTTTAGTTTGCAGTAGCATAAATATATTAATCGTATCTATCTAAGATATGTTGAGAGAAATCAGTTTTAAAGAGCCTATATTGAATATATTGCATGGGATACATAGGCAACTCAAGACTAATATATTTGAACATATTATAGCTATATGCATAAATAAGATATCTATACTATTATCATATGTAATCCTAACATGTAAAAATGTTAATTCGACATCTAACATTGTTTGAATGAATTAAGTATTTTCCTTTAACAAGTATCAAGACAAGTATCAAGACAATAAATTCTATATAATATTAATTCTACTTTCATTTTATTTTATATATCTATAATAAAATAAAAATCCCATGAAAACTAATAAACCATATCATATTCATCTAAATTTACAATATACATGACATGTTTTGAGCACTATGAAATAAATTTCATATTCAATAAAATATGTAATATTCATAATATATATCTATTTTCAAACTTAATATGTTTCACATTAAAAGAGTAGTAGGTATTAAATCAAAGAATCTATTAATACTAATATACATGAAATATATTTAATACTATTGTAATTCCAAGAACTTTCTAGTTTCTCTTAATCAACTTCTCCTTTTTACATTTATTCATCTTTTAATAGTAGGTGTATGAAAATGATGGCAATAATCAAGTAATCCAATTAAGAACATGTGATTTGTGTCTTATCAGGGTCCAAGCTAAAATAAGTGCAATTGACATGCCCACCCCCTTTGTAATGGTATGATTAAAATTTTATTTAGATTTGCATCTTCAAATGGCATTTTGGAATAACTGTCAAATTTCACCATTACAAATATCGATGGTTTGAATTTGATTAGATATACGATTTCCATATTCTTATTGTTGCTTTGATTATCATACCAAATCGAATGATATATAGGCCTTGATGATAATGTGCCATGATTGCATAAAATGCTCATTTTTTCTTAGCACCTAAGATTCAATATCATGGATTATATGTTGTAACATCTTTTATGAGTGAACCATTCTCTTTCATGATGTTAATTAATTTTCAATTGCTCTAGTTTTGTATTCTTCTCTTTAAAATTCATTATTTCGTGGATCTTGTTTATCAAGATCTCTTCTACCCATCATATCTACTTATGTTACTTCTACAATTTACCAATGGTAAGGCCTTGAGATGATTTTCCACTCATATTTTTCATTCTTTATTATATTTCTCAAGCATCTTCATCTTCAAAATCTTAGTGGTTTTCAATGCCATATGGAATACAACTCTATTCTACATGCCAAGGGTTATAATTTGGTAAATCCCACTTTAATGTAAGTGAATTATCATCAGGTACAATATCACTTTGTGATTCACAAAAAAGGCAAGTAAATAAATAACTCAAACTAATGCCCATTGGGGCATATTGTCATGGTAAAGTGATTAAGTTGATGAGGCGACCACCAAAGTTCATACCCCCACTAAGTCGCTAAGCTCACTGACCTTGTGCCTTCATTGGGCAATTGTGCTTGCAAATTGTGGGCCTTCATTGATCCCTTGAGCTCGCAAGTTTGAACAAGTAAAGTGTGTTAACGTGAGGAAAGATGGCTCCCCAAAAGTGACCTAAGTGGCAAGAGATCCTCCATAATTGGTATCTTTGGGCTTGGACTTGGCTAAAAACTCGAGTTTTTTCGAACAAAAATAAAACAACTCAAAACCAATAAAATTCAACCATCTATCTAATTCTCATGTAGGTTTGATGGTAAACCTTGAGAATATCCTTATAATCATCATCACTCTCCTTGCCTCCATTTATTATTTTTCCCAAAGTTGGGATTACATGTCTAATGCCTAAGTGCATCTATTGAAAAAAACTCTCCATTGTATATTTATTTTCTTTTTATCAACTCCATTGTATATTTCTTATTCATGTATACATCAATAAAATGTAAAGGTTTTTTTCATGGATGTCTTCATCTATTTTTATCACAATCTCTAACACCTCTTTTGATACATGTATTTTCTTGTTGATATGCTTTGATCATCTTGAGATCTTCTTGCATGATCATATGTTGCCATCTCATTCACATGATGTCTCATTTGTAATCAAGTTCTTTAATTATCAATTCTTCAAGCTTCATTTATGTTGTAGTTCTTGGTTTATAAACAAGTTTAATCATGTTGTTTATCTTATTTTGCACATTTTACTTTAAGCTTCATTGGAGCATAAAAAGAGTGAATTTTAATACAAGTTTTAGGTTTTGAGTATGAAACAATTTTGTGCAGTGTACTCACGAGACATCAATTCAATGAATAATGCAAAAGAAGAGTTTTGACCTTTAAATCTAACATTCATCATATTTATTGTGAATGTGATAGAAAGATCACAACACAATCTTATAAGTTTAATTATAAATAGAAGATATATTTAAAAAGTCAAAATGCTATTTTTGATATACAAATTTTATTCCCTTATCAAAAAAAAAAACTATTAAAAAAACACAAAAAAATCTAAATTATTATTACATTCTAAATAACAATAAATATAACTTAGAATGTGTTGGAAGGAAAATTATTCATCTAATTCATAGTGTAAATGAATGATTTAGTTGAACATAATTTCTTAGTAATGTGGCTGAATTGAAAGCTCAAGTGTAATAATGTGAAATTGATTACTAAATATTGGAATCTCATTCTATATAGAGTGAGTGATGATTTGTTCGTAACATTGAAGGAAAGTGTAAAGCTGTCATTATTTGAGTAATTTATTTAAAAGTAGACTACCTCCTCTGTTTTATATATTACATGTGATTGCAGCTTTTGTAGAATTTAAAACTTGTGTAACAGAAAACTTTTAAAGCTCCAATAGTACAAATCACCAACATAAATATCTATGTTGTATTTTTCTTAACTCACCATTGCATAAAAACTAGCAGACTAAACACTGACAGTCAAATAATTATGGCTGATAAAGATTTTCTGTCAAAGATTAAAGCTGAAATGTCTCAGAGCAGCGAATATAAGTAAAAACAAAACTGAAAAATGAGAGAGACTAGTGCTAAACAGCAATAGACATATCAGTAAAAACAAAGCTGAAAAATGAAAGAGACTAGTGCTAAACAACAATAGACATATCGAAGCTCTAAAGCTGGAAACATAGGCAGAGCTACTGCAACACAGATATTCAGAGAGATAATAACAGAGGACTGTCATAGATATTACCAAAATCAGAGCTGCAGAGACATGAGAAAAGTATTGTAGATCGAGGAATGCATGGTAGTTAGGCTATTTTAGAATTTATGATTAAGTTTGTAAAAATCATATCAAATGGTGATGGAAATGGAAAATTATAATTCCTTATTCCTTATTTCTCAATATAGTTTTCCATTTCCATCAATAATTTTCTTTTTATGGATACCAATTCATATCATCAACGCAAGATTTAGTCTCACAAATATAGCTACAATTAAAAATATTTCAAACATGGGATCTTAAACTACATCAATGACAAGAACCCTCCAAGGTGGCAAACCATTGATCCCATGTTTTGTTTGAACATGAAAATTTCCTTGGAGTGGTTGAATCTAGAAGCTAAATTGGTGATGAAAGAAACATTTATTGTTTTTAAGTAAGACTATCTCAAGATGAATAGAACTCTTATATCATAGAAATTAAGCTAAAATTATATAATATATGAAGGTTAAATATATGAAATATAAAAATAATAATATTAAAATCACGATCTAATTAAAGATACAATTAAGTTCTGAAGTCATGACCATGTAGGATTTGTGCAAGCTAGTGTTAATAGAATATAATGAAGAGAATTGTGTGGGTGATAGCATCAACCAATTCACGACTCTTTTCAATTTTTGGACTATGAGATTATTCTTAAGGCACTAGACCTCCAAATTTACCACCTTCTTCCACATGTGGTTTACTTTAGGTTAATCAAGAGTAGGTTTGTTCTTGATAATGTTATTGTGGTTTGAAATGCATGGAATAGGCTCAAAAATCTAGCTAGAATATATTTGTCATTAAAAATAAATCTAAAAAATCTTATGATTTGTTTAATTATTGTCCATTATTTTCATGTTGCATGCCTTGGGTTTGGGGAAAAACAATTCAAGTGACTAGCATGTTGTTGACTCATGCCTCTACTTGCATTAATATTAATTGCATTCAATCTAAATAATTTAAGCTTGTCGACTCATCAAACAAGTGCACCCTCATGTCCCTTCTTGTTATGTCCCAACTGTCAAAGTTTTTAGTTACTTCTTCCTAATGCTACCTTGCTTAAGCTTGTGAGAGGTATTTCTCTCTTGGAACAACTTGTAACAACTTGCTATATTTCATTGATGATACCTTCCTCACTTTGAAAGAGATTGAAACTAATATCAAAATAAACGAATAAACTAATTTTTCAATTATATCAAAACAAGGAAGAATCTTCCTATATATCAAAACAAGGAAGAATATTTGCAATACAACAAATTAAACAAGATTTGAATTAATCACTTAATGCCAATAGTATCAATCTCATTACATTTTATGTACAACACTAAACACTGAAAACATAAAATTATCCTTCGTAATATACGCTTTTTAATTCAAATTTTTTTTATACCAAAATAACTAAATGTTTTTATATCACCATTTTATTTCACACTCTATAACCCTCTTTTAGATTAATACATAAACTTTCAAATTTTATTGTCAATGGCCCTTAATTTGCTAGTGAAGTTTGATGATTCTTAATGAGCTCATTGAGGATCAAGTCTTGGTGAGTGCAAGACTCTATATCATAAGGGATGAAAGCGGGATTGTGCCTTAGATGAATTTTGTAGAATAGATAGCCCTCAATCATTGACTCTTAGCCAAAGAAATTTTAACCTAAAAACTTGTACTGATTCTTTGTGAATGATATAAACCATTTTGACAAACATACCAATTGAGACTTGAATCTACAAGTTGAAGGCATCGGGATGCAACTACTCTGCCTCCAAAACCATTTGTGTTATTGACACCCTCAAAAAATCACACATGTTATTTTCACGATCAACAGTTTGTAATGCACCCATAACTATATGTTATGTCACTTTCCAGTACAATTTTGGAGAAGAATAGCTGCCACCAAGGAAGAGACAACTTGCAAGTAATGTCATAAACATTAAATACATGTAATGGGCTGTCAATTTAAAAGACCTTTTTATAGAAAATAAATATATTAAACAAAGCCGTTAAAGATGATAAGATGTTCATTCCAAATGGTTTAGTCTGTTAAAAGGAATCAAAGCTCACGGATAAATTTAGCTGTAAAGTTAAAGTAGGTCAACATTATGGAGCCTTGCCATGTCACTTTACTACCGGCGAGATAACCGACAATACTTTGACTTAGCGTTTTCTGTCACTTAGGTGGGACCCAGCATAGCGTACACGTCACACAACTCACCTACTTTATCTTATTAAGTGTCTGTCTGTTATGAAAATAAATGAAGGCGAGTTGGTTAGGCTAAAAGCAAATATTGTTAACAGCCATTTTCAATAGATTATGGGTAGTTGAATATACCTCGTATCAGATCTTTTTTCTATGATACTTTTTGACTCTTTTTCTTAATTCCAAGATATTCTTGTTTTAGATTAGGTGCCCATGACCATCTAATCTTTAAGAGAATTTGTGACTACAAGATTTTAATCCAATTTATTTGAATTTATTTGAAGAATATATTTCTGTCTTTGTAGATGATAAAATCAAGTAATCGAAAATTATATTTTTTAATTTGAAATATAAAATTTATTTAACATGTGATTTTTTAAAGTTTATTCAAAAAAATTAACAATTTTTTTTTCTATTAATTTATTTGTGTGTATGTTCGAAATAAACAATTGTAAAATGATAAAGGGTTAAAGTTAGAAGGAGAGTAAGTATGTGTGTGGGGATGTCATTTTGCATCAGTTATTAATCACACGTCACAATGATGATTGAGATCCACAACCTAAACTTGATGGTTTGAAGGAGTTTTATAGAGCCTCTATTTACAAAGATTAAAGATAATTATTATTATGATATGTAATTAATGTGATAATAATGGTATAAAATTTAATATCTATAGTGATGAGTTAATGAATAAAGATTATAACGGGCTTGATCTTTGGGGAAATTATATGGTTAAGTGTGTCTAAGTTGGAGTATTATTGGGATGGGTTTGACCTTGGGAAATGTATAGTGCTAAGCATGCTTAAGTCAAAGTAGTTTGGGATGGATGACCTCTTAGAAACTTCTAATATAAATATCATATTAGCTCAAGAGTTGCCACAATTAGTAGTATCATATAAAACTTATTTAAAGATTTTGCAATCATTGATAACCAAAAAAGATATTGAAAGTGCAAAGATTCAACATATATTACCCAACAAAAGCTTAGACCACCCTCCAACAATCACTAGCAAGGTGTTCCATATATATATATATATATATAACCTCCTCAACATAGGACCAACCAAAATTTGTGGAACTATCATTTATATTTCCAATAAAAATCAAGAAACCGACTTTTTCCCCTTTCCCTCCTAGATTGATGCAACAACAAAGTGTAAAAAATATAAAACTATACATAGTCCAAGTCTTCCCCCAAATTGATGCACATGAAGAGCAACTTTAAGACTCTACCAACAACACCATAGAAGGCATGCAAGTTACTCACCTCATTCCACAATGCATGAAGAGGGATAATCCAAGCCTCCCCACTTGAAACTAAGGATTTTTTCTCTTTCCCTTCTTAAAGGTTTGATCTAAAGGAATAAACTTGCTTGCAAACTAATTTGGGCGGAACAATTGAAATATCCATAAATGAATAGTTTCATTTGGCATATAGAAAGTCAAATTTGTACAATACAATCACAACATAAAACACCCTTTAAACAATGCCTTTCCTTCAATTTTTAATTTTTTGAAATTCCTTTAAAAAACCCTAGTATAACTAGGGGAAAGGACCCAGTAGTTGAGCATGTACCAATTGTTGTGAGGGTTGTTGATGCCTTTTGTTCCAAATATTGAACAAATAAAACCTATTGTTTGAAACAAAAAATATCAATTTTTGTTAGGAAATGTACCAACAGTTGTTAGGAAATGTACCAATACTTGTTAAGAAATGTACTAATATTGTAAAAAGCAACCAATCAGGTGATGCCATGTCAGCTGCACAACTATTGGGGTCTCTTTTGCACGCCTATTGGTCTCACTTTTTTTGGGGACTATTTTGGACACCTTGGCAAAAAGCATGTTGATGTGGCATCATATTTGATGATGTGGCCCTGAAACCTTAGTTATAAGTAGGGGACTTGCCAAGTAAGCTGCTGTAAAAAAATCGGAGTGATTTGAAATTTCCAAGTAGGATTTTGAGAAGCGCGAAGTTAGGGTGCACAACTACTGGGTCCTTTCCCCTAGGTCTTGATAGGAAAAAAAAAACATTGCATGTGCTTAACCAAAAGTTTCCTTTGAGCTAGTTGTACTTCATCTCATCCAAGTTCTTTTTGTTGCTCCACCATTAATACCTAAGGCCTAACTCTATACTCCATTACTAACCAACTCTACCCAAACCACATTTGCTAGTGCCTTTGTCATAACCCTCCTTTATCACTTTTGATTTGATACAATTACTATTATATCTTTTTGTGGTTGAGCTATTGAATATGGTTGAATATTTATTATAAAAGGTTAAATAATGGACCCGCGTACACACTTGGGGAATATAATTTAAATAGGTATTATTTAATTTCCCATTTTCAAATAGGCACATGTTGTAGGAGAAATAGAAGCTTCTAGAGGAATCTTCATTCTTTAATTTCCTTGCATGTAACTCCCCCCACTAAGATATTAATCAATTTTGCATGGATCCAATATTGGAAAAGAATCATTTCTTTCAATTAGTTCTCTTGATAGTGGAATTGAGGGATCTTTTCTATATAATGTATGCAAGTTTTTGAAAAGAGGGAGTTGGTTATTTTGAAGAAAGAAAATTTTCTCAAGTTATTGAAAGTAGTAGGTTTTTCTTTGTAGTCACATTTCATTGTAGGATTGTTAAGTAGTTATTTTGAAGAAATTTCACAAAGTTGCAAGGAAAAATCAAGGGAGGCTGGCTTGAAGAATTTGGAGGGGATTCTACATCGAGCTTCGAGTATCTAGGTTCTCCTCTCTTCGCATTCTTTTGATTGACATACGTGAACTTTGTATTTTGTAAAAAATAGTTTATTTTCTCTCTTAGAATTTATTTCATATAAAAGATCTACTATCTTAGTTAATTAGAAAAATTATTATAAGAAATTCTATTAATTCTAAACAAAATATATATGTATTTGTTGTTTCAAAAAAAAGTAAACATTTTCTCCTTAAAAATGCATGTAAGGATATCTATTTATTTAATTAATTTTCTTTAGGGAAAAAGAAGGAAAGAGATCTTGTTTTGCTTTCTTTTCTTTTTAAGTCTAGATTTGTGCAAAAATCCTATTTTTTCTATTTAGTTATTTTTCCAAGAATTAATTCTTCTCTCTATGAATAAAAATTAATTACCCGTGCATGAATCTTGTTTTCTTGTTTTTATTCTTTTCTTTCCAGTGAATAAAACTTTCTTTTCTTTCCAGTGAATAAAACTTACTTTGAATAAAAATTAATTACTCGTATATGAATCTTGTTTTCTTGTTTTTATTCTTTTCTTTCCTATGAATAAAAATTAATTTCCTATGTATGAATCTTGTTTCTTATTTTTATTCATTTTCTTTCCTGTGATTAAAACTTTCACTCACCCTTGGGTTTGATCAATCAAATGAAAATATTATTCCTTAATAGTGAATTTTTCTTTCTACCTCTCTATGATTATAAAGTTTGTGCACCAGAGCTTATTTCTCTCTGAATTAGGGTTTGATCAATTGTGTGTGTTTCTTTTTGTTCCCTTATTTTCCTTTCTCAGAAATATGTTTCTTAAATTATTGTTTTATATCAATGTCTCTCGAAAATCATTCTCTGTAAATAAACCCTTTCTTTAAATTATTGTTTTATATCAATGTCTCTCGAAAATCATTCTCTGTAAATAAACCCTTTCAAAAAAAAATATCTCAGGAATGTGTGAAATCGGTTGATGCCTACCGAAAATCATTCTCTGTAAATAAACCCTTTCAAAGAAATATATCTCAGGAATATGCGAAATCTGTTGATGCCTCCAGAAAATCATTCTGTAAATAAACCTTTTCAAAAAAATATATCTCAGGAATATGTGAAATCTGTTGATGCCTCTAGAAAATCATTCTCTGTTAATATATATATATATATATATATATATATATATATATATATATATATATATATATATATATATATATATATATATATATATTAATAAAAATTAAAAAAACCCTCCTACTCTTCTCGGGAATAATTTTTTTTTTATTTCTCTGTAATTTCATCATACAACTATTATCTATATTTTTATTTTATTTAACCACTAATAAATAAATCAATAGTTATTATTTCCATAAATAAAACTTAATCAAAGTAAGATTAGGTATTAATAGCTTTTAAATAGAATAAAAATATAATAATTTATTAATAATATTAATATATTAAGATTATGTTAACACAATAATTTGTTTTGTAATTATTAATTTTAATAATATGAATATACATACATAGAAAAGGATTGTTAATTTATCAAATTTTATTGTATCACTATTTGTAAATTCTAAAGGTAATTAAAATTGGAAATAGGTCCCAACAATTGAATCTAGATTAGATAAATGGGAAATCATTTTGTCAAGTGATTGGAAAAATTAGATAGGAATGAACAATTTAAATTCATCACAATGAATTTTAACTAAGTAGATTTGTTTAATTGGATGATTCATTTATTTCATGAATTTAGATTGATATTTCCTTTCTTACCTAAGTATCAATATTATTTTAAAAGGGGGTAAAATTAGAAAAAGACGAATTTAATGTCATGCAAGTTACTTTTAATGGTGATGTATTTATTCAATTCTCATTATTTCTATACAAGTTACACTTTCTTATTTATCCATGCTAGTTGCGTAATTGATGTCATTAGATGGTAGATCTCTTATTTAAATTTCTTCTTCTTTTTTAATGTTAATAAGATTCTACTTGAAGAGAATTTCCTTCATTTATACATAGAGATAATTTTATGGCATATTTCTCAATATGAGTTTCAATTCTATCTACATTAGAATAATGTTAAGTTCATTGAATATAAGAGTTAGATCTCTTAGTTAGAAAACTAAACAAGAGGTGTTGGAAACTAAAACTTAGTAGCGTTTGGTATATATGGTGCCTTTGGGTCACACTTACGAGTAATGTCATCGTGTTGAACTACTGCACCTAATGCCTAATAAAGTTGCATCAACGATGTCTGTGGCATTGTCCCTATAAATCGTCGGAGAGTAATAAGGGACACTTGGAAGTTAAATCCAAGGGGTGGGTGATAGGGAGAGTCTTAAATTACCACCAACTAGAGTTCTTTGATGGTGTAATCCTATTATCTATTAGGGCCCATAGTCTTCTCCTATGTACTCCCCTACCAATAGTTTGCTTGTTTCACCTATCTCAAGATCACAAGGTAATCTTGCTCACTATATCCTTGCAGGGGTGCAGGATAGCCAACACTTGCTTTCTCTCTTTGCAAAACCACCCTTCATGTTTGGTTTGGCAAACTCTCTTCTTTCGGTTACAAAATGACTAAGTTCCAGGTCTTATAGCCTTCTGGATCTTCTTCCAATTCTCAATAGATTCCTCCCCTGCAAGTTATCTCCTTCACACTACTGACACCTAGCCGGACTATCACTAAGCTCGCCTAGGGCCAGTTTGCAGCAATGGCGATTGCCATTTTCTGGTTTCCCCCTACTACTTCTCTACTTTTACTGTACATTTTTGGCTTTTCCTAAAGAACTCCAATGGTCGTGTGGATCCCATGGTGGAGGTTCAAGACAAAGCCATATTTACACCGTGGATTCAAAACACTGAAACAAATAACAAAAAGCAAACTTAAATTACAAAACTATAATGAAAACTTAACAAAACAAGACAATACAACACACAACCAAAGAAAACCAGAAAATAGACTGTATGTATTTCCTATAGAAATCAACCATCCAACATCCAACCTTTTACAAATGCCTATTGGGTCTTTTAAACATTCCATACGTCGTGAAACATAGATGGTTACAAGCTGAAAAATAGTTTCAAAATGGTCATGGGCATAGCCTAGCTTCTGATGCCCATTGCAAAGTTCGCACTTTTCCCTTCGGGCATCGGGATAGCAAGAAATCCCTTTGTCCAATAGTCGATGTTGACTTTCTATGCTCTGCACTTCCTGTCGGGTTTTCGATGTAACATTAGTATGGGTTCTATTGAAGCATCAGGGTAACATCCAATCAAGGTTACCGATGTCCGATGACAACCTCCAGCTCTTCGCACTTTCCATCGGGGCTCACTTGTGCTTTGTCATCGGGTCATCGGTGTAACATTGAAGTGTTCCATCTGATAGCCAATGACTCACTCTGGTTTGTCCATTTCCTATCAGGTCCACGGGATAGCTTGAAACTCCATCCACTTTTCTATCAGGTTCGCGGGATAACAAGAAACCATTCTCCCTGATACCCGATAACTCCCATTGGAACATCGGTGTAGCGTGAAACAACTCCTGTCGATACCCGATGGCTCACCAGGTCATTGGTGTAGCAAGAAAAAGCTTTTGTCGATAACCGATGGCTCCACTCCAAGCCAATGCTAACTCATCGGGTCATCGGGGTAACTTGAACCGGCTCCTTTCGATACCCGATGACTCAATAATAAACAACCCATCGGAATAGGTTATCCCGATGCACTTATGGAATACTATTTCAAACTAAGAAAACACACATTTGAACCTAATCACACCAAAATTGTTGAAAACTTTGAAAATGCAACCAAAATTAGGTGCTCCTACACCATACTCCCCCAATGAGAAAGAAGTCAAGTGACTTCGTGAGGCAACACAAAGGAGGTAATTTCAAGATTCAAAAAGTCTGCCTCAGGGACCCAAGTGGCCTTAGATTCAAGAAAATGTTGCCATTTAACTAAATGCTCCATATAGGTGGTATGTTTGGTCTTCTTGAGGACTTGTGAATCCAACACCCTTTCGGCTTGTGGATTGTTTGCCGGTGGTAAAGGTAGGTCTGAAAGTGCCTGTGAGACCTTTGAAAAATTGTTGACATTCTTTTGGAAGTGTACCCTTATACGGCACCAAGTCTGCAACATTGAAAATAAGAGATAAAGCCGTGTCTCAGGGTAGGTCAAGTTTGTAGGCATTGTTTCCATACTTGGCCAAGATCTTACAAGGTCCAATTCTCCTGATTTTAAGTTTGCTAGGGACACCTTTTTGAAGCCTTGCTTTGTTCAAGTGAACCATTACCAAGTCCCCAACATCAAATTGTACATCTCTTCTCTTTTCATCTACTTTGTCCTTGATTTTCTGAGAGTTGTCTAGTAAAGTTTGCCTAACTTGCTCATGAATCTCCTTCATGGAATGAGCCATGTCAACAGCATGTCCACTCTGTTGTCTCATCTTCTCAATTATTCTAAGCTCCAAAACACCTATGAGATGAATGCCATAAACTACTTCAAAAGGACTCTTATCGGTTGATCGATTCACATTGTCATTGTAAGCAAATTCAACTTGATGAATGATCTGATCCCAAGCTTGCCCATACTCGTTTGTCAAACATCTGAGAAGTTTCCCCAGTGTTCTATTTACTACCTCTGTTTGGCCATCTGTTTGGGGATGGTATGCTGAGCTGAAAGACAAGTTAGTTCCCAATCTCTACCACAAAGTTCTCCAGAAATGTCCAATGGATTTTGTATCTCTATCTGATACTATACTGATGGGTAAACCATGAATCCTAATGACTTCTTTGAAAAACAAATGAGCAATATGATTGGCATCATGAGTCACTTTACAAGGAATAAAATGGGCCATTTTACTGAATCTATCTACGACAACATAGATGCTCTCAAATCTATATTTGGTCTTGGGTAAACCAACAACAAAATCCATACTTACACACTCCCATGGCCTGTTTGGGATAGGTAAAGGCTGATACAATCCAGCATTAGAAGATGTTCCCTTAGCTCTGTGACAAATTACACATTGCTCCACATATCTCCTGATATCCCTTTGCATCTTTGGCCAATAGTAGAATCTTTGAACAAGTTTCAAAGTCTTATTCAAACCAAAATGTCCACTCAAGCATCAATTTTGCTTTTCTTGCATCAAATTTTCTCTCATAGACCCTCTGGGTACACAAAGTTGTCCTTCTTTGAACAAAAGTCCATCCTAAAAAGTGAAATCTGCATATTCACTATGAAAATGATTCCTAAACTCTTGGCAAACCTTGTAGGCAGTAGCAAAATCTTCATCTTCTTCATACAAGTTCTTGAAACTATCCACTCCAATGCTTTTGAGTTGCACTTCTTGTACTGTTAGTAACCTCCTACTCAATGCATCATCTACCTTATTACATTTTCCTTTCCTGTGTTTGATAGTAAAAGTACATGACTACAAATACTCTACCCATTTGATATGCCTATGGTTTAATTTTACTTGAGAATTAAGAAAGCTAAGAGCTTGATTATCAGTATAAACCATAAATTCCTTAGGTAGAAAATAATGCCTCCATTTCCTAAGTGACTGGACAAGTGCATACAATTCCAAATCATAGGAAGAATACCTTTTAGTTGCATCATTGAGTTTCTCGCTGAAAAATACAACTGTTCTATTGCCTTGGCTCAAAACTGCTCCAACCGCTATGTTGTTGGTATCACATTCAATTGTGAAAAATTTGTCAAAGATTTGTAGGATTAGTACTGGCTGTGTAGCCACCTTTGTCTTCAAGAGATCAAAACCTTTTTGTGCTTCCTTTGTCCATACAAACTTGGTTCTCACACCTCCCTTGATTTTCTCTAGCATAGGTGCACATATCTCACTGAACCCTCTGATGAACTTCATGTAAAACTGAGCCAAACCGTGAAAACTCCTTACTTCACTTGTTGTTTTAGGAGGAGGCCAATTGGTTATTTCTTCCACCTTTGAAGTGTCCATTTTTAAATCACCACTTGAGATTACAAACCCAAGATACACTAATTCTTGTTTCATAAACTCACATTTCTCCAAATTGATGGTTAGTTGTTCATCATATAGTTTTTCCAATATAATTTCTATATGCTTAATATGTTCATCTTTAATATTGCTAAAAATTAAGATATCATCTAGGTAAACAACAAGAAATTTACCAATGTAGTCCTTGAGTACTTCATTCATGAGCCTCATGAATGTGCTAGAGGCATTGGTGAGTCCAAATGGCATAACAAGCCACTCATAAAGTCCTTCTATAGACTTGAAGGTTGTCTTCCATTCATCTCCCTCCTTGATTTGGATTTGGTGGTAACTACTCTTGAGGTCTATCTTGGTAAAATACTTAACACCCCCAAACAATCCATCAAATCTTCAATTCTAGGAATAGGAAATCTATACCTGATTGTAATCCGGTTGATGGCTCTCGAATCAGTGCACAAACTCCAAGTACCTCCCTTCTTTGGTGCCAACATAGTGGGCACTGCACATGGGCTGATGCTTTTCCTTATCAAACCATTGTTGAAAAGCTCTTGTATTTGTTTAGCTACCTCTTGATTCTTCTCTAGTGTCATCTTATAGGCTTTCTTATTAGGAAAAGAAGCTCTAGGTATGAAGTCGATTTGGTGACTGATGTCATTTTGAGGAGGCAACGTTGTAGGTGTTCCATCACTAATGATCTCCTTGAACTGGTTTAGTATCTGCTGCACTTCATTGGGAATGCATACTTTCTTTTCCTGGCTTTCTTCTTTAGGTTTCACTACAAGTGCAAACCCCACTCCTTCTCCTTCCTTGAGGGTGTTAACGAACTCCTTCTCACCAACTAGCAGCACATTGGAACCCTCAAGTCTTCTTCCTCCTTCATCTTTTAAGGACTGAAATTTGTAACTCCATCTTTTTGGAAAGTATACGAATTTTTTCTCCATGGTAAACTACTTTCTTGTCAAACTGCCAAGGTATACCTAAGAGTAGGTGGCATGCATCCATTGGCAAGATATCACACAAAATCTTGTCTTTGTAACTTCCTATAGTGAGCTCCACCTAAGTTTGCTCATTCACTAGAACATGTTGCTCCTTATTGAGCCAAGTAACCCTATAAAGATCACTATGTGAGATTCTTTGCAGGTTAAGTTTACTTACTGCTTCTTCTGACACAATATTGTCAGTGGAATCTGAATCTACCACCACTTTACACACTTTACCCATAATCTTGCATTTTATCCTAAACAAGGATCTTCTTTGGCTAGGTTCCTCCTTAACCTATTCTTTGATCAAGACTCTTCTCATCATGAGATTCTCTCCACTCTTGGAATCTAAACTCACTTCTGATGCCTTTACATTTGCTGCATCTTCTTGAATATAATTTACTCTCCTTTCTCCTCCTTGGGATGAAGAAGACTTCTTAGGACATCTATTAGCTGGGTGTCCAAGCTGATAGCAGTTGTAGCACTTCATTATGGAAAAACAGGACCCTCTTCTTGATCCACTAGACCTTCCTCTATTAGAGTCACTAGATCCCCTTCCTCTATAGCTTATCTTGCTATTGGAATCCCCACTTTTCTCTACCCACTTGGATTCCTCTTGGGATCTTTGGTCTACACCTCTACTACCATAGCTACCTCTATGACCTCTGCCATCTCTTCCTCTACCTCTGCTTATGTTGCTTTGTTCTTGTTTCTTCTTGCTCTTTTCCTCCACCTTCAATGCCAATTGAAATCACTTATGCACGATGTTAGGACATAACAAACTTAACTCCACTTGAATATTCCATCTCAAGCCATTCAAGTATCTGGCTACCTTGATGCTCTCATCCTCTACCACCTTGGATCTCAGACACAAGTTCTGAAATTTCTCAGTGTAGTTGCTTACATCCAAGTCTCTTTGTCTCAAGTTTTGTCTCCTTTTGTGCAATTGGATCTCATAATCTTTAGGGATATAGGCTTCCCTCACCTTGGCTACCATTCCTTTCCAATTGGCTATTTGGTTCTTACCCTCCTTTTGCCTTTCTTCTTGGATAAACTTCCACCAAGTCAAGGTTGCTCCTCTCAATCTAGCTTGGCTACCTTCACCTTTTGGGCTTCACTAATTCCATCACACTCAAAGTGATTCTCCAATCCTTCAATCCATTCCATAACTACTTCAGGCTCCATTTTCCCATAAAAAGTGGCACTCCTTCCAAGGATTTTCCCCCTAAGGCTTTAATTGCTTTGAGGAAGGGTCTGGTTCAGGTATCCTATCCCTTTCTACTGATTCTTTTCCCTTCCATTCATTGACCTTAATTGTTACCTTCTCAGTTTTATCCTCAACTATGTCCAGCTTGATCTCCAATTGTAGCAATCTTTCTCGCAGGAGTCTATTCTCTTCCTCCTGATCTTCTACCTTCTTGGCTAACTCTGCATTGGTCACCATTCTAAGACTATTTTCTCCTATAGATTTAGTGTCTGTCATTGTATGTCAGAAATGTGGTGTCAACCTATAATAGGAGAAAACAATTCAAACACACACATGAAACATTGCATTAGAGGTTAGAAATCCAAACAAAACAAAGTTAAATGAATCTAAACTCTTTAAATCATTCCATGTTCCTCTATCTCCAAGGATCTTCAAGATTCAAGGTGGCTCTCAGCTTGGAAGAGCACTTGATTCTTTAAGATGACAACCTAAAGAACGAGATTTAAATGATTCCAAGATCTAAATGGAATGCAACCAAGATCCTAGTGATGAATTAGATATGAAACTAGATGATGATAGGATGCAAGATATTGATATGAAGCTTAAACTAGTATGAAAATGATACTAAGATGAAGCTAACATGATATGAGATTAACATGATATAGCTAAGATTATAATACTATCAAAATGATCTAAAATTTTATTCTATCAAAGAGAGATAATATGCTTAATTTTATGAGACTACAAGTTTGATGCACAAAAGACTTGATTGTTTTGAACAGGGAATGGGCTCTATTTATAGGGAAAATAGGACAATGGATGGTCAAGATTGGATAATCTTATCAAGGGCTAGGATTGAAAGTTAATCAATCCATGTTTACAATTCTCACCAATGAAATGGTGACAATTGTCAACAAGAGACTGCTTGAGAGGAGATGTAAGAAGCATTAAATGCTTGAGAAGACATGAAGGTTACCTTAGGAGGTAAGGGTTAAGGTTAGGTTAGGGTTATCCATTGGATAAAGCTTTTACCCAAAGGATAAACTCTTGTGCAAGGGTTAAAGGGATAACCATGGTCAAAGCAATGAATGCTTGATGAGACCCTTGGGTTAGATGAAGGTTGAGTTAGGGAAAAAGTCTCTAACCATGCCAAAAGGGTGAGTTAACCATTAATGGTTTGGAAGACTTTGGGGACAAATTTGTAAGAGTCCTTCCAAATTTGGGGGAACTCAACAAGTTAGCTTGTTGAAGACATAAAGGCTTTGTTGCTTTTGGAAGACTTTCCTCCAAATTTGAGAAGTGACATCCTCAAATTTAGGGAAAAGGAATGATTGAAGGGTTTAGGCTAATTGATTAGGATTAGATAGGTTCTAGAAGAATTTAGAAGGGGGGTTTAGGAGGCAAGTGGGGGGATTTTTAAATAAATTTAGATTTATTTAAATGCAAATGAGATTTTAATTAAATGTAGATTTAATTAAAATGGCAAAGGGGATAAATTGATATTTTTAATTAAATGTGAATTTAATTAAAATGGCTAGAGGGGGGATTTAATTAAATGGAAAATTAATTAAATGGGCTAGAAGGGGGATTTAATTAAATGTAAATTTAATTATATGACTTAGATAGAAGAAGAGTATATTAATTAAATCTTAATTTAATTAATAGGCGATTAGAAGAATAGGGATATTAATTAATAGGAAGAATTAAGAATAATTAAATGAATGAAATTCACTTAATTCATTGTGCAACTTTTAGGTGTCTACAGTCATCAACAAGTTTCTTTCCAAGTCTTAACTCGCTCTAATACCACTTTGATAGGGAGAGTCTTAAATTACCACCAATTGGAGTTCTTTGATGGTGTAATCCTATTCTCTATTAGGGCCCATAGTCTTCTCCTATGTACTCCCCTACTAATAGTTTTCTTGTTTCACCTACCTCAAGCTCACAAGGTAAGCTTGCTCACTATATCCTTGCAAGGGTGTAGGACAACCAACACTTTCTTTCTCTCTTTGCAAAACCACCCTTCATGTTTGGTTTGGCAAACTCTCTTCTTTCGGTTACAAAATGACTAAGTTCCAGAGCTTATAGCCTTCTGGATCTTCTTCTAGTTCTCAATAGATTCCTCCCCTGCAAGTTATCTCCTTCACACTACTAACACCTAGATGAAATATCACCAAGCTCGCCTAGGGCCAGTTTGCAGCAATGTCAATTGCCATTTTCTGGTTTCCCCCTACTACTTCTCTACTGTTACTGTACATTTTTGGCTCTTCCTGAAGAACTCCAATGGCTGCGTGGATCCCATGGTGGAGGTTCAAGATAGAGCCATATTTACACTGTGGATTCAAAACACCGAAACAAACAACAAAAAGGAAACTTAAATTACAAAATTGTAATGAAAACTTAACAAAACAAGACAGTACAACACACAACCAAAGAAAACCAGAAAACAGACTATATGTATTTCCTGTAGTACTCAACCATCCAACATCCAACCTTTTACAAATGCCCATTGGGTCTTTTAAGCATTCCATCCGTCGTGAAACATAGATGGTTACAAGTAGAAAAATAGTTTCAAAACGGTCATGGACGTAGCCTCAGAACCTGGCTTCTGATGCTCGTTGCAAAGTTCGCACTTTTCCCTTTGGGCGTCAGGATAGCAAGAAATCCCTTTGTCCGATAGCCGATGTTGACTTTCGGCGCTTCGCACTTCCTGTCGGGTTTTTGGCATAACATTAGAACGAGTTCTATCGGAGCATCGGGGTAACATCCAAACAAGGTTATCGATGTGCGATGACAACCTCCAACTCTTCGCACTTTCCATTGGGGCTCACTTGTGCTTTGTCATCGAGCCATCAATGTAAAATTGAAGCATTCCATCCAATAGTTGATGACTCACTTCGATCTGTCCACTTTCCTATCGGGTCTGCGGGATAGCTTGAAACTCCGTCCACTTTTCTATTGGGTCTGTGGGATAACAAGAAACCATTCTCCCCGATACCCGATAACTCCCATCGGGACATCGGTGTAGCATGCAACAACTCCTGTCGATACCCGATGGTTCATCGGGGTAGCAAGAAAATTCTTCTGCCGATAACCGATGGCTCCACTTCAAGTCAATGCTAACTCATCAAGTCATCGAGGTAACTTGAACTAGCTCCTTCCGATACCCGATGACTCAATAATAAACAACCCATCATAATAGGTTATCCTGATGCACTTATGGGATACTATTTCAAACTAAGAAAACACACATTTGAACCTAATCACACCAAAATTGTTGAAAACTTTGAAAATGCAACCAAAATTGGGTGCTCTTGCACCAGTGGACAATCCCCCTTGGATCGACAACCTAATGAGATAATCTTTAAATGAATTTACATCCACTAGATAAACTTTAGTAAACCCCTTATAGTTTATTGAGTGAAATGCTTTTATAAACTTGGCTTAATCTCGAAGAGTTGTTGACGATTGACAATTGGGTCAAGGGTGACGCTTATGATAGGTATTAGGACTTAGTTGTTTTAGGCCACAAGCAATAGGCCACCTTGAGACTTTGCTTAAAAGCTACCATCGTGGGTAGAAACCGTAGAGAAACTATCTAGGACATTGACCCTAGAAAGGGTTGCGTACTGACCAAACAGTTTACATTAAACCATAGATTAGAAAACATAACTACATACTTTACGCCTTGATCTCATGCCGAAATGGGTATGTAGGTAGTCTAGGGACAAAGTTGTCCCTAGTACTTAGCTGTTCGGGGATGGGGTCTAGGATTCGGTATAATAGATGGATTACAAAGCCTCCTAATTGAAAGATAAGGAAAATAAAGGAAAAAGTAATTCAACGCATACTTAGAAGGAATCTCGTATGGATTCGCTTGACTTCCTGAGGCTTTAGGCCAAATTCCTTATGTTATTTTAATTTCTCCTAAGGACGATGACCTCGGTGCACTCCTATTAGAGGAGTGTAGTACTTAGTGAGTGACTCAAGACCCGGATGGTCCCAATGAGTCTAAGTCTTTGGCCAGAGCACCTCTTATCTCAAGTTGGACAAATGCCTACCTCATTTGGGTAGATGCCTATCCCGTATTATATAGAAGAAACCTCCTAATCCGTATGGACAGATGCCTAACCCATATGGTTAGATGATGAACCCGGATGGATGAATGCCTAATCCAATTGGATAGATGCCCAGAGTATGCGATTGAATCAAACACAAATGATTAAATAAATAAATTAAAAATGGTCAGAATTTATTGGGTTAAGTAAAGCAGGTTATTATAGCCTTTACATATTAGATTATACATTGCACATTCTTATAGAAATTCATGCTAACCCATATCACCTCCTTCCTAAAAGAACATAAATGTATCATGAAATCATATAATCATCCTTATGAAACATTTTTAGGTCACCATCCAATATATCCATTAGGTGTACCGTGTCTACTTCCCATGCTCCTAACAATTATTCTAAGATAATATTCACACACTCCTAAACAAAAATAAATAAAAGTGTATCAAGATCGCTTAAAATCTCTTCATTTCAAATTTAGGTCATGAGTTAGTCCTTTGGTTCTGCATAGTTGTAATAGTTGTAATTAGGTTTTGGTGAGCACCCTCATTTTCCAAATAGTTTAAAACAATGTTAAGGTATCTTTTATAATGATCAAAATTAATGGATTAAAAATTTTCTTTTAAGACTTATGTCTACTCTTCATATCAATTCATCTCCTAGCCCGAACTCCTACTATTATACATTATATTTATCACTATCATTGAATCTCCATCTATTAACATTTTATAACATTTTATGAATTTTTCAGCTCTTACACCTAATGCTTATCATTCCACCTCATTTTTAGTGCAAGCACCCAAATATAGAGAGATGTCATATATCTATTCATCTTTTCAGTTGTATAAATAAAAGCCTCAGTGGCCAATTGAGTTGGGGTTGTAAATGCACAAATTTGGATGGGTCAACATTCAATGTTTGATCATGATTTGGTGTCTCAAAATATGACCCTATGTGGATTGAAATAACAAAATTTTCTCTCTCCAAACTAATCTTCAAGTGATGGAATTATCATGGTAGCCTCTAGGAACCACCCTCTTTATCACTTTATGCTTATTCGATCATTTATTGAGTGTACATTCCCTATTGTCTTGTTGATTTTCAACTTTTGACCTTTGAATGATGTAATCGCATATTATGTATTGATTCACCCTATCGAATGGTCATTTATAGAACATACCATTTTATTTCATTTTTTATTTTTCTCTTGTCATTTAGATTTTTCTATCTTTTTATGTTTTGTAGTCTTGAGTATGAACGCCCAAAAAGCCTAAGCACTTAGAAGTTTTCCATCTTTTTCTTGGAAGCCTATATATATGAGTGAATTGAATTTTCAAATCTTTCTGTTAGTTCCTTAGCTCTCATATTTTTAGAAGATGTGTATATATGAGCTTAGAGCTTCATAAACATAGAGCCAACATTGAACAAACATATAAGCTTTAAGAGAAGGAAGAGATAATTCTACACAATTTTCACATTACCTCCTAACATTCAACATGAAATCTGCACCTTATAGGTGCTTTCATACATTGCTTCCACACAACTCCCATACATCAAACAAATATAACCACTTTCATCCTCTTCACAGCTATTTATAGGGGAGTAATAAGTTACTATCATCACTAGTTCTCAGAATGCCTATCTTCATCAGATGTGTATGAAGCCTTTCATACCATGCTCTGGGTGTCTGCTTTAATCCATATAAAGCCTTATGCAATCTGCATACCATGTCTTTCTCATTAGTCAAAGCATAACCATCTGGCTGCTCTATGTATACTTCTTCTTCCAATATCCCATTATTCTATTAGATGATACCTAAGTAACTGGTTCTGGTTTGGTTATGAGGGTGCAGTTACCTGGGTACCAATTTTTTTTGGGGTTTTGATACTTTTGGGCATTCCAGACATGATAACAATAATTTGTCATCCAACTAATTTGTCATCTTCCAGCATAAAGGCAAAACTTTATGGGAGAAAAGAGAGAGAAAAGAACAGATCGATTATTTACTTGAGCACAATATCATTTCATTTCAAATCTTGCATGCCTCGATTCTTCAATATACTATTGTACATGTTACCACATATTTTTATAATTTTAATATATTGTTAGTAACCAGGTTGCTAGATTATTTTGTTGGACATTAAAAGAAGGTTTTATAGTTAGTAACACCCTTGCTCTAGATATTCTAACATAGGGTTTAAAGATTTAGACTAAGAGTAGTTTAGAATAGATTTGTTTGTTCTACTTTATTCATTTCCATACAAAAACTTAAATGCCAAAACAATATTACACTTTCCATCAAAATAATAAAAAATCATTCCAAAAACAATTCACAAACATCACAATAAGCATACAATCAAATAGACAAATTTTCAAACAAGAGCAAACATTTCCCTCTTCTATTGTTTAAATGGGTAACAAACAAAACTAAGTTTCACATATAATTGTTGCTATCTCATAAAAATAAAGTCGTTTGTGTCTATCTACTTTTCCTTCCTAATTTTTCATGATCTTACCTTTAAATTTATTATAAGAAAAAATTCATTGGTTCTTGATTTTTGTATTATTTGCATGTATTCATATAAAACTTGTAAGGCACAAAAAGGAAGACTAGTTTCTTATGTATCATTTTGTGTATTATAGTTAAGTTAGAATCATTTCATCCAAAAGCACAAAAGATAAATTGTACTTAGTGATTCATTTTTTTACAAAATCTCTATCAAAACAAGAATACACTTCCATAAAACACTTAAAATCATTACAAAAACCATTCAAAAGCATTCCAAGAAACATCTAACGAAACTAGCACAATCAAACAGACAAGATTTCAAAAAAAAAAAAAAACATTGAAAATACTAAGGAACAAAACTAAGTTTCACATTAATTTTATTTATTTTTTCACTCAAAAAATGGGGTTGTTTGCATATGCATATTTTCCTCCACGATTTGTCATGATCTTACCTTTAAATTTAAAGAGAAAACCTATTGCTTGTTGTTTTTAAGAACTTGCATATCTCGTATATGACTTAAAAAGAGTAAAAAAGAAGATTAGTTTTGTGTCTCTCACTCCATACATGATAGCTCAGTTAGAAGAAGTAAAAGAGAAACTATTCAATCCTTCTATATGTATGCATGTTAGTAACTTAAAAATTTTATACTAAACATGTCTTCATTGAAAGATGACAAAAATAATTTTTAATAGATTAGTTTGTTTTTCTTTCATGTATATTAGTTTTATTTTATTTAACATTCTTATGGACTCAAAGGATACAAAACCACCAAAAATAAAACCACAAAAAGGTAAAAAGAAAAAGCATTATATCCTCTTTGTGTATGATCCTAAGGGCTTCTAAACTTAGTTTCAAACACATAAAAATCATCACGAAAAAACAAAATATGTTCTCTTTCTAATAAGATACAACATGCATACATGCTCAATTTATTAGGAAAACTCAATCCTACTTGTTCATCACTCTACATACACTTCAATATGTCACGCCTACACATGTCTAAGAATGAGAATATACTAAGTAGAAATCATTTTGAGTGAAATAAGAGAACAAAATCCAACTTTCACATAAAAAATAAATTAGAATCTTTTCTTGAAAAATAACAGCCCCTACTTTTTAGGACTGCAAATTTAAGCAGTGAAAAAAGTGGGGGGGCTAGAAATTGTTCCATGAGCTTAGAATTTTTTTTGCCACTTGTCAATTATCTCTAGTTTTGAATTTTTACTAGTTAATATTTTTATTATTTTATAGTTATTACGTTGTACATGCTGAATAATATACTTTCATAAATTTTGGAGCTTAAATTGAACTACAAAATTCATGGGACCCTCTGCTTTAAAATAATCCTAAAAATTCTCAACAACACGTATCGATTTTATTTAGAAAGCCCTCCTCTATAAGATCCCTCCTTATTGACAATTCCTTAATAGTGGTTGCTCCATTAAAATAGAAAAGGATTTCAAATTACCTTTTCATGTAATTAAAATTCCACATTGAACACTCTAACTCCTGAACTATAAAATTAAAAAAAGGCACTTAAATGTCTACATGAAAACATGTAGTTATTTAAAAAAAAATTAAACTTCATAAACTAATTAGCCAAGGGGCTCTACAATGGCAACAAACATTTCTGGCGTAACCTTTTCCAACGTAGACATTTTCGACAAAATTAATCTAATGTAAACAATGTTTTACGATCATCCCTCACGAAGGTGAATTATATTGAATCAAATTTGAACTGAAATTAGTTAGCACCATAGTGGTTGGGCGAGTGGGCGATAAGTGAGGCATGCTCTTCAAACCTCGTATGAGGTTCTTTCAAATGAATTTGAAATTAACGCGAAATTAGAAAATTGTTTTCCAATGGAGTATAATGGATTTTGTTGTCCAAGGTTTATCAGAGATCCTGAGATTTGGTTTCATTTAGTTCTCTTTCCCGGGAGTTGAACTTCTAACCATCTCCTTTACTGTATTGGCTTCGACTTCTTCTTTGGTGTTGAGTCATAGAATGGTATTGTAGAGAATTCACAAGAAGAATCCACACAAGGGGGAAAGCAAATTCATGTTGTTAAGAGATCAAATACAAGTAAGTTCTCTGCTCATATTTGTGATATTTCATAATGTAAACTATTAAATAGTAAATTAATGACGGTTTAACTTTGTTATGCAGAACTTCCAATAGCGAAGAAGTTGTCACTTCAACGATTTCTGCAGAAACGGAAGGACATGTATGCTGAACTTGTTGCTTTATTTGTGATGTAAATTTAATAAACGAAGTATTTTAATGGTGAATTTTATAGAATTTGTGGGGCGTGTATGCAAATTGAGCAATCATTCAGTATGCGACCTCGTCAAAGTGAAGTGACATTGTGTAGCTGTAAATGGGAAACCAAAAGGAGGATGAGTGCAAATAATCAACAATAGAGAATATAGAGGTTGGTATTATTTGTGTTCCGCGTCTTATAATTCCTTTGATACTTGTGACTTGTAAGCTTAAAATGGGGCATCCTTATCCTCACATATTCTTGGCAGGGAAATTGGGCATGGAGCTCTTTTCAAGGCAATATATACAGGGTTGAAGAAATTACTGAGCCCTTCACTTAAGTGAAGGTGAGCTACTCTAAATTTTCCAAAGGTGTTTTTCTTATTTTTCACAATTGTGAGTTAGTTGTTTCCTTCTTAGTTGCATATGTATTTATATTATTCTATTCACATCTACCATCAAAAAGACCTATGAGTTTTCATTCTTTGAAATTTTGAAAGAGCCTTCTTGTGTTTCGATGGTATTCACACCTGCTCCAAAACCACTATACAAGATCGCAAGGGTTGTGGAATTGTCTTAACGCATGCAAAGGCATTTGCTTGATAGTCTGTAAAGCCTTTCACATCGCAACCCCTTGCAAATGGCTCCCCTTCCATTACATAGGGTTCTTCTTCCACAGGCGCTCCATACAAATGCCTCTCATAGGTCTTTCTACCGTGATTCTTCCTCTTGTGATGGATGTTCTTCTTGCATATGCATATGTTTGGATTGATTCATATTTACCTCTATTATTGTATTTTCATATACAACAACTCATTAATGTTTGATGTTTAATTTTTTTTAAAATTCTTCTTACGCGATCAAGATGTTTCCCTTATGAATGTACCATGAAAGCAAGTAGTAGTGATCTGGATAGACAAATTTGCTTTTAATAGCAAACAAAAACCATCACCCAAGCCTACTTCCAATTATAACTTTATTATTCTAAGATTATGTAGCTATTCACATAAAACATATTTTCTGTGCAGTCATTAACAAACAAAGCATTGGTAGTCTACTAGGAGCATTGCTCAAGCAAAGAGTACACATGAAAGGGAGTTGAAAGTTTAGGTAAGCTTCCCTACCAACAACTAGAAGTATTTTTAAGCATACAATTTATACTAATATTAATTTTGCAATACAAATCTATGGGATCAGAAATATGAAATAAGTAATTACTATCTGAGTGTATAAAATTAAAATTTGTATTAAATGTGCATTTACAAGCACGGATATATATGCTTTTACCTTATTGTGTCATGTTTCTAAATTTCATTACAACAAAGAATTTACTTTATTTTGATAACAAGTAGCTAAATTTATTGTAGTTAAAACCCATAGATACAAGAAATTTGGTGCACCTTTTCAGATTAGTGTTGGAACAAATCATATTGAAAAGCTTAAATATTGTTATGACATAGGTAAAAGTAATAGGGTCAAACACTGATATTCTTTAAAGATTCTTTATTCTTGCATCATAAGACGAAGGAATTTACTGTATTTTGATAGTGAAACATTGATTATTATATAATATAATATATTTTAAACAATTGGATTCTAAACAATCTGCTCAAGAATTGGGTAGTCTCTTACTTTGTTACATATGTGGTTAAGATGTTTTCTTGATTTGTAGATTGGTAAGTTGTTTGATGGTTTCTTAAAAAATATTAACAAATCTATCTTTCTTTATTATAGATTTAATTTGTCTGAAGGTCTTCCAAGTGGCATAGGAAGTGACATAGGAAGTACATGTTTTTTTAAAATAATACTATAATTTAGTCCCATGAATAAATCCTACAGTGAGCATACAAACACAAGAATTATTATCAATACAAATTAATAAATAGAAAGTGTTAGAGTAATCTTTTATTAGCTAATAATTATTTATTTAATTATTAGTCTATTATACTCTATGCTTAAGCTAAACTTAGGAATCTTATATTCTTTGGGGTTTTCTCCTTTAGGGTTTTGAGTATCCTCTTATAAGGATTCTCTCTTTGTATTTTCATAACAACTGTAATTATTGAATTGCATTCTTGTTGCACAATCAATATGACTCTTCTTTTCCAGATCTCTAAATTCTAACCTCCATAGCTTTTTTGCTTCTCTCCTTCTGTGACAGGTTTGCATGTAGGTGATCTTTGGGAGCTGTAGAGTTGATTTTTCCTCAACTCCAATATGGTATCAGAGCTCCATATCTACATGCCTATGTTCTCTTCATGAGAGTTTTTGGGCCTTGTTCTTCAGATCTTTGTATTCGGGGGTTTGTGTAGTTGTTTTTTTCCATTTCTGAGGGTAGCTGATTTTTCGGTACATTTTGGTACCAAATGGACATCATAGTTGGATTCAGAAGTCTGATTCCATGAATTTTGATATATAATTTGCCTATTTTCGGTGACAGAGGCATCTGGGGCATGTTTTTTTATTGGCACATTTTTCGAGGCAGAGAAATCCGTACGGCTATACCTGCAAATGTGTCAAAAAAAAATTCGTCATTTTTTTTTTTACCTTTTTTGTGCTCCAAAAGGGTTTTTTTTTTTCTTTTGGTCATAACTTGGTCATACGGAGGCGTTTTTTCAAAAACTTTATATCGTTGGAAAGCTCTTTCCAAGCTCTATCCGGATCTGGAGGTTTGAAATTTTGATTTTTCTTTTTTGATGGCATTTTTTTTTTTCTGTCAAAGCTAGAGGTTTATTTTTGCACTCTGAAAGACATAACTTGAGCATCCAAACTCTGTTTTTCAAAAACTTTATAACGTTGGAAAGATTATTTTGTGTTCTTTCCGTTCATATGATTTTTCTTTCCAGATTCTGCTTCAGGTATATTTTATTTAGTTTTTTGCTTTTCAGCACTCTGGTGAATATCTTGGATGTTTCAGGTCCTGGATCTCTTTCTTTGAGTAGGATGTCTCGTCTTTGGCTATTCTTTCTGTTTCTAGTCTTCTGTCTCTTATGATCATTGTAGCATTTTATTTATGCAAACACACTGAGAAAAAGTGCCATCATGCATTGTATACTTGGGATCTTGCACATCTTGTGTCTTATTGTACATGCACTACTTATAAAGTGTCATGGGCGGGGGGGGGGGGGGGGGGGGGTGGCGTTGTTGATGTTTGCCTTTTTTTTTGCCATCTACCTTTTTCAAGTGATTATTCCTTCCACGACATTAACCTCATGATGTGGGTCAAGTGAGTGTTCCTTCCACAACACTATGTACTTTCTCTGCACCTTCGATGTTCCTAGTTCTTCGTCATGCAGTTCTTGTTGGTCGTTCTTTTCAGTGTACCTGTCCCTCTCCCTTTTTATCATTATGGGGAGGTTTGTCATGTTGTTCTAATGATTTCTTAGTTCGATTGATCAACTCTTCAGGCTATGGTGTTTCATGCCATCTGTATCTTCAAGTTCAGTTGTTTGCCTTTTTTTTGCCATCTGATTTGAGTAGTGTCATTTGAGGGCACTCATGTAGATTACAGTCTTCTCTACCTAGTCATGTTCTTTTTTTAGTGGAGGCTCTTTAGATCAGCAATTACTCTTCGGTAGTGTTTGTAGCTATTTCTTGCTTCAATAGTGTTCTTCATTCTCTTCTTTTTGTTACTATCTTCTGGAACACTCTTGTTTGGAGGCTTTTTAGTCCTTCACTTGAGCTTTCATCTCTTCTTGGAGAGGAGTTTTGTTCCCACAGGGTTTTCTCATTTTTCTCCACTTTACAGAGATTTTATTATACTTGGGTACCTCATCAAGCCTAGTTGTTGGGACCCATTGTTGCTTTCGTGCATTTTTTTTCATGTTTTTTTAAGTCCTTAGTTGTTTTTTTAGCTACTCCCTAAGTTCATCTTAAGGGGGGTGTTAGAGTAATCTTTTATTAGCTAATAATTATTTATTTAATTATTAGTCTATTATACTCTATCCTTAAGCTAAACTTGGGAATCTTATAATTCTTTAGGGTTTTCTCCTTTAGGGTTTTGAGTATCCTCTTATAAGGATTCTCTCTTTGTATTTTCATAACAACTGTAATTATTGAATTGCATTCTTGTTGCACAATCAATATGACTCTTCTTTTCCAGATCTCTAAATTCTAACCTCCATAGCTTTTTTGCTTCTCTCCTTCTGTGACAGGTTTGCATGTAGGTGATCTTTGGGAGCTGTAGAGTTGATTTTTCCTCAACTCCAATATGGTATCAGAGCTCCATATCTACATGCCTATGTTCTCTTCATGAGAGATTTTGGGCCTTGTTCTTCAGATCTTTGTATTCGGGGGTTTGTGTAGTTGTTTTTTTCCATTTTTGGGGGTAGCTGATTTTTCGGTACATTTTGGTACCAAATGGACATCATAGTTGGATTCAGAAGTCTGATTCCATGAATTTTGATATATAATTTGCCTATTTTCGGTGACAGAGGCATCTGGGGCATGTTTTTTTATTGGCACATTTTTCGAGGCAGAGAAATCCGTACGGCTATACCTGCAAATGTGTCAAAAAAAAATTCGTCATTTTTTTTTTTACCTTTTTTGTGCTCCAAAAGGGTTTTTTTCTTTTCTTTTGGTCATAACTTGGTCATACGGAGGCGTTTTTTCAAAAACTTTATATCGTTGGAAAGCTCTTTCCAAGCTCTATCCGGATCTGGAGGTTTGAAATTTTGATTTTTCTTTTTTGATGGCATTTTTTTTTCTGTCAAAGCTAGAGGTTTATTTTTGCACTCTGAAAGACATAACTTGAGCATCCAAACTCTGTTTTTTAAAAACTTTATAACGTTGGAAAGATTATTTTGTGTTCTTTCCGTTCATATGATTTTTCTTTCCAGATTTTGCTTCAGGTATATTTTATTTAGTTTTTTGCTTTTCAGCACTCTGGTGAATATCTTGGATGTTTCAGGTCCTGGATCTCTTTCTTTGAGTAGGATGTCTCGTCTTTGGCTATTCTTTCTGTTTCTAGTCTTCTGTCTCTTATGATCATTGTAGCATTTTATTTATGCAAACACACTGAGATAAAGTGCCATCATGCATTGTATACTTGGGATCTTGCACATCTTGTGTCTTATTGTACATGCACTACTTATAAAGTGTCATGGGCGGGGGTGGGGGGGGGGGGTTGTTGATGTTTGCCTTTTTTTTTGCCATCTACCTTTTTCAAGTGATTATTCCTTCCACGACATTAACCTCATGATGTGGGTCAAGTGAGTGTTCCTTCCACAACACTATGTACTTTCTCTGCACCTTCGATGTTCCTAGTTCTTCGTCATGCAGTTCTTGTTGGTCGTTCTTTTCAGTGTACCTGTCACTCTCCCTTTTTATCATTATGGGGAGGTTTGTCATGTTGTTCTAATGATTTCTTAGTTCGATTGATCAACTCTTCAGGCTATGGTGTTTCATGCCATCTGTATCTTCAAGTTCAGTTGTTTGCCTTTTTTTGCCATCTGATTTGAGTAGTGTCATTTGAGGGCACTCATGTAGATTATAGTCTTCTCTACCTGGTCATGTTCTTTTTTTAGTGGAGGCTCTTTAGATCAGCAATTACTCTTCGGTAGTGTTTGTAGCTATTTCTTGCTTCAATAGTGTTCTTCATTCTCTTCTTTTTGTTACTATCTTCTGGAACACTCTTGTTTGGAGGCTTTTTAGTCCTTCACTTGAGCTTTCATCTCTTCTTGGAGAGGAGTTTTGTTCCCACAGGGTTTTCTCATTTTTCTCCACTTTACAGAGATTTTATTATACTTGGGTACCTCATCAAGCCTAGTTGTTGGGACCCATTGTTGCTTTCGTGCATTTTTTTTCATGTTTTTTTAGCTACTCCCTAAGTTCATCTTAAGGGGGGTGTTAGAGTAATCTTTTATTAGCTAATAATTATTTATTTAATTATTAGTCTATTATACTCTATCCTTAAGCTAAACTTGGGAATCTTATAGTTCTTTAGGGTTTTCTCCTTTAGGGTTTTGAGTATCCTCTTATAAGGATTCTCTCTTTGTATTTTCATAACAACTGTAATTATTGAATTGCATTCTTGTTGCATAATCAATATGACTCTTTTTTTTTGGATCTCTGAATTCTGGCCTCCATAGCTTTTTTGCTTCTCTCCTTCTATGACAGGTTTGCATGCAGGTGATCTTTGGGAGTTGTAGAGTTGATTTTTCCTCAACTCCAATAGAAAGAATTCAAACATTCAATGCAGCGGTTCCATTCATATGTCAAATGTTCTACAAGCACTTACCAAAAACATGAATACTCATTAAAGTAAATAGACAAACAATCACAAAAATCTTAGAAAGTATCACTGAAATGGACGAATAATGTATTTTTATTATATAAGAAAATAAGTTTTTTAATGAAATAGTTATGTTATTTAAATAGACATAATAGGAATTTATCTTGAGGTTTCCTAAAACACTGCAAATATTTTTTTTCCATTGTGGTTTTATTGGGAACTTTTATTTGATTTTTGAGGAAATTAAATTTAACTTGCATTATAGATTTTAAAAACCTTTTGATGTTAGAAAAATATTAAAATGTATGTATATTAAAAATATAAAATAAGACATTTGATAAATTAGGCGATAAAAATAAATAAGGATAGAAGTAATAAAAACAATGAAAAAATGGTACAAAAATATATGATAACATTTAATTTATTTTTTCATCATCAATTTTATTGAACTTTATTTCTAACTTAATGTTTTGAATTGAAAGAATGTCTTTATATTTAATTTGTACTTTTTATTTTAGTTGTTTAAAATATACAATAGGGCATTTTGACATAGTCAATTGGTAGATTTCTATGAACAAAAATGACATGGAAGAGAATGGAAGTAAACTAAATCTATCAATAAAAGGTGGGATTACTTGATTAACACCATATAATATGTATCATCAACATGAGTTGGTATAATAAAAATGATTAAATGGAAACCATTATCAACATACATAAATATGATAATAAGTGATCAAATGGAGCGAAGCGGAGAGGAGAGGAGAGGAGCGGACAAGGGGAATAGTTAGGCCCAAAATTTAAATATTTTGGGCGGGAGACGTGGAGCAGCACCACGACATCAAGTAGCAGGAGGATCTTCTGACCCTTTGGAGGGGGAGGGACCAGAAGGTTTGGAACCTGATGCCCCTTTGGACTTGGGGGACCCAAGTGGGGGTCCCAAATCATGTGGCCCAAGGATTGAGAAGATTGGTAAATGGTCTTATCTGTTTGGAATCAAACCTAAAGGTAAGTCGACTTTGCCTCCTGTTGAAAATATTTTGAATATTTCTTAGGGAAAGTACGCCATATCCATCCCTTATCAAATAATAGATCATAATATTGCTTAGATGGAAAGCACCCTGATAGGAAAATTATTTGGGGTGAGACCTAATATTGAGGTTGTTCAAGGATTCGTGAAGAGAAAATGGAATCTAAAAGGTCAGGTGGATGTGGTAGCCATGAATAAAGGATGTATCTCCTTTTCCTTCTCATGTGAAGAAGACCGTAGGCAGATCCTCTGCAATGGAACCTGGATGATAGGTAAATACATAATGTATATCCAGAACTGGTACCCTAACTCGGGCCAGGATGATGAGTTTGTGGTCCAAGTACCTGTTTGGATAAAACTTCTAGATCTTCCAGTGGAGTACTGGGAGAAAGATGTGTTTGCTGGGATAGCTAATGCTTTTAGGGAGCTTCTTTCCATTGACCCGGTGATAGCATCTAGAAGAAGACTTATTTATGCTAGAATCTATGTAGGGGTCTGGTGTAGGAGCACCCTTCTAAGGTCTTCCTCCTTTTGGTTTTTGTTGGTGTTTTGCTTCTTTAAGAAGCCATTGTAAATGTAATAAGAGCCATGAGCTCATTAGTCTTAAATAGGTCCCAATTTAGGTCCTAGGTTCTCATTTCTTGTGGAGGAGAGGTTATGTGTGCCATTGGTGTGTTTGAGGTCCTTTTAGCATGGTGGTGTCCATAAGATAACCCAATGTAGGCCTAGGAGTTAAGAAAAGCAACTTTGGAAAAGTTGCTCAAAAGTTGCAAAATGTTGCATGACAACTTTTCAAAGTTGTCAAGCGACTTTTCCACCTAATAGGTCAAAAACCTTAGCTTAGCGTGGACAACCCTAATTTTGGCACACAGACCGAGGAAAGGATACTATATATGGTTTCAAACCCTAAAATGATGGGTTGGATGTCAGTTTGTATGACCAAGAGTAAAGACCTTGACTGTGACTGGGTTTTTGTTGCCAGTCGGCACAAATGAAGCATTAACAGGTTGATAATGGATTGTTTTATGAACTAAACGGTGTTGTGAATCTTGCATTGTATTTATACTTTCATTTTGAGCACTTAGGGTAGGTTCTTGTGCAAGTTTTTGTGTGTTTGTAATTTTTTTTGTGAAGTACTATGTCACTGTCCAGTTTTGGACTGTTTTGTGAAATGGAATAATAACTCCTATCCCCATTGTGGAATTACCATGAAACCATGGGGAATAGGAGTAAATACCCTATACATTACTTCAAAGCAAGTAGGGCCCTTGAAGATCCAGGGAATCCATTCAAAGACCCACTCCTAGGCGAGACTAGACTGTGCTCGGCTAGGAAGGGTTGAAGTTGCAGAGGTCCATGAGAGCAAGGTAGGACAAGGAGGGAGGAACCCTTTGGAGGAGGTGTAGAGGGATGTGTGAAGAATCATTGGAGAGAAGGAGGAGCTTCCACCAATCTAGATAAGTTGGCAAATTCAATAAACCATCACTATGACCCAGGTAGGCCTTAAAACCCTTGTAAAAACCCTCAAAAACCCCAAAATTCACCTAGGGTAGTGTACGGACACTTGGAGGCCCAAAACTAGAAAACTCTTCGAGCCCTTGCCAAATGATTAGTAGTCCTTTTGGGAAGTTTCACAAGTATGTGCATCGTTTGCAAGAGGGAGCCCTAAAAGTCCGGATTGGTGGCCTAATTGGGCACATTCCTTGTAGCCCTATTTTGTAGGAAAAAAGCAAAACAATGAGATCGATAAGGAATTGGAAGGTTAAAACCTCTTGGGGCCACATGAATGGATGGCTAGCCATGTCAGAGACCTTTCCTAACCTTGCTAGGACCTAAGAAGGTGAAGACAGAGCTAAACCCTTATTAGCCTATGTGAGGGTTCTTGATGCTTGAGAGTAGATGTGACTTAGGGAGGAAAATCACAGATTGTTAGTGGGTGGATTGGGAAAGGTTAGGGGATTCCATAAGAAAGGGAAGTCCTAGAGACCCTAGGGTGTGGTAGTAACACTTGGTGATCCAAGGAGAGGATCAAGGAGCATAGACTAGGCTAGTCTATCCCATACCCATTCCCATCAAGGTCGGACCTGATTCGAATATACCAGAGGAAATAGAGATAGATTCAAAACTAGGTAAATGGAGGCAAAAAATAGTTTATGAGTCTATCCCCTTTGCTTGTTTTCACTGTAAGAAAGTTGGGTACTGGGCTAAAAAGTGCCCAAACAAAGTTTCCAAACCTTAAACCCAAACTAGGGTTTGGAAAAAAGTTGAAATGAACCCAGATAAAAAATTAGAAAAATATTTGAAGGCTTTTCCTAATGAAGGTTCGGATCAGGAGAAACACTCCCAGATAGGAAGAAATGAGGGTGAATTAGTTAGGGAAACAAGAAGTGAGACAATGGATAGAACAGAAGATAAGAGCTCCCAGTAGGAAAATGAGCAGGAGAAAAGTGGAAAGGATTCTAACGATGGTGAGAAGAACTTACAATGCAACAACCTAAGTGACCAAAAGGACACGACAGATCAGGATATAGTTGCAAGTGAAAAGTGGGAAAGTAATCAGATGGATAAGGGAGACAGTCAAATCAAGGACAATAAGGAGGAGGGAGATGTTCCTAACTCTTCGGGGTCAGAAAATGGAGTAAACTGGTTTCAAGATGCTCAACATGATAATATCCTAGAGCAAGGACTTTCAGAGATATCTCTGGTTTCTCCGGTCCAAGTCAAGCTGACTTTTTCGAAGGAATATGCTCCAACATGGGGAGATGAAGAAGACATAAATAAGGCTCTGAGCAAGACTGGGATAAATCAAGAGGAGGTTGAAATATTGGAGGAAAATAGAAAAGGCAAGAACAAAATAATAATAATAATAATAATAATCACAACCATTTGACCACCAAAAATACCAGAAGTAGACTAGGGGATGCGGGGGATCAACACACATCACCTGGAAGATATTCAAATGCAAAGAAGAGGGTCATGGAAGCCAGTAGGAATCTAGCGGATGGTACTCAAAGAACCATCTTTGAAGCAGGTATTTCCAAAAAAACATGAAGATTATTTCCTGGAATATACAAGGATTGAATAATCCTCATAAACAAGATTTAATAAAAAGTATGAGTAGAGACAAAAACCCGGATGTTATTATGATTTAGGAAACCAAAATGTCTAGGGAGAAAGTTGAATGTTTGAAAATATTCAGTAATGGGGGAGTTAGTGGTGGTAGTTCTGAAGGGGCATCGAGGGGTATAGCTACCTTTTGGAATAATAATAATGTTAAGGGAGAGGTGTTGATTCAAAATAAAAATATGACTTGTATTAGATTTAAGCATCTTATAGATGGTACATCTTGGGTTTTGACTAATGTTTATGCCCCTAACACTAAAGATGGTAGAAGTGTGTTAAGGAAAAACCTATCCTTGATTAGAAGTATGTTTGCTGAGATAGTTGGATTATTATGGGGGATTTCAATACCCCTCTAAGAGAAAATGAGAAGGGAGGAAGCCAAACCAATTTGGACAACAGATTGGACTTGATGGAGTTCATTGTTAATCATGCTCTCCATGATCTGGACTTGCAAGGGGCTAAATACACATGGACCAATAGAAGAAGCGGTGAAGACTTAATTCAAGTGAGGCTTGATAAAGCTTTAATTTCTCATGACTGGTTTAATTCCTACTTTTGTTCTTTATCTGCTCATATCAGGGTTGAGTCGGATCATTATCCTATATATTTTAATGTTGATCCCAAGAAGGGAAAGAGACATTTCCCTTACAGAATTGAAAGAATATGGACCAAACACCCGGACCTTGAAAGCAAAATCAAGGATTGGTGGCAGGTTCGAGTTGAAGGAAATGCTATGCATAAGGTGGTAAAAAAGATGAAGTTTGTGAAAGACAATGTTAAAAGATGGAATAAGGACTCCTTTGGGAATATTTTTGTCTCCAAAGTTGCCGCTCTCTTAGATCTGAAAGATATCCAAGATGAGATTCAAAATAATGGCTACAAAAATGTCTCAAGAAAGGTTGAAGATGAGATCCTTATGAAATATTATGATATTATAGCCAAAGAAGAATCCTTTTGGAAACAGAGATTGAGAAATATATGGTTGAAGGAGGGGGACATAAATACCGAATACTTTCATATGTCCACTTTGAAACACAAGGCTATCAACAAGATCTCTCAGCTTAAAGTCAATGGCAGAATTATTGATAATGAAGATTCCATGATGAAAGCTGCTCCGGAGTTCTTCTCCAATCTTTTGACCAAGGATCATAATCTAAACCTGCAAGCTCAAAGGGATCTTTTGGATTGCATCCCTCCTATCTTGAATGTTGACCAGAATTCCTATATTACTACTATCCCAACTAATGATGAGATTTTGAAAGCTGTCAATTCTTTTAAAGGTAATAAGGCCCTAGGTCCGGATGGCTTCCCTATGTTCTTTTTTCAAAAGTATTGGCATATTGTTGGAAGGGATGTTTCCAGTGTTGTGAAAGAATTCTTTGGTGCTAGGAGAACTCTGAAAGAATTGAATGGTACTTTCATTGCTCTTATTTCAAAGAAGATGGGAGCTGACTCCATGGATCTTTTTAGACCTATAAGCCTCTGCAATTCCCTGTAGAAGATTATCTCTAAAGTCTTGACCTCTAGAATTCTGATGGTGCTCCCCTTGATCATATCTCCCTAGCAAAGTGGGTTTGTCTCTGGGAGGCAAATTTTGGACTCAATTATCACGGTCCATGAGAACATTCATTCTCTTTCTAGGGCCAATAAAGAAGGTTTTCTTCTGAAGCTTGACTTATCTAAAGCTTATGATAGAGTTGTCTGGGACTTGATGCAGACTGTTCTTTCAGCCTTTGGATTCTATTCAAGAAGCATATGTCTTATTATGTAAATGGTTTCCTCTGCTTCTTTTCTTGTGTTGGTCAATGGGTCCCCATCCCCCTTTTTCAAATCCTCAAGGGGTCTTAGACAGGGGGATCCTCTCTCCCTTGTTCTTTTCATAATCATGGCGGAATGCTTGGGCAGATTTATTGGAAAACTTGTTTAGAAGAGAGAGTTTAAAGGGCTTAAATCTTCATCTGCTGACCAAGTGTGTTCTCATCAGCAATTTGTGGACGACTCAATTATTATGGGAAATTCTTCTGTGAAATATTCTTGAAGCTTAAAGAAAGCTTTGGATAGATATGGGAGTGCAACTGGTCAATTGATTAACTGGTCTAAAAGTTTTAATTATTTCATAAACACTCTAGAGAGAAGACATACTAAGATCAGTAATATTTTGGGTAGCCAAATTGGGAGTCTCCCTGCTTCCTATCTTGGGCTCCCTTTATGTCAGGTCCCTCTTGATACCTTCTGGGGTGCTCTGGTGGATAAAGTTAATAAGAAGTTAGCTGGATGGAAAGGCTCTTTGCTCAGTCAAATGGGAAAGGTCCAACTTCTGAAATCTACTCTTCAAAGTATCCCTCTATATGCCATCAATCTTTTTAGAATTCCTGTTAAGTTTGCAGAGGCTATTGAAAAAATTCAAAGAACCTTTCTTTGGACTGGGGTTGAGGAAAAGAAGAGAATGGATTTGATTGCATGGGACAAGATGTGCAAACCAATTATAAAAGGTGGTCTTGGTCTTAGAAGAATTAGAGATATGAATGAGTTTCTCATGGCTAAGCAGATATGGAGAGGTTATAAAATTGAGGGAGAATGGAAATTGATATGGGATAATAAGTATAAAAGACAGCTCCCTACCCTTCATAGTTTCCTCAAGGTTGAAGATATTCCGATTGGCTCCAATATCTGGAAAAATGTCACTAGAACCAAAGAAATAATTCTCAAAGGAGTGAAATGGAAGGTGGGGAAGGGTAATTTTATTAAATTTTGCGAAGACAAGGTTGTTAGACTCTCCCATTAGTGACAATCCTGATTGGGGCAAGTTTCAGGATCAATGTAAGGAAAAATTTGGTACTATTGTGGCCGACTACTGGAACTTAGGTCAGTGGAAGGACCTGTCCACTGTTGATCCTTCTCTTGAGCATCTGAATATAATTATGAATTCTATGATGGTGATTGATGACGAGGACCAACTTATCTGGAAACTTACTGCTGATGGTAAATTTTTTGTATCCTCCCTCTATTTTCAGCAATATTCTAGTCAGGAGAGTCCTTGTTGGGCTAAGGCTTGGGTGAAAGTTCTTATTCCCAAAATTAATATTTTTTTTGGACTTCTCTTAAAAATAATATTCCGACGACTGACAATCTCAAAACAAGAGGCTTTTGCTTTCCTAGTATTTGTCATCTTTGTATGCAGAATGAAGAAACTATTAATCACATGTTTATCCATTGTCCTTTCTCTGCGGATATTTGGGCTAGATGCTTGGACAACTTCAATGTTAGATGGGTCTTCCCTGAAGCCATCCAAGATATCTTCAAGTCCTAGTTCCACCCTTCGAAGAATAATTCAGTTAATCTACTATGGAAATTTGCTTTACCTCATATTTGTTTGGGAATCTGGAAAGAGAGAAATGATAGAGTGTTCAAAGATAAGGCATCAAAAGCTCAAATTATTTTTGAGAAAATCAAAAGACATATGGTGGATAACCTATACATCACCGGTGGAATAAAGAATCCCAAAGATCAAGGTGATAACATCATTTTTAAGAATTGGAGAATTAAGGGGAGTGAAATCAAACGTGCTAATCCTAGAGAAGATGCAAGATGGGAATGCCCCCCTCAGGGATGGATGAAAATTAACTTTGATGGCGCTTCCAAGGGTAATTCTGGTAATGCAGGGTGTGGTGTGATATTAAGAGATGAAGGGGGAATATGTAAAGCTATCATATATATTCCTATAGGTCACCAAACCAATCATGTTGTTGAGGCCATTGCTGCTTATCAGGGGTTGGTTCTTGCTAAAGACACAAATTGCACTAAAGTCTGGGTTGAAGGTGATTCTTTGAACATTATTAAGTTCTTGAATAATATTTTCCCTCCCTCTTGGTCTATACACAATGCAATTGAAATTGCGAAGGATATAAGTAAAACCTTTGAAATGTGTATTTTCACACATGCATATAGAGAAGCCAACAAATGTGTTGACTGGGCTGCCAACCTGGCTTGCCGTTCTGATAAAATCATTACCCTTTATGGTGAGAGTAATCTCATGTGTGAGGTAAAATCTATGTTAGAACTGGACTGGATCCGGATGAAGCAATGTGTCTTAGCTAATCATAATTTCTAATGCCTTTTCCTCATATGTCTATGATTGATCACAATGGCGGCGAGGCTTGTTTTAATTATCATATCATATTTATTTGGCACAAATTCTGGGTGGCTCTTCATAAAAATAGTAAAATTGTTAGGTTTTTTCACAGAGCTTGCAGAGAAAATAACTGAGCTGCGATAAGGAAGAATTGGGAATTCAAGGATAAAATGCGGGGTAACAAAAAGAGGTTTGAACCGGCTTCTTGCTCGAACTGGAAGAAAAACAATGACGTCTGGGAGATTCTTCAAGAAGGAGGTTTGAGTGTTTTTATGGAAAGGCTTTGTGGCAAAGACCCTACGGTCACTAAACATTTCATAAAAAACTGGAAGAATGGTAAGATTATTGTTGGCACCCAGATGATGCAAGTGGATGAGGATGTCATTGCAGAAGCTATGGGTATGGTGAAAGAAGGTATGCAATTTTACAAAGATCGAAGTGTGTCTGACAAGGTTGCAGATAGGTTTCCTGTCATAGATGGTGAAAAAGGGAAATTGGTGAAGGCGGATAATCCCTTCTATTCCCCTAAGCGGATTTGCAGGCTATGGAGGTTTGTGTTGTTTGCTACCATTAGCTACATCACTCTGGATGGGAGATTCAAAAGGGCTTATGGGCATCAGTTTGTGTTGCTCAACCAATTTTTCCATGGTGATAAGGTTAGTCTCCCATACTATCTTACATCCTCTATGGATCATACTATTCGTGAAATGCAGAAATATTCTCAAAGAGATCATACCCTACACTAGGGTTTAGTGGTTTTAGTTTACAAGATGTTGAAAGGGAAAATTATTGAGAAACCCATTAGTAAAGGAAAACAAATTAGGGATGATGATACAGAAAGTGAGAATAATGGGTTTAATCTCTATTCTGAAATTGAGGGTGAGTCTGAAGATTTTAATAACAAGGGGAAGACCAAAGAAATGAGCAAGGGGATTGATGTAGACTATGACCTTTCAGACTCTGAGTATGAGTCCTTTGATGATAAAATCATAAAAAGTAAGAAGGGAAAGGGAATGGGTAAGCAAACCCAAAGGATCAAGAAGACCAGGAAGGGGATAAATAAAGTGAAAAGGAAGATTATTATTTCTTCTGATGAGGATTTTGAGGCTGAAAAAACGGACAAGAACAAGGGTAAGGAGGAAGATGAAATGTCGAAGGGAGACCATGGAGAGAACTTGAACACTCAAAGAATGCAGAATGAGGGTTAGGAGAATAATATGGGAAATCAAAATGTTTGCCAAGTTGCCATAGGTAATGATAGCATCAAGGGTTTCTTTGAGGTCATTAGCAAAATGGTGAAAGAGATTGGTGACTTGAAGACTAATCTCAATATGATCAAAAGGGTAACCTTGGGTGAAAATCCTCTTTCTGAGAACGTCAAAGAGCTAATGATTACAATTAACAAGGCTGAAGCTATTGAGGCCATGGTTGGAAAAATTATGGAAACAAAAAAGAAGGTGAAAGAGCTGGAAGGAATCAGAGAGGATAAAGGGCTATAAATTAACGCGAACAACCTGGGCAATAGAGTGGACACGATGGAGCTTACTGTGAAGAGGATTGTTGAGCAAAATTTCCAGATCCTCAAGGCCACTGTTGACCATGTTAGCATGTTGATAAGTAAATTTGAACATATTAAAAACAAGGAAGATGAGAAGGATCAGACATAGAAGATGGGTCATGAGAAAATAACTGGGGCCAATACTCGGAAACAAGTGGGCATCAAGGAAAAAGAGCTCAAGGATATGAAGAACTCTATGGTCAATATGAAGCAGATGGTGATCCATGCAGAAGAACTCATAAAAAACATCTAGCGGTGCTTGTCTTTGTGTTGTCTCAATGTTGTCTTTGTGTTCTCCTTAGGCTATCTTATGATGTTTTCTATGTATAGTGATCCCTTTTTGTTTTTCTGAGATCTGATCTTTGTTTGGGTGTCCAGGCACTATTTTTTCTTGCAATTTTAATGCTTTATCTTTATCCTGCGATGTAATTAAGGTTCCAGGTTCCTTCCAAAAACCTTTTTTTAATTAATCAGAACATACATAAATCATCATTGACATACACCTAAAATAATAGACCATTTAAGGAACAAGAATGTAAAGATGCATGTAATGAGGCATTGGTAGAACCATTAAAATCATCAAACAACAACTCCTCAAAAGTAATTATAATGATAGGGTTAGAATTAGGGTATGTTTTTTAAAGATGATATAACACAAGGTGAATAGAAGATGACACGAACATATATGGAGAAATATTTTAAACCATATTATTCATAAGAATAAATCAAATTGAACTCTAGATAAAATTGAATGATCTAACCATAAATCAACTAAATCTTAAACAAAGTTGAACCCCCACACTAAAATAAATTAAACTCTAACCCTAAACCAAAATTAAATAACCCCAAACCTAATTGAATATTAAACTAAATTGAAACTTTACTCTATTACTAAACCAAGTAACGATAAGAATAAACCAAATTGAACTCTAGATGAAATTGAATGATCTAACCATAAATCAAATTGAACCTAAATCTTTAATAAAGTTGAACCCTCGCACTAAAATAAATTAAACCTTAACCCTAAACCAAAATTAAATAACCCCAAACCTAATTGAATATTAAACTAAATTGAAACTTAACCCCAATACTAAACCAAAATTTACTTTTTTAACCCTAACACAACCAAATTCAATTATATCCTTGAACCAAATGCCACGTCAACCCAAACTAAGTCAAATTAACCCCTAACCCTAAAATTAACAAATGTATCCTAATCCTATACCAAATCAAACCCTTACACACATTGAATCATAATTGTGAACCTAATCAAACCGTATATATGAGATTAAACCTAATTGAACCCTAACCCTAACACTTGAAAGATAATTGAATAAACTTAAACCTAACTTAACTCTAAACTAAATTCTAACCCTAAACCAAATTGAACCCTATCCTTAAATCAAACTAAACATAACCCTAAAGATGATAACACAAGGTGAATAGAAGATGGGAGAAAGATATATGAAGAACTCTAAACTAAATTCTAACCCTAAACCAAATTGAACCCTATCCTTAAATCAAACTAAACATAACCCTAAAGATGATAACACAAGGTGAATAGAAGATGGGAGAAAGATATATGAAGAACTATTTTAAATCACATTATTCAAAAAAATACTCATTGATAAAATGTAAGCTTACTATTATCATAAAAAATTTATAAATAATATATAATAGGTTAAAGATAGATAAAATACTATTTATAATATACTATTTTCATAACCTATAATCATCATGCAAGAATCCTTCAAGAGAAATTATATTAAATTGAATTATAAATAGATACAAATATATGTTAATCATGCTAATTCTAAACCAAATCAGACCTTAAGTCTAATTCTAAACCAACATTTAACCTAACCTTAAACATAATTTCACTCTAAACCAAATTGATCTCTAACCCCTAACATTATTGAACATGAAGCCAAATTAACCCCTAACCCTAAAATTAATGAAACCATAACCTTAAAGCTAAACCAAAATCCAAATTGAATTCTAACCTTATACCCGATTCAATAGTAGATTAGATTGAAACTTATCCTAATCTGAGATACCAAATCAAGCCCTTACACATATTGAATCATAATTGTGAACCTAATCAAACCCTAATTATAAGATTAAACCTAATTGAACCCTAACCCTAACACTAGAAAGACAATTGAATAAACTTAAACCTAACTAAAATGTAAACCAAATTCTAACCCTAAACCAAATTGAACCCTATCCCTAAATCAAACTAAACCTAAACCCTAAAGATCATATAACACAAGGTGAATAGAAGATGATATGATGATATATGAAGAACTATTTTAAACCACATTATTCAAAATTTTTGCTTTATTTCTTTCTCAATTAATAAAAAATACTCATTGATACAATGTAAGATTACTATTATCATAAAAAAATCATAAATAATAGATAATATATTAAATCTAGATAATATACTATTGATGCATTGCAAAACATTACTCGTGACACATGGATTATGTAGCTTGCTCGACTATCTTCATAACCTATAATAATCATGCAAGAACCCCTCAAGAGAAATTATATTAAATTGAATCATAAATAGATACAAATATATGTTAATCATGCTAATATCATAATGCAAATTGTTGGCATTATATAATACATCACATGGTAAAAGAAGGAAAAACTAAATATATGTTATAATTATAAAATGCATGATAAGATAAATAAGAATATTAATTAAAATTCAAAATGAAATATAAAAGAACTATCAACATAAATAATAGGGGTTCTGGTTTAATCAGGATTAATTCTTTTAATCTCAACCCTTACTATATTCCATATCTAATATTGATCGTAATAGTAAAACAAATTGACTCCTACTCATTAGAATAAACAAAATTGGACTCTAAGAATAAACCAAATCAAATCCTAAGACTTATAAATTCAAACCTCTAATACTAGAATACTAAACTAAATTAAATCATAATCCTAGCACAAGTCAAATTGAACCAAAATTTTAACTCTAATTCTAAACCTAATCGATCACTATAGCAAATTAAACCCAAACATAATATTTTTTTATTTAATTTATTTCTTTTTTATAAAGTAAATTGAACCTTTGTCATAAGAGTAAACCAAATTGAACCCTAACCCTGGATAAAATAAAATCATAATTTTAATAGTAAATCAAATTTAACCCTAGACCTACAAAATTTAACCCTAACTTTAAACCTAATTGAGCAGTAAACCTAATTGAACCTAGAAACTGAACTAAATTGAACCCTAACTCTAAAATTAATTAAACATTAAACCAAATTGAACCATAAGCTTAACACTATTTACTTGAAACCAAATCGAACCATAAGCTTAACACTATTTACTTGAAACCAAATCGAACCTTAACCCTAAACCTAATTGAATAAGGGATTGAACCTTAACCCAACCCTCGACCAAATCAAAACCTAAACCTAATGTTAAACCTTATTGAACCATAAATGTGAACCTAATTAAACCCTATCTATAAGACTATACCTAATTGAACCATAAATGTGAACCTAATTAAACCCTATCTATAAGACTATACCTAATTGAACCTAAGCCTAAAACTAGAAACCAAATTGAACCCAAACCCTAAACTTAATTAAACAATAACCCAAACTAGACCTAAACACTAAATTAAATTAAATAATAGTCATTTTCCTTTTTGAACACTACATAAAATTGAATGATCTAACCATAAATCAAATTGAACCTAAATCCTAAACAAAGTTGAACCCTCACACTAAAACAAATTAAACTCTAACCGGAAACCAAAATGAAATAACCCCAAATTGAAAATTAACCCTAATCCTAAACCAAAATTTACCTTTGAAGTTCCCTAGCACAACCAAATTCAACTATATCCTTAAACCAAATCATACCTTAACCCTAATTCTAAACCAAAATTTAACCTAACCTTAAAGTACATAATTTCACACTAAACTAAATTGAAACTCTAACCCCTAACATTATTGAATACTAAGCCAAATTAACCCCTAACCCTAAAATTAACAAAATCATAATGTTAGCATTAAACCAAAATCTAAATTGAACTCTAACCTTATACCTAATTGAATAAAAGACTAGATTGAAACTTATCCTAATCCTATACCAAATCAGACCCTTACACATATTGAATTATAATTGTGAACCTAATAAAACCCTAATTATAAGACTGAACATAATTGAATCCTAACTCTAACACTAGAAAGACAATTGAATAAACTTAAACCTAACTAAAATATAAACCAAATTCTAACCCTAAACCAAATTGAACCTTATCCCTAAATAAAACTAAACCTAAACCTTAAACCAAATTTAACCCTAAACCTAAAACAAATTAAACCCAATAATAAACCAAATTGACCCATAACCCTAAACCTAATTGAGAACTAAAGAAAACCAACCCCGACCCTTATTAAATTATCATTAGGTTTTTAATCCTAAACCTAACTCAAATTCTATATCAAACTTAACCTAGATTGAATCCTAACTATAAATTTAATTGGATCCTAACCCTAACACTAAACCAAAGTCAAAATTCAACACTAACCCTTATAAAACCCTAATTCAAATTGATTCCTAACCCTTATTAAACCTTGATCTAGATTGAATCCCAAACTAATACTTAATTAAACACTAAACTATATTGATCCATAACCTCGACTTTTAACCAAATTGACTCTTAACCCTAATACTAAACCAAAGTGAGCCATAATGACCACATTAATTTAATCATAACCCTAAACCAAATTGAACACTAACCCTATTTGTGACCTTAAGTAAACAAAATTGAAAATTACCCTTATCATAATTGAACCCTAAATAACACTAAACTAAATTAAACCCTACTCCTAATTGTAACCCTAGCTAATTTAAACCAAGTAACTTTAATCATAACCTTAAACCAAATTGAACCATAACCATATCGCTAACGTTGAACCAAATGAATTTAAAACCTCTGAAAATTATTAATCTTAAAACTAAAACTAAAACAAATTGAAACCTAACCCTAATAATAAATCAAAACTAAATTAAACCATAACACTAACACTAAACAAAATTAAACCATAATCCTAAACAAAAGTGAACCACAATACTAACCTTCAATTGAACATTAAACCAAGTCAGACACTAACCCTAAACCAAATCATACACTAACCTAAACATTATACCTAATTGAATCCTAATCGAAAACCCAATCGGGCCCTAACCCTAACACTAAACAAAATAAAATTATACACCTTATACTAAATCAAAATGGAACCCTAACTATAAACCCAATTCAACACTAAACAAAATTAAACCCTAACCCTTATTAAATTAGGGGTTGATGTTTTAATCCCAACCCTACATGTAATTATGTATCTAATATAACTTTGATCATAACTAAACCCCAATTCAATCATAATTAAACTGTCCATAATCCTAAGTTAGCACTAATTCCAATTAAACCCTTACTATTACTCTAATTAAACGTTAATCCTAACCCTACCTCTAAGACTATTTGAAACATAACCTTCATCCTATTTGTAATAAACACTAGCCATATTTGAACACTATTCCCACTTCAACCCTAACTCTAAACCAAATTGAACCCCAACCCTAACCTTTCCACTCAACCAAATTGAACCCTAGTCCTAAAACTTTTTGATCAATAAACCAAATTAAACTATAACCATTAATCAATTTGTACCATAAATCAACCCCAATATTAAAGCATATTGAGCTCAAATTATGAACAAAATTCAACAATAACCCTAACACTAAACCTTATTGAACTGTAGCCCTAACCCTAAACCAAGTTGAACCCTAGCATCAACCCTTCCACTAAGCCAAATCGAACCTAACACTAAACCAAAATACCGTAATTCCTAAATCAAATTGAACCATAACCCTAACCCTAACACTAACCCTAACCCTAACCCTAATGCTAAACTAAATTGAGCCATAATTCTAATCCTAAACCAAATTGAACCATAACCCTAAACCAAATTGAACCATAACCCTAAACCTAAACCAAATTGTACCATAACCCTAACACCAAACCAAATTGAACCCTTGCGCTAAAACTAATTGAACACTAAACAAAATAAACTGTAGCCATTAATCAAATTGTATCATAAACCAACCCCATTATTAAAAATGTACCATAAACTAACCCTAACACTAAACCTTATTGAATTCTAACCCCAACCCTAAACCAAGTTGAACCCTAATGCTAACCCTTCCATTAAACCAAATTAAATCTAAATCTTTAATCAAATTGAAATCTAAGACTAAATAAAATTAAACCCTAATGCTAAACCAAATTGAACCATGATTTTAATCCTAAACCAAATTGAATCATAACCCTAAACCTAAACCAAATTCAACCCTAACCTTAAACATAATTGAACGCTAAACCAAATCAAACCCTAACCCTAAACATAACTAAACACTAAATCAAATTCAACTATAACCCTTATTGAATTAGGGTTAGTGTTATAAATCCCAACCCTAATTCTAATTTTATACTTGATTTTGACTATAAAACTAAGCAAAATTGAACCCTAACCCTAAATCAAATATAAACCCAATCTTAAACATAAATCAAATTTAACCTTAACCCTTAAATAAACTATTCACCCAACCAATGAACCTAAATTCAATGATAATCCTATACATTGAAGACTAACCCTAAAATTAAATAACTAAATCAAACTGAACTATAAACTTAACTCATATTGAACTCTCACCCTAAACCGATTAAACATGTTCACTATTGAATTAGGGTTAGTTTTAGAGTTCAATCAAGATTATAGTTTTACAATGGTTAGGTTATAATTTAAGTAAGTTTTCCTTTAGTGAGGATCAAGTTAATTTTCTTTAAATATTGAAGCAATCTTATTAAAATTAAATTATTTAAGTTAATTTTTTTTAAAAAAATCTATTAAATTTGATTTAAATAATTTATATGAAAAAAATTATTGAAGTTAGAAAAGTATTATTATTATTCGTTTATTTAATATATAAACAATGAATAAAGGTTAACTTAAATGATTAAAATTTAAAATATATTATTATTTTACATTTAATTTAATTTTAAATAAATTATTTTTCAGTTACAAAAATATTATCATTATGGTTAATTTAATTTCTTATGTGTTGCATTTGCAGATCCTACTAACATATATATTATTATATATATAAAGTAAGCTGAGAGATATCGAGGCTTTAACTTTTTTATTATTCCAATAACAAATAACAAGCCTAACACTAAACAAAATTAAACCATAATCCTAAACAAAAGTGAACCACAACACTAACCTTCAATTGAACATTAAACCAAGTTAGACACTAACCCTTAACCAAATCATACACTAACCTAAACGCTATACCTAATTGAACCCTAACCCCATACCAAATCGGGCCCTAACCCTAACACTAAACAAAATAAAATTATACACCTTACACTAAACTAAAATGGAACCCTAACTATAAACCCAATTCAACACTAAATAAAATTAAATCCTAACCCTTATTAAATTAAGGGTTAATGTTTTAATCCCAACCCTGCATGTAATTTTATATATCTAATATTATTTTTACCATAATTAAACCCTAATTGAATCATAATTAAACTGTCCATAATCCTAAGTTAACACTAATTCTAATTAAACCCTTACTATAATTATAATTAAAGCTTAACCCTAACCCTATCTCTAAGACTATTTGAAACATAACCTTCATCCCAATTGAAATAAACCCTAGCCATATTTGAACCCTATTCCTAATTCAACCCTAACTCTAAACCAGATTGAACCCCAACCCTAACCTTTCCACTAAACCAAATTGAACCCTAGCCCTAAAACTAATTGATCTCTAAACCAAATTAAACTATAACCATTAATCAAATTGTACCATAAACCGACCCCAATATTAAACCATATTGAACTCTAATTATGAACAAAATTCAATGATAACCCTAACACTAAACCTTATTGAACCACAACCCTAACCCTAAACCAAGTTGAACCCTAGCACCAACCCTTCCACTAAGCCGAATTGAACCCTAACACTAAACCAAATAAACCTAAATCATAAATCAAATTGAACCATAACCCTAACCCTAACCCTAATGCTAAACTAAACCAAATTAAGCACTCAAACAAAACAAAATGGAATTGTAACCCATGTCATTAAAATATTATTAAAATATATACCTAAACAAAATGAAACCATAATCATAAAACTAAATTACAAACAACAAGCCTTACTAATTTAAAAATTATTTAAATAATTCATTTAATATAAATTATTTGATTTATAAATTATTAATTATTTAAATAATTAATATAATATAAAATATTGCACTTATAAATTAATAAATATTTTATAATTTAATTTCTTTACAATTGCGCTTGTGGATGCTACTAGCCTATATATATAAAAATATATATAAAGAAAGCCGAGAGATATTGAGGCTTTCATTTCAAATTTTTACTTAAAATTTAACTTAATAAATTAATAAATGAAAGCTTCGATATCTCTCAACTTTCTTTATATATATTTTTATATATATAGGCTAGTCATATTTAAACTAAAGTACCCAAGCAATCATTAAAGAATGAATATCCAACTAATATTATTTTTTATTTTTAATACAAGAGACACAAAGCATCATGTTCCTGCCGATTGCATTAGAGATGGAGGAGAGAGAAGAAAAGGGAGAGGTAAGATGTTCGTTAAGGTGAAAGATTGTAATGAAGAGATTAGTTATTTTCGGTTGAGCTGAGTAAAAAAACACTCAATAATTTGTGCTTATTTAGAAGAGAGAACAAAAGCAAGGAGAGTGGCCAGGAGGAGGGGAAAAAGTGGAGGGCCAAGTGGGGGAAATTTTGGTGAAGATTGAGGGAATCAGGAGATTTAAATTAGTTTATTGGTTGGACTAGTAGTGGTCAAATGTACTGAACTGTGGTTGTGGGTCCTAATTATTGTCATTTATATTGTACGTGAGGTAGTGTTGAATGTTGCATACACACATTTGTTTGACAAGAATTTAACACCAATGGAGATGGCATGAACATCACAATATAAAATACAGTAGATGGAGTCTCAATAATACAGTTACATAAACTGTAAAAAATTACCCAAAAGTCTAAGCGCAATTAGGTGCGGAACACAATAGACATGGTGGACCTTCAAAGAATGTTTCCTTTCCTCACCTTTTCACAGGGATTTAATAAAAAAACATTTTTTTTGGCTTCATACAATGAGTAACATTTTTTGGCATATAAGTTGTTTAATTGGATATAGGGTGTGTTTTAGGCAAATTCTCCATTTCGTAATTAAAAATGAGATTGAATTAAGAATAACATTGAAATGAGGAATTATTCATTGAATGGACTGGTATCAAGTCATTTGGAAATGTTCATACGGTGTATGGCGTTAAGAAGATCGATGGAAGATATTACCAGGGAATTGCTTTCTCTTTGCAATGATTTTTAGCATTTTGGATTTTAGAAGATGTGAATTCTTTGCTAATTCTTGTATGGAAAACTTTTTTTAAAATAAAAATATAAAATTAATCCTATTTAAATACTCCCATTTGTTGTGGTGGTTATTATATGGTTTACCTCCATTGAACTCACTCAAGTACCGATTTCTTAATGCTTTTTTATTTGATTTAATTGACCTGATTTGCCAGATATATCACTTTGTTCTCTTCTCATTTGAGCTTGAATTGAATTAAATGAGAATTATTCTAGTTTTTTAGTATAAAGTTGGAGAAATTACCACTATTAAGATCCGAGTTCTCATTCTAATGGACCAAGCTTTGATGGTTGGGCTTTCGAGTTATCTGGAACTCAAGTAAGGGGGATGCAAAGGAATGCTTATAGGTATGTGCTTCCTATGCAGTAAAAGGTAACGAGTTGATTAATTTAGTCTATTGCCTCAAGTTTATGTGGACAAGTGGATTTGGTAATGCTTGCACACCGCTCCTAAAATTTGTTCCATTGTTGACTAATGTGATTATTAGCAGCAACCATTTCGTATCGTTTTCTTCATCTGTTTGACAAGTTTTTGCTTTAAAGTTTTTCATGTTTCTTCTTTTATTGTTTTGGCAACGTTTCGCTTTGATTCCCGTGGAACATATTTCAAACATTTTGACGAATTTGATAGATTTGATGAATCCTGGATAGAAGGCTATGGAAGGGAATGTATTTGCTAGAGCTTAAACTAGAAGCCCTCTTGACAGTAGACGAGAAATCATGGATTTCATGCAACAATTTTTTTTGGAGGAAGAGTTTTAGATAAATGTGGAGAATTTTTTTCTCCCTGTTGAATTTCTGCCAGAGATTTTGAGGGTTGCAACTTTTGAGAGTGTGTGAGTGTTATGTTGGTGAAAAATTATGGAGAAGAACGATTAAGTTAGGCGTGGGGGAGTTGTTGATAAGAGACATTTTTCTGCAGCCTGCATATCTAGGGTATCATATGGATTCAAGTATTCTTCAGGTATGAAATGAATCAAGAAAATATTGTTGGACTCCATCAGATGAGATGAATTTTAATCTTGTTTGGTCCAAAATTGTTTGTCACACCTTTCACAGTATGTTTGTTTATTTAGAAGATTATGTCTAGCGAATGTAAGCCATTTAGGCCAAAATGGTATGTTTACTTGTTCCTAAGATTGTTTCTATTGATTATTGCCCATATAGGCTAAAAAATGGTTTGTAGGGTGTATCACTAGTTATTTAGTTTCAAAAATTGTGCTTTATTGACGATTATCTAATTCAAAAATTCTCAGAACCAAAAAAGAGGTTTGTTTTCAAACAATGTTTGATTTGAAGCTTTTATGATACTCATATTTTTCACTTGTTAATTATGTGTGGTTTTGAGTTTAAATGTTTCCTTGACACTTATTTTGAATTTGGTTCAGCCTCGACAAGATTTGAGTCCCATTGACCCAGCAACAGTTTCTCACAAGCTAACACAATGATGTGCTTCAATATAAACAATGAGGTAAATAGAAAATAAGTGTAAGTTTTTAAAAAGATGCCCCAAATGCCAAATAAATATACTAGATTGGGGTAAATTTCCCCCAAATCATAAATTTCTAGATAAATAATTTGTGCCCAAAACAATCCTCTCAATTCAATTGAATTTTAGAATACAAATAACCAGTTATACTAGCATCATTGGAACAAAATTGGTTAAACTAACAGAATTGCAATAGAATTGAGAAGCTAAAACTCCCTTACGGAATCACTAAAAACCAAGGCCGAGAGCAATCAGCGTCTGCTTGCATCACGCTTCTCACTCTTCTCTATCCATCCACAAACTTCTCGAATCGTCTATCCATCCGCAAATCATTAAAAAATTATTACCAAAGAAAAAATTAATGACATTACTCTTGACATTAGTCACAATTTTAAGAAAATAAATAAAATTACAAAAAATAATTTTATTTTAATTATTAATTCTATTAAAATATTAAAACATCGGAAAATGTGAGAAAAGCAAAACAATATTTGAATATGATTGGTTGGCAGAATTATTAAAAATGCATCCAACGGATGCATGAGTATCCTGCCTGTCGGGAGGAACTAATAAGACATGGAAACCCTATGAATTTAAAGGCTAAGGTACCTACCCAGAGAGAGAAACTTTTTCCTTCCGTTTAAAGGACTCCCGTGCACGAGATACATAAAACAGGATAGTATTTTGGCTAATCAGTACGGTTAAAATTGGAGGCAATAAATTTGAAATGATTTATTTGTTTTCTTGTAGCGGGAAAAGACAAGAAGTGGGACAGCTCATAATATTCTTGGTTAGTACTTTAATACACTTTATGGAAGTCAGGCGTCACAGGTCATTATGATGATGATTTCAGTCGTAAACTTACTTAAGAAAATACATTGAATGTAGCCATTAAGATAATGACTGTAATTTTTGAATATATTACTCAGAAAATGTGTAACATTTGAGTTAAAATATATGAACTTCTTTTATCATGAATATAGACAATAATATCAAATGTGTCCACGTTGTAACAACCATAAATGTTGTTGAGTGGGAATATAAGGCAGTAGAATAATTAATAAATTTATTATAATACTGTAGAATATAATTTTTTAATTAGAAAGGATAGTTGATAGGTACATGGTTTTGGTTAACAAGATTATTTATATGCGTGAATTGACTATTCAATAGCATCTTTTAGGTGTTTGTAAGATTTCATTTGCACAACAATATGTGTTTATCATCTATCTTATAGTATCTTTAGATATAAATATGTGTTTATCATCTATCTTATAGTATCTTTAGATATAATTTTATAACGATTATCTAGGTTAATGTTTTAAGATATTTTGATGAATATATATAAAAAATAATTTTCAATATATTATAATCTATCAATAGGAATAATTATTTGTACTTTTATATTAGGTAAACTATTTTTACAGTAAAACATAAAGTCATTCAAAATAAATTATTATTTTTTGTTCTTTTTATTGTTATATTCACACAAAATTGCAATATCTTTTGTTTAATATAAATAATGTTACAAAAAGATTGACCAAGACATTCCAAAAATAAGCACAATTGAAAAAACATAATCAATTTAAGTACCAAGACCACTGGATTACTTAAATAACACAATATTGGTTTATCACAACTCTTCACATACAAAACACTGAGCATTGAATATTTTCATCAAAATTCAACTTAGAGACAAGGGTTGCAACCTATTCTCTTCAACTTTCTCATTGTTAAAATAAATTACATTTTATATTATCTCTCAAATGATAAAATTGGTGACATTCTCAACGAGTTAAAAGATCTAACTTGTGAGATTGCACTGAACATCAAACTAACCCTCTCTAATTAACATCTCTTGTAGCCCTTTTTGATGTCATCTCTTGTCAGTTGTGTATGCTTTAATCCCATATCATTTTAAGAAGGATAAATTGTGTACAATTTCTCCTTTTAACAAGCAAAACAAGGATAAATATTAGATTATTAATATTCCATGACACACCCACATAACAATCAAATTATATAATGATACACAATGATAAGTACCTTGATGATATTATATATTTTTTACAAGCAAGTGCCCCATTAAGACAACAAAATATACACCAACATTATACATTCACCAACACATAATAGTACTACACTATCTAGATGATGATGATCATCATCATGTGATTCTATATGGCTAGTATACATATACACACTATGGGCAAATATTGTGGTCCATGAATTTAATATTCTCTAATTGTGTAGGATGACCATTTTATTTGTTGCATACGTATGGACAAATGCTTCAAATATTGAGTGCTCTTCAACACTCAATGAGATGTTTGTTTGGCCCACGAGTGTTTGCTAGTCCTCTTTTGTTGCAAATATATTCTTGATGTTTGTTAACATTTCTTCAAATCCAACTTCTTCTAGAAACTTGTTACAACTACTAGGATACCACTAGAACACGTTCACCTAGTGTTGAGATGTCACTTTGGGGTTTTGACATTGGGTCTCTATCTTTAGAACCCTATGACCTTGTCATTTTAGCAAAAACCCTTTGACAAATTTGTATTCACTTTGATTGAAACAACAAGTCAGATATTTTATGCTTGGTATAGATCATGGTTCAATCGTTATCCATCTTTAATTACCCTTGTTAAATCTATTCCCATGCATTTACCATTCACTCATCATTATTGCACCATCACACACACTTGCTTCTACACGTTTGTTCTTGCCTCAAATTATTGTTTTAATATCAATGTCTATTTTTACACCACTTGGCATCGACCTAGTTCAATCTTAAAACACACAGGGATGACCCTAAAATTTAATATTCAAATTCTAATTTTAACTTTTGTTGAGACATGGACCAGCTAGGACTCGAACCTAGGACCTTCCATACGATGCTGGAGTGCTCTACCACTGAGCTACTGGCCCCTCTTGGACCAGTCCATCGTCGGTCCGAGTGTGGCTTATTTCCAACACCAACACCCCCCCTTAAGCCACACCTCTCGTGTGTTTGGGGCTCCTAGCCTAGACCTAGCTCTGATACCGTGTTGAGACATGGACCAGCTATGATTCGAACCTAGGACCTTCCATACGTTGCTGGAGTGCTCTACCACTGAGCTACTGGCCCCTCTTAGACCAGTCCATCGTCGGTCCGGGTGTGGCTTATTTCCAACACCAACAACTTTCTTACCCCTTTCTAGTTGTTATGAGTTGGCACATGTTTATCCAATGTGTTATCATGTCATGGTATTCATAGACATTCAATGCAACATTAATACACATGTTATATCTAGAATACAAGGAGAGCCATTATAACACACTTTGATTTTAAAGAGGCAAAGAAATTGATCCACATTATCATCTACTTATTGATGATTTTTGTCTTCAACATTTCTCATCACTATTAATTTAATTTAATTTACCAAGGGAGTTGACCTATGAGAACAAACTTGCATATCAAGTTGACAATTTCTCTAATCATGTCTCTAGACACCACCTTAACACATTTAGCTATTGCAAAGGTGAACATAAGTAGGTTTACTAAATAATATTTTGTCAAATCATTCCACATGTTATAGATTAGTTTTGCATATCAAATTGGGTCAATCTCATGACACACATGATTGAACTATAAGAAATCTTCTAACTGTAGAGAATTTAACACATTCATTAGACTAAGGGATTTAATTTATAAATAGTGATAAATGAATTCAACATGAAATCAACAATATCTCTATTTTATCAATTCTAAAGCTAAATATCCTAAACTATTTATTTAATCCTTATTTCTAAAATTTGAATATTTATTGCGACCAAATTCTACTATCCAGGTCAATTGTGTTCTAATTGATAAGTACGAGATATTTTTGAGAGTAAGTCAAATTATAATATTGCTATCACAGTTCAAGTTTGTAGTTTTTGACTCAAATTAGTTGACCAATGTTTCATGAATAGGGGAGAGGACCCAATAGTTGAGCGCGTTCCAATTCTTGTGATAGAAGTTGTTGATTTAATACCCCCATACTTGTTGATTTAACGTCCAATTTTTATACAACATTGCACCAGTAGTTGTGACTTTAAAGTTGTTATTGTTGATGATGGGTGCCAATAGTTGAATGAAATATACCCTTTGTTGTAAAAAACAACCAATCATGTAATGTCATATCAGCTATAAAATTATTTGTGTCCATTTTGCACGCCTATTGATCTCACTCTTTTTTAGGTTGTTTTGGACACCTTGGCAAAAAGGGCAATGGTTGTTTAGTAGACAAAATGACCTTGACATGACCAATTTATCTTTTTCAACTTATTTTTGAAAAAACACAAAATGCTAAAACAGCTGTGTTATGTTTTTTAACTTATTTTTTGAAAAACACAAAATGATCACATAACTCGTAGCCATTTGATTCACAAGAATCCATCTCTCATGAGAATGAATGATACACTTAACATTCATTGCATCTACATGAAATATTAGACCATTACTACTTCGACAAAAACACAATAACCATATATTCTAATTATTTTTTAGATGAAAGAATCTAGCAACACAACAAAACATTTAGCGGGCAGCTGGGGTCGAGCGTCCAATCACCCCTTGTTGCAGGTGAGGGACTTGAGCATGTCTGAATTAATTTCTGTTCTCTGCTGGACTTTACTCATATTTTCGCTGTCACGGAGGTACGTAATGTAAGTTTCCCAAATGGAAAATAATTTATTTGTTCGCTTGCAGGTCTAGAAGATATTCGTTCCGATCTGTGTGTTTTTGGGATTTTGTTTCTGGGGAGGCGAGCGGCTGAGCTTGTCGGCAATGACAAGAAAACAAAGCTATGGATAATGGTGGCCTCACAGTATTTAACGCCTGTTTTCAAACTTCTAAACTTTATATATTTTTTATTCTGTAGTAGTAGCATCAAATTCTATAGGAAAAGGAAAGGAAAGGACCTCGTACTTCTTGCGGGAGGTACCTAACTGCACTACAAATGAGGCGTACATATCTTACCCTCTTGTGGGATTTGAACTTGTGACTTCTCTATTTTTTTGGTTTCTATTAATACAGGAGTAATATATCTTTTATTATGTAGTAGTAGCATCAAACTCTATAGGAAAAGGAAAGGAAAGGAAAGGGGCTTTTATAGTCCACGATGCCAGTCATCTATGTATGGGGTTTACAGATGGCTTAGAGCGGTATGGGGCTACCTTGTACTCCTTGCGGGAGGTACCTAACTGCACTACAAACGAGGCATACATACCTTACCCCCTTGTGGGATTTGAACTTGTGACTTCTCTTTCAAGAGCACAAGTTCTCCACCACTAGGTACAAATAATTAATAGAGTTAGGGTATTGGTTCTTGGTTTCATTTATGTTTGTTGATGTCTTCCCTTTTGACATATTGTTTATCTAAATTAGAAGTATAAATTGTTTTTCTATATTTATTTATAGGGTCTATTCAAATATCATGTTTCTAGGCATTTTTTCTCTTTTAAATGATCTAAAACTTTATTAATCTAAAGTAGCTCATGTTGAAGGTTTTATAGTGCATGGGATAGTGTCACCAAAGTGACTTGGGGAATTTTCTACGACACTCCCATTTTAAAATTTGACACAACCTATTGATGGCTTAAAAGTTTTATTTTAGTTGGCTATTTTGTTGGGAGGGTCCCTTGTGAAAGGACGCTTAAAGAACAAGTAACTAGGTCTTGGGTCCTACATGGTTTCCACCTTAATGTTGTTCAAAACCTTACAAAAGGATTTTTTTTTCTTTTTCATCTTGTTGATGTCAATCATGTAGAAGCCATCTTTAAATATAGCCCTTGGTTTGTCTATGTGTCCCTTTTGGTTTTCAACCTTAAACACAATAATTTGTGGCCTTTGAGGATAGAGCTCTTTGTATCTTTGTTTCGGTGGAGTTTCTTGGATTTCCCTTGCCATGTTGGAACTTTTTTCCAAAAATAACCTAACAAGTGAATGCCAAACACTTGCTTTTATTGCCAATCCTCTAACCATAAGATTAGGGAGTGTTCTTGGTTACTACTTGTGAGAAAAATCCTTCTCATTTGACTATTAATGCTCCTCTTATTAAAAAGAGAAGTGTTGGTCAACCATGGTTAGTCACAATAATCATATGAATACTAACACTAGTAATGCTCCACCTAAAACCTTAATTGATATTAATGGTAACCATCAAAGTCTCAGAGTGATATAGTTTCAAAACCTCAAGACATAGAGAAAGCAAGAGTTATCTCACTTGGTAACCTCATGAGACAAATAAGATAAAGCTCAACTAAAAACCACAAGTGTCTTTTCTATTAGCTTCTTAACCATACATTAATACTCGTTCTTCTTTCCCTCCTCCTTTAGGACTCCAACAACACTCACAATCCATCTAAGGGTGTGTAAATAATCACATAACTAGTTAGTCATTCACATACATAATTTCAATGGAAAGGAAGAGTTTTTGTAAAATAACTATGCAATTCTTGATGAGATAGATAATGAGGATACATGTCTTGAATCTCATTAATGAATTTCATTTTCTAGAATGCTTGAGGTTCATTAGACCTCATAAGAAAATATTCAATGTGGGACACTCAACAAGATTTTCTAGGCTTGGACATTCTTTTCTTGCAAAAAGTTAAAATGTCTCTAAGTTTTTCTTAATTTACCATTCTTGGTTGTCTCATATGGCCAACTAGCTAGTTTTTGCCTAGCAATTACAAAAGTGGATCATAGTGGAATTGTCATTTTTTCCCTCTCCTAAGTGGCATCAAAATTTAGTTAACAAGAGTGTGATCCCACCAGCGTGGTATTAGAATATATATTCAACATTGATAAGCATTATATTTGGAGTAATTAATGTTTATATTTATAATGATAATATTGAGTGATATCTTCTTAGGAGATTGATTGTTGAGTAAATTCCTATTACCACTTGGATTATGTGAAAATGTTTTAATATGCCTATATAATGGAGGAAATGTAACTTTGCAAAAGGAATACTAAGTTCCTTTGAGAGTCAATTTCACTACATATATTAACATATATCCAACTAGTTAAACTAGTGAAAAAATCTAATTGCATATAAGAAAACTGAAGTTTACAATCATAGAAATAGAAAGTGCAAATGATAAGAGAGTTTTTCATCCAAATCTGAGTATCTCGATCAAGGATGACAACGTGATGCATGGACATCTACGTGATGCATTGTAGAGTCATATGGACCACGAATAGAGAGATGCATAGAGAATGCAAATGTAACCAAATCTACACTTCAACTAATCTGTCACAACCCTCCTTTATCACCTTAGGATTTAAAATACAAACTCTATTATATTTCTTTTGGATAAACTATTGAATGAATATTATAAAGGGATAAAAATAATAAAACACACACATGGAAAATATACTTTTTTCTTAATTGTTTATTTAATTTCCCTCACCCAAATTATGGCACATGTTGTAGGCAGAATAAGAAGCTTCTAGAGGCTTCTCCACCACCTTGCATGTAACTCCTCCCACTAAGTCTAATCAATTTGCATGAAGGCCAAAATTGGGAAAGAATCTCTTTTTTTTAATTAAAAATTTAGATAGTGGAATAGAGGGATTTTTCTTATAAAACATATACAAGTTTTCAAAAAAGGGAGTTGGTTATTCCATAAAGAAATTCTTCTCTCAAGTAATCTTTTTCTTTGGTAGTCATATTGCATTTTGAAAATAGCTAAGATTTTCTTTGGAGGAATTCTTTCAAGTTTGAAGATCAAGGGAGGCTGATTGAAGGATTCATAGGGGATTCTTCGTTTGCAAGTATCCAGGTTTTTCTTCTTATTTAGTTTTATTTTGAATCATGCATTTTTACTTTTGCTATGAATTAAATTAGATCAATCTTGGTTTAATACATTGCTGAAATTAGTTTGAAATCTGTTTTCAATTCCTTACTGTAAATTGGATTTTGTTGTGGATTAGTTTGAAGAATTAAAATATTGTCTTTCAATAGATTGGATTTTTGTTAGTTTGAAGAATTAAAATCTTGTTTCTTATCTAATTGTTGTATATTAGATTAATCTTATTTTATATGCACACTGTGAATTAAATTTAAAGAATAAAATCTTACTTTTTTTTTTTTTGCTATGGACGAATCAAATCTTCTTGTAGGAATAAGTTAGCTTCCTTGCAAATCTCAGTATACTTGTTATTCTGGTTGTCTCTGTAAATTTTAGATTGAAAAATGGATTGTAAATACACCTTATGAGCTTGCATTTACCAGCATAATCATCTATCTTTCATCTGTACATGGCTGGAAACGATTTATTTTCTCTGGATTATTTATCTTTGTGAGGAAGCAAAATATAAGTTTATCTCTGTAAATTTCAGATTGAAAATTAGATTAAAATACATTCCCCGGCATAAGCATCTATCTTTTCATTTTCCTGGATTGTTTTATCTCTGTGAATAACTCTCTGGGTTATTCACTCCTGTGAATGAACTCTTATTGTTTAAAAATCTACTCTCTATGTCTAATTAAATTAAACTAAACAATTATTTGATTTCCTATATTATTCATGTTTTATCTTCATAAGTCAATACTCCTTTGTTATATATATATATATATAATTCTTTTTGAATAAAAGAAAAAAAAAAAAGAGAAGGCGAAATGCATATTAACGCCGATGATTAATGGCGGTCAAAGCTAATTACTCTGCATGGTGTAACGGACGGTCATTGTAACCGCCGGGGAGGGACAACGATACCCCCCACTGCCCTACGGTCACTGTTACAGCAGTGATCCGCAGGGGAGTGGGGAGGCCCGCGGAGTCCCCTCAACCCCTACGGGCCTGCGCATGCAGGACCGCAGGGGGTGATGGGACCCGCTGTCCCCATCCCCTATTTCAGCCCATTTACTATTTAAACAATGCGTTTTTTTTTTTACACTTGGAAATTGCGATGGGTTTTTTTTTATAATTTTAATTAAAATTTAAGTTAGTTTATTTTTATATAATTCTTTTTTTAAAAATATATAATCATTTTAATTAAAGTTAATCTTCATAATTGTGTAGTTAAATTTTAAAGTTAATAAATTAATAAGAGATTGGAATCATAAAATTATTATTGTCTCAATCCCCTTAGGGATTTATTGGATTATTTGATCAATGACTTTTGACTCACTTAAAAACAAATAAGTCTTATTATTTCGATTTGATCCAAAATTTCAAAAAGTATAAGCTAATCACTCATGTGGAATTAGTAACTCTATAATTAATTAAGTCTCACGATAGGAATAAACATTTCTTCATTTTGTATGTAAATGACGCTACTTTTGCATGACATTTATATTAGTTCGCATTCATTATCTTCATACAATTGCACGAAGGTTCACAATTATCATTATCATGCCAATACATGTATTAATTTGTTTAGTTGTAGAATAATGATATTTCTCTTTTTCAAGTAGTATTTAAGTGTCACCAAAACTCGCAAAGTTTAAGTTATGTACATCCATTTCATAATTATATTCAAGCATGATGTTTTCATAAGCTCTTAGTTTAGAAACTAATCAAAGGAAGTTGGAAAACCAAAACTAGCAGCGTTCGGTATATACGGTGCCTCTGGGTCACGCTTACGGGTAATGCTGTCGTGTTGAACTAATGCACTTAACGCCTAATAAAGCTGCATCAACGTCGTCTGTGGCATCATCCCTATAAATCGTCGCGGAGTAATAAGGGACACTTGGAAGTTAAAATCCAAGGGGCAGGTAATCCCCCTTGGATCGATAATCTAATAAGATAACTTGAAAATGATTTCACATCCATTGAGATAAACCATAGTAAACCCTTTTAGGGATGGTTAAGATAAATGCTTTTACGAAATTGATTTCTTGTTTTTATCTTGAAGAGATATTGGTGATTTGGTCAAGGGTGACGCCAATGATAAGAATTAGGATCTAGCTATTTTTTTTTTAGGCCACAAGCAATAGGCCATCTTGAGCCTTCGCTTAAGTGCTACCATCGTGGGTAGCAACTGCAGAGAAACTGTCTGGGACATTGACCCTAGAAAGGGTTGCGTACCCACAAATCAGTTTACATTAAACCATAGAATAGAAAATAGAACTACATACTTTACGGCTTGATCCCGTGCCGAAGCGGGTATGTAGGCAGTCTTGGGACGGAGTTGTCCCTCGTACTCAGGCGTTCGTGGGTGGGGTCTGGGCTTGGTTGAGTAAGAATCCTATTTGTAAGATAATATAATTAAATTGGAAAAAGTAATTCAATTCATACTTGAAAGGAATCCTGTATGGATTCGCTTGACTTCCCGAGGCTTTAAGCCAAATTCCGAGGTGGAATTCAAGCTTGTATTATTTAATTACTCCTAAGGACGGCGACCTCAGTGCACTTCTGTTAGAAGAGTGTAGTACTTAGTGAGTGGCTCAGGACCCGAATGGTCTCGATGAGTCTAAGTCTCTGGCCAGAGCATTCCTATCCCATTTGGATAGATGCCTACCCCGTATGGGTAGATGCCTATCCCGTTTGGATAGATGCCTACCTCGTATGGGTAGATGCCTATCCCGTATTGGATAGATGGAACCTTATGTCCCATATGGACAATTGCCTAACCCGTATGGTTAGATGCTCATCCTGGATGGATGAATGCCTAATCCTAATGGATGGATGCCCAGAGTATGCAATTGAATAAAACATAATGATTGAATTAAACACACACACAAAAAAGAATACTCAATTTTGTTGAATCAATTATGGTGGGTTATTACATAATCTCCACGTGATTGAATGTCTTTGATAAACCTACACACGCACAAAAGAGGAAAAATGTTTTGGGTTGTTTGGGTACTTGTCTCCATCAAGTTCCTACTTTGGTGTTTCCACCTCCACAACAAACATATAGCCAATTACATAGATCAAATTTGAATAGACACAATGACAAATAAATAGACAAATGCTTTGATATGGGATGTGATAAACCCCAATATGCTCAAAGACACAAGAGAGATATTACCAAAGAGGTCCGAGGAAGCGAAGAGAGATGCAAAGACCTTTGTGAGAGTTTGAGAGTGTTGTAACAAGATGTAGGGAGTTGTGCAGGATAGATAGAGAGTTGTGAGAGCCAAGAGAACTGAAGAGTTTTTATTAGAACATGAAAGAGAGTTTGCATGAGAAATTTCAAGAGAGTCTCCAAGACAGATTGTGTGGAATGAAAAGACGGATTTAAAAGGAGAGAATAGGAGGGAAAGAAGGGTTATTGAGTTGTTACAAATCATCTTTCAGAGTCAGTTCCACTAACCTGGGTAGGTGACAAGTGATGAAACACTTAGAAACAACCTTTAAATGATAAAATTCACAAGATGCTAATGCGACACACGAGCATTTGTGTGAAGTGCTACTGTCCAAACAAATCACACTAAAAATTAATGAGAGACAATACAAAACACATGGTTATCATGTAATTGATACAAAAAGATAACTACTGAACAATGACCCCGAGCATCCTGAGAGGGAAAAGGATTATGCAAGGCTAAAATGAACCTACACAAATACTAGGGGAACAAAAAATAAAATAGATACAAAAGTGTACGTGAAATGGCAACAAGTATGCAATTTTCCAGTTCTACATCTTGAAATGACTTGTGATAAATGTGCACCTTACCTATAGTTGTACTCTTGATAATAATATTGGCATTCACAAAGGGATGAAATGGGTGTAGACACTCTCAACAACTACTAATATCTCTTAAAGTTATTTTTTTAAAGCCTATGATCATACTGAATGGCCTTTTATCATTTCAATTATAAAACACCAGGTTAAATTGGACGTCATTTTGTATGTTCAATCCAAACACTTTGAATTGGTACTTCTACTTGCATTACCCTCAATCATTAGCAATCTAATATATTTGGGCTTCTTATGTTCCTCCAATAGGATTCGCTTTAGCAATTAGCTCACTTCCTTTATGGGCTTGTACCTAAAGGCATTACTTACCTCTTGGCTCATGTTATCTTGTAGAACCTAGTTAAAGGCACTTATCTACTAGTTCCACTAATGAGCTACTTAATGTTAATTTTATGGATGAATCATTTATTACTCTATTGGAGGAAGAAGAAAACACCAAATAGACCTTGTAGTTCTTCAAAACTTTTGCAAAGCTTCTGAGTCAAATATTATATGGCAAGAAATTCAAAGCTATAGGAAATCCTTTTTGTCTAAGCCTAGCTAGTTAGGCTCCTCTGGATGGAAACACATTGACCATGGATACTTTTTTAGATTTCTTGGCCTTCCTTTTGCCTTTAAATCCTCCCCTACCAACTTGTTGAAAGTTGTGACTTCTAAAATTGAGAAAAAAAATAGCATTGTATTATTAAGCATCTTTTGTTAACGAACAAATTTAAGGTGTGCTCCAGAATTTTGGTTGCTACACATAGCTTGAGGAGGTTGAGAATCATAACCATATGCTTCGTAGCCTCTTGCTAGAAGAGCTAGGGACTAGTCTAATAATGGGTATTCTTATCCCTCCCTCCCAAGTTTATCCTCCTTCAAGCCTCACAACTAAGGAGCACATGGTTGGCTAGATTTTGACAAGTTATTGTGAATAGCTCTAGCAATTTCTTTGGTTGGTGCTACTTAGATGCTTGGGAGCTCGTCAATTATGGTGATAGAAGACAAGAATAAATAAGATAGTGGTACTAGTATTTGGAAGATTGTCATTGATGTCTTTAGTATTGTTCATGCATGGAGCCATCTAGATGAGTGTGATCTTCCTCCTTCTCCACTGGTGTACTTATAGCCATTTAAGTGGTTTTTTATTGTTATTTCATCTTATTATTTGGGTTTGAACTCAATTACACTTTGATGTTGTAGCTTCTACTACTCACCTTTTTTTTGTGAATATTGTAATACTTTATCAATTACAATATAAAAGGTTATTGTTATCAATTAAAAAAAATTAAGAAAATATCCATGTTCAATTTTCGATAAGTTTTCAAGTGGCCCTTCAAATTTGGATTGCTTTGTAGGCACTCCTTTTACTTTATCTATTATATTTCCTTGTTTAATTATTGTGTAAATATGTTACAATTATTTTTCTATTTATTTAAGCTCTATTTTTTTTTGTTGTCTATTTTGATATTAACAACAAATATTTAGACTATCTATTCAAATGTTGTAAATTATTTCATGATAAACATTAATATTTTATTTTGTGTTTAATCTAATTTGTAAAAATTGACATTAAGCCACCAATGAAGTAAAATAATTCACGATTTAATGATTTGACCCCTTTAAAAAGAAATCTAGCACACAAAGATAAATTTCAAAAAAATCATCAATTTAGACTATTTTAGCTTCTATAAAATATTTAATATACATTTCAAAATTAATTATTTTAACTACCAAGTTGGATTTTAATGTCGTGGGAGTCTAATTTAGAATGGTAAGAAAATATTTAGTTGGAGCAATGCCAATATATAATTTTCTAAATTTATTTATATGACCTAAATTAAAATTTAACATATAAATTGAAGCTATACTGTGAATTCATTACATAAATTAAAAAACAAATGTATTCATTGTAAAGATATATAAATAATCGAGCGCATAAAAAATTGTAGTGATGAATTTGACATATTCATATTATTTTTTTGTTATTTAATGTGTATCTTTTTAATCATAATATTTTGTAGAGTGATATAATGATAAGATATTATATTAAACTCGACTCATAATCTTATATCTATTTATTTTGTCTTTTTCTTTTTTATCTATTTATTTTGTATTTTGTATTTTTTTTTAGACTTTAGAATTTGGTAGCTCCATATAAATTGCAATGTGTCAGGTAAATTTTTTATTACAACTGGCGACACTAGCTTGACACACCCTCTAGTACTACAAGGTTGGGGGAGACTAGACCTCATGACCTCATGCCTATCACATGAAGCTCTCACTAATCGATCCAGGTCCCCATCCCATCTTTATTTCATTATAACTCACACTATTTTCCTATATTATTCTTCAACTCAAATTTAACACTTCATCCCTTTAAATCATTTATATGGGATGTGAATTAAATCAAATCAATCTTTAGGAACATAAAAATGATCCTCGAATCCCAATGTACTAAATTTGAAATCCAGGTTTTCCACACCCTTTAACTAGTCATCATGAGTCAACCTAACATACATTTCATGCAAAAGATTATGTCATGGTATCTAAAGATTTCTTTTTACACTAAAACATCATAAGGGGATAAATAAGAGAATAAATAAAGTACACTTTAAGTTTCTAAAGAGAAATAAAGGAATCTAATATGCATCATCAAATAAGTTGTATATGTCTATGCTAATATTATCTTTAGTCTTTCTCATCATTGTTAATTGGGTCCATAAAGGGATTCAACCTAGTAGAATCCATTCACCTATGTGGTTGGCATTATCGTCAATTGCCTTTCTAGGCATTGCCTTGAATTTTCTAATCTCTAATATGCAAAGGTGAACATCTTGGAAAGGAAAACTAAGGAAATTATATAATTTTTTGAGGGGGGATTTCTTAAAGTTATCACTGATTCCAAGAGAACATTTTTTGTTAGATCATTCCTTCCCAAACTAGAATAGTTGTTCACATTACAATTACCTTCAAGAAAATTAGAATTTGATCATTTGGGGCAATAAAATTGATCCACGAATATATTTTGTATCAATATAAACATTGAGATATTTATTAGACAAAAGTAAACTATTTTCTAATTGTGACAAATCATTCTAGAACAACATTAACAACATTTATCCATCATTAATACTAAGGATAAGTACACTTATAAAGAAGCTAATCCTAAAGGAGCCCAGCCTCATAGATCCCAAACATTTCGAGTGTGGAGGTTCTCTTGCTCAAAATTCAAAGAAGAAATTTATGCTTAAGTTTCTGATTTCACCAAATGTCTCAACATGCATTTCTTCCAACATTTTATTTTCCTTCATCCTTGTCAAAGTATTTTACTTTACCATCTCAGTATGTCTTTCTACTCAACTGTACCTTTCTCCTTATTTTTATTAGAGTATCAAAATTCTCCTTGTTAGCATGTCTTCCACTGAAACCCCAACTCCCTAACTTTTGACGATTGGTTTGAGTCATGTAGTGTCTTCAATTCTCAAACTTTAACATTACCACCTATTTGTTCACTATTCACTCCAACTACCTCCCTACATGATCAAGTCATCAATAATTCTCAAATGGATGAGGCAACTTCCATAAGGTTTTCCACATGCACAAAGTATTATTTAATAATGAGGATGTGGTTACACATGTACACCCAATTGTGCAAACAAAGAAGACAAATTTTACTGCCATTAATGAGGTAGTTAGGCTTTCAACCAATAAGGGACCTGTCCCCATTGTTGCCTCCCAACCATATTTCTATACAAATAAGCATGTTCGAGGGGAAACAATGTTCAATAGGTGGGTAGTCCCTATCACATACCAACCTTGAGATGGGGGCTATTATTATAATTTTTATTACCTTTTTGGGTGTATTGATGATTTTTAGTCTTAACAAAAGAATAATTATAAAAATATTAAAAAATAACAACAAAAATCATTCTAAGTACTTGTGTTCAAACTCCTAGATTTGTTGATAATAAATCATGGATCTATTAGAGGTTGAAGGATTAAAATCCTAAAGATCCCATATGCCAAAGGATAAAAACCCTCTTGGTCAAAGTAATAATCTAACCTAAAGTTTGTATTGGACATTAATGGTGGTGGATATCAACAATATTGGTATTGCATGTACATCTTAGTTGTCATGGGTTCTAGCTTGTATTTGCAACTTGTGATTGCGACTATGTAGTCTTAATTTCTATTGAATTGATGTATACTATTTTTTTTATTGTTGTTGTTGTTGCTACAATAGCAACATTTATAATGTATTACAATGTCATCAATGGAAGAAAGACTTTGCAAGCTATTTTGCATCTTCACATGACCAATTTATATTTTGGGTAGTTTATGTTAACATATAAGATATGTTTTGTGATCTTTATTTGTGTTAGATTTGGCTAATTTATGGAAATTTGAAGATCTCCCTACTAGGTTATGTAAATGTGAAGCCATTTATTTGGTTGTTTTAGATTTAGATAAAATAGGTTTAGGGTTTGTATTGTATTTCAATCTATTATGGCTATTGTAGTATTGTCAATGTGTTTCAAACTAGTTTAATGTAATTTTAGTAGCATTAGGTTTGTGGCATTTGTTGTTTGCTCTGGGTTATGTGCATACCAATTCATACAATTATATCTAGTGATATACAACATGTTTTGTGATTAGTAATATTCCAGTTTCATGTATTTGTAAGCCAAATATATTTCAAACCCATTAACATAAAAAAGGGTTTTAGGATTTTACTTGTAATTTTGTTCATTTTATTTATAAATATAATACTTAAGCGTAATGTGAAGTTGTGAAAGAAAATATGGGATCTCATGAGTTGTGGGTTAAATATTTGACTCTATATTTTATTTCCCTAAAATAACCACTAGACTTATTATAGTGGTATTGGAGCCGGTTGATCAAATTAGTAACTACAAAGGGTTTTAAGGAATATGTTGCATTGACATTCGTTAGGAACATTATAAAAAATATAAGGTGGAGATGAAAAATTAAACAATTTTTAACCTTACAAATGTTTGCATAAGTGCGATTAAAACCCTTAACATTATTTAAGTCATGAGAGGCTTATCATGAATTTTAGTTAGATATTTAACTTATGTTGGATCTTGGTTTTTACAATTTTTACCTTATGTATCTCAATAACAATTACTACATTGACTAATCATTGTCTTAGTAATTTTGAATGATAGGTAAATTATAAAATTATATTTTTTGTAAAATCTTATATTGTTTATGTTTGTAACAAAATAAATTGCACTGCATAAATAAGCTAGGCTTAACAAAATATTTGAAATCAATTAGTGTGAATTAATTTGGGTTAATCAAATATGGGATATATAGTCACAATAAACACATAAACTAAATGTTATGGATAAGGTTACTTAGCTCCAAAACTAATGATGGAGGAATGTCATTGAAGTAGATATAATTAATTTGTCACAATTAGATAGTTAATTACCTTTTATCATCAATAAAATTTAATTATGTTTTTATCATCAATCTCAATTTTTGTGCTCTATCTTGAAAAAAATTACAAGATTCATTCTTGTGTTGTGAGTTTGAATTAGAGTGTCATAAACTTCATCTACCATGTATATTTGATTTGTGTTGTGTAGTATTGCTTTGATATAATAATCACTACAAATTGGTTTACCTTAATCTTCTAGATAGCTAGACTTGTCAAGGTGGTGTAAAAGGACACTATTTATAAGTTTCCAAACTGTAAAATGGAAACATTGTTTCCACCTCTCTCTCTCTTAGGGTTTTTACCCAAGGAAGGAGAGTTGGAAAATTTTTCACTTGGAGACTTTACATTGAAAAGAGGATGGGGAATTCACTAGATCTAGTCATGAATTAGATCAATACTAAATGCTAAGTGATTTTGGATTGATGGTAATTTCCTCTTTTATGAGTTGAAATGCTGAAATTCATAAAATGTTGAAAAATGAAGGTAAAATATCGAAAACAGTAAGCTACGGAAGCGATATTTTCACACGCACTTGGATGTGAGTAATGTAAGTTGACTCAGATCTGCTCCCCAAAACTACTAAAAAATTATCGGGACCATGGTGCATCACAACAGTCCTCCGAACTTTTTGCACACCAAAGGGAGATGATTCGTCACTGTGAATGAAACCTAATCTAAAGAGTATATCTCTATACATGTTTCCTGCATACAAAAAGAAAGGGAAATGTGTTGGGAATAGGGGTTTGCCTTAGGTCAAACCCCAATTTTGGAATTAACCATGAAATTGAGATAAATGTAATTGAAATGACTGAAAGGAAATGATCTCCTTTTGAGGGAGATGCTAAATTATAACTGAAAAATGAATTAAGTTACCTCCTTCTGAAGTTTTTCTTGCCTCCACATGGAATTAGGGTTTATGAAGTCTTCAACAAAATAGGATGAATAATGTCTCCTTCAATGCTTGAAACTTGACTTTAGTGATGCTCCTAAACTGAAAGAAGATTGATTGCTGCTCAATTGCTCTTGAATGCTTGAGTGCTTGATCTCATGTGTGCTTTCTTGATTATGGGTTTCATGTGATTGATAGATGTTCAAATGAGAAGGGAAAACCTCTTTATATACTTGCTTGTTGGTCAAATAGGCTATTTTTCGCGATATGAGCCGACGCAAAGAGGGAAATCCTGCTCAATTTTGAAATAGGACCAAGGGGTCAAATTGGGCCCAATATAGGGAGGACCATGGCGTGGCACCACCATAGTGCAGTGCCATGATCCTACCCTATTTTGGGGTAGGCACAAGGTGCTAGGTGAAGACCCAAATGCGGTTGAAATTGCAAAGGGTGCAATTTTAAGATGCTACATTTAGCCCCCACTTTAGTAGGAGTATGAGTCAATCTAACAGGATAAAAGGGACATTATGTGAGAGAGAGAGAGAGAGCCATGACTACAAAGTAGTAAGGTTCTCTTACTATGAGCCATGAAAAGAAAAATACAACAAATTACAAAGAAAAAGACAAAGTTCTCTAAGTAACTTAAGTATAAGAGAGAAATCCATTGAGCAGAGTGTATGCCCCCACCTTAAAGCGATTGCGCATGCCTTATCGGAAGCAATTGCTTTAAGGTAGGATACACCCTAAGAAGATAAGAACATTATCACAATGATTTAACCCCCGAGAAGGGACAAATCAAAGGATAACGATCACAACACATAAAACACGGGGTGGTTTCACATAAATCGGGGGTGAGTATGCATTTGTATGATAACCAATGTATATCATGTATATATATGCATAGAATTGTCCTCATTCCCTAAAGAAAGGAAATCACCTTCGAAGAAGGGCACATGTGTCTTTTGAGTCAACATAGGAGAGACCAAAAGAGATCTCAACGTTTTGCATCGTCCTCAAGTAGATAACACTAGGGACAACAAATAGAAGAAGGTCACAAACAAGCAAGATAGGAGAGGGAGAGAGAATATACGATGCTAATGAAGCTGATCAAGCACCTTATCTACCTCTCAATCTCACTCATCATTATTTCGGGAAGGTGGACAATATGCAAGAGAAGCCACATTAAGCACGGTAGATCGAGCTATCACAAGTTTGAAACAAGGACCATACTCTAATGATGGATCACTTTGTTTGTTACTAGGAGCTAAGATTAATGCTTGCAAGAATCTCTTAGATAAACCATTGTCAATATCAACATATTCATATTCATCATCTGAAATATTCGAATCAACATTCTCATCCATTTCTTCATCAAGATTAATAAAAATAGGAGCTTTAATAGGAATATAACTTAAACCATCAGTTGTCTTAATCATTTTGTGTCTTGGAGATTTAGGCTAAACATCTTGTTTAGGAGAAGGTTGATCAACCAGAATTATAGAAAGAGTTGGCGTCTTGGGAGAAGAAATGGTTTGGTAAGTAAGTTCACGAACTCTAGCACGATGTCTCTATTGAATCTCTCACACAATGATTTTATTTAGCTTTAGAGGAAGGTTGTGAAGGTGCAGGTTCAACTGGTGTAGGCTCTTTTTCTTCTTTTAAGGAAGGATGAATGGGCTGAGGTCTTTTAGGTTGAATAATAGGAGAAGTCAGGCACTTCTCTTTATAAGTTGTAGGAGGCAGAACAATACCATATAGAGGAGGAGTAGAAGGTGTAGGAAGGAGACCGGGTCCATCATGACGAGGAGGAATAGGTCCATCCTTATGAGGAATAATATGTTTATCCTTGGGAGAAGGAATAGATTTGGCTTTTAGAGGAAGAGAACTTCTATCCTTTGGAGGAATAATAGTCTCATGAGAAGGGATTGATTCCTCTTTGGGAAGAAGATTATTTATTTCCTTAGGAGGAAGTATAATCTTATCCTCAAGAAGAGGTAGATGAGTGGTCGAGGGAAGACTAAGTGTTGGATTTGTAGGTTTGCTCAAGGATAAAACTATCTCATTTTTTCAATTTTGATAAGATTTAAAAAGAGAATCACTTCTAGGTTGAAGAGGTTGGAATTGTTTGGACCAAAAATAATCAAGACAAACATGTCCATGTCTCATTGTAGGTTGATACATGCTATGATTAACAATTATGATTTTACCATCATGAGGAAATTTCACACACTTATGAATAGTAGAAGTGATCGCTTTCATGGAAGAGAGCCAAGGATGTCCCAACTTCACATGAAATTGACCAGATGTAGGAATGATATCAAAGACAACATTTAAGCATTTAGTGCTAACCTCAATAGGAAGTGTAATAGAACCAATAGTAGGACAAGAAAAACCATCAAATATTTTAACTATCACTGTAGAGGGGGAAAAATGAACCTCTTTGACAGGCACATAATAATCTCTCAAAGATTCACTAACTGACCTCTCCACTCAAGATGTAGTGTCTCTGTACATCCTTTGATAGCTTTTTGCATAAGGACGCGTGCACAAATTATGGACAAAAGCGCGACACGCTAGCGTCTTGTACGAACAGAATGTAGAGTTCACACAAAAGGGAACAATGTAATAGATATGCATTTTAGATTAACTTAAATACGTTAAATGTATATAAAAAAAGGTAAAAAATTATATAAATGGAATGAAAGCCATAAAGGAAAGGAAGAAGATAATCTCACAACCCGTCCATGATATGAAGCCTCTAGCCAAACAAATCTTCTCTAAAGCAATCTGCACACAAACTAGAAAGGAAAAATGTTTGGGGCTGCTTGGGGACTTGCCTTAGTCAAATCCCTGTTTTTGGTGTTTCCACCTCCACAAAAAACTAGATAGATAGATAGATAAATAAACTAAATGCAAGATGAGATAAATGATAAATGATAAATGATAAAAGATAAATGATAGAAGAGGGATGTGATAAATCCCAAGATGCCCAAAGACAAGATAAATAATTAGATATTACCAAAGAGGTTTGAGAAAGCCAAGAGAGTTGCAAAAGAATACTGTGAGAGCTTGAGAGTGTTGTAGCAAAATAGAGGCTATTGTAGCAAGCAAGAGAGATCCGGAGAAATATGTGAGAGCCCAAAGAATAAGAGAGATTGTGTCTAGAATCTAGAGAGCTTGAACAACTAAGAGAGCCAAGAACCAAGAGAAATTGCTTGGAGAAGCTAGAGAGCTTTAGTGGAGAGAAAAGATAGATTTAAAAGGAGAGAAGAGGAGGGAAAGAGAGGGTTGTGAGCCGTTTAGAAGATTCAGAGCTATTTCCACCGACATGTGTAGGTGACAAGTGAAGAGGCGCGCTCAGAACTGACATTTGAACATTGAGATTTTGTAGGACTAATGTGTGGCACGCAGACATCTACGTAGTGTGCTAGTGTTGAAATGAATCACACTCAACAATGACAGGAGACAAGGGAGACACGTGGCTAACAATAAACAAAAGTCGAAGGATAGCTACTAAAAGGTGTCTTGAGCATCCTGAGAGGGAAAAGGCTGATGCAAGAGATGAAGTGAGCCTACTCAAGTGCTAGGGGAATGGAGACCAAAGTGGTTACAAAAGATGTAGGTCAAATTACAAAGAGGTATGCAATTTTTGACACTACAATCACATCAGATTTATCATGTCACTTGATGTAATTGTAAAGTATAGAGAAATTATTTAGTGATAACATTAACTATACAAGTATGATCAATAAGAATCCCTCACGAGGGCATACCCTTGATTTTTGCAACAATATATAGAGGTCCATCTGATGCTTTAATAGCCTCACTAGGATCAAATGTAATGCACACATCCTTAGGTGATTCATTTTTATCAATGAGGTTCACAACATTATTAGATTCAATGCCAACATCATTAGGAGAATAAACGCATTGTTCAGTTTCAATCACATTAGCTGTTAGGGTTTCAAGCAGATCCGAAGCAAATATGAACTAACAATTATATGCAGATTTAAATACAAAAGATAAAGAAATAAAACAAGACATAGATAACACAAAGATTTAACGTGGTTCACCCAGAATGGGTTACGTCCACCATACACAGTCGTCCAATCTTTCTTATTATCCAACAAAAATAGTACATCAACCTTACAATGCCTTAAGCATCCCAACCACTTATAACATGTGTTTTTAGGGCAACAAACAAAGTCGACCATTTTAGGGTTTTATTACAATGTCGATTTTCATCAACGAAAAACGGCAAAATTTTTTTTTCTCGGGGGCTGCCGCCCCCGAACCCCTGCCCAAGACCCAGCCCGGCCCCAGACCCCGACGAGGATACATGCTGAGTGTACAATATTTTGCTGATCAGTCGCCACATTTCAACAATCTCCCAGTTGGAGATTGATACTACATGACACCACTGTACATGCAACATCTGCTAGATAAAACACTAGGACTTGACTAGTATAAATTCCACAATTATCAATCAAGAAGACCAACAGAAACTGATGAAGAAATCAGCTTCTCCAGTGGAACTGCCTTTGTGAACATATCGACAGGATTCTCACTTGTGTGAATCTTCTCAAGCCATAACTGACCCTCCTCCAAAACAGTCCAGATGAAGTGGTACCTGAGCTGAATGTGCTTTGTCCTTGAATGAAAAGCAGAGTTCTTTGCAAGATGAATGGCACTCTGGCTATCACTATACAATGGGCTATCCTCTTGTGTCTGACCCAATTCCTTCAGAAAACATTGCAACCAAATCATCTCCTTGCTAGCTTCTGTAGCAGCAGCATACTCAACTTCAGTGGTTGAAAGTGCAACAACCTTTTGCAACCTAGAAATCCAATTGATTGCAGTTCCCCCTATAGTAAAAACATACCCTGTAGTACTCCTCCGTGAATCAATATCACCCGCTAGATCAGAGTCAACAAATCCACTTAGAGCAGCATTAGATCCTTTGAAACATAATGCCTTCGTAGTAGTTCCTTTCAAATACCGAAGAATCCATTTCATAGCATTCCAATGTTCCATACCCGGATTACTCATAAACTTGCTCACAACTCCCACTACATGTGCAATATCTGGCCTTGTGCATACCATTGCATACATCAAACTGCCAACAACTGATGAATACAGGATGTTAGACATTTTATTAACCTCTTCCTGTGCCTTTGGGCACATCTCCTTAGTCAATTTGAAATGACTAGCCAAAGGTGTACTAACTGCTTTTGCATCCTGCATGTTAAATCTTTTAAACATGTTCTTTATATACTCACTTTGGGACAAATTCAAGGTTCTATTTTTCCTGTCCCGTGTAATCCTCATACTGAGAATTTGCTTAGCTGCACCCAAATCCTTCATAGCAAATGACCTAGCTAATTTCTGTTTAAGATCATTTATATGTTGCATGTTAGACCCAGCCACAAGCATGTCATCAACATAAAGCAACGGGATAATATAACTGCCATTATCAAATCTCTTAAAATATACACAATGATCAGAATGACATCTATGATAACCGTGTTCAGCCATGAAACTATCAAATTGTAAATACCATTGTCGGGGTGCTTGCTTTAGGCCATACAGACTTTTCTTCAACCTGCACACCAAGTTCTCCTTACCTTTGACCTCATATCCCTGTGGTTGCAACATGTAAATTTCCTCCTCCAAATCTCCATGGAGAAAAGTTGTTTTGACATCTAATTGTTCAAGATGTAAATCATCTGTAGCCACAAGACTAAGCACAGTTCTAATTGAAGTCATTTTTACAACTGGAGAAAATATTTCATCATAATCTATACCCTTTTTCTGTGCAAAACCTTTTACCACAAGTCTGGCCTTATATCTTTTCTGACCTCCTTCCTCCTCCTTCAGCTGATAAACCCATTTGTTAGGCAAGGCTCTTTTTTCTACAGGTAAAGGGACTAAGTCCCAAGTCTTATTTTTCATCAAGGAGTCCATCTCCTCTTTCATGCCTAGTTCCCACTATTGTTTGGCATCTACCTGCATTGCTTCTTCATATTCTTCTGGTTCACCAGAATCCGTTAATAAAATAGAATACAAAGAAGGAGAAAATCTTTCAGGGGGTCTACTTGTCCTCGTAGAATGTCTAACACTTGCAGGAGTTTGTGGGACAATCTGTTGTTGCTGAGCATCAGGTACCTGTGTCATTTCATTTTCAGGAATCTCATCCAACACCACATATTCTTGTTTGTCCTGTTCATGCTTCTTTTCCTACATCTATTCTTTATACATAACCTTCTCATTGAATATAACATCTCTACTTCTAATTATTTTCTTATTTTCAAAATCCCATAACCAATAGCCATATTCATCTATCCCATATCCAATGAAGGTACATTTTTGAGATTTAGCATCAAGCTTGGTTCTGTTTTCTTTATCAACATGGACAAAAGCTTCACAACCAAAAGTTTTTAGAAAAGAATAATTTACCTTTTTACCAGTCCATGCCTCCTCTGGAATACCACCATCCAAAGGGGTTGAAGGTCCTCTATTTATCAAATAGACAATAGTATGTACAACATCTGCCCAAAAATGTAAGGGCAATCTAGCATGCAATCTCATGCTCCTCGCACGTTCCATGATAGTCCTATTCATTCTCTCTGACACACCATTTTCCTATGGAGTTCCTGGAATTGTCTTCTGCTTTCGAATCCCATTTAAGGAGCAGTAATCTTCAAATGCTTTGCTGCAATACTCACCTCCATTATCCGATCTGAGACACTTCAACTTTTTTCCTGTCTCATTCTCAACGAAAGCTTTCCATTTCTTAAAAGTTTCAAAAACATCTGATTTTTGCTTTAGGAAATATACCCATGTTTTTCTAGTTGAGTCATCAATAAAAATAACATAATAACAAGAGCCACCAAGAGATGATACCTGAGTCGGTCCCCATACATCTGAATGTACAAGCTCTAACTTCTCACTCTTCTTCTCTTTCCCAACCTTGAGAAATCTGACTCTTTTCTGTTTACCATAAACACAGTTTTCACAGAACTCTAAATCAATCTTCTTTAGTCCTGGCAATAGATTTTTGGAGTGAAGGATTTTCATCCCTTTCTCACTCATGTGCCCAAGCCTATGGTGCCACATTATTGAATCTGTTCTTGCAACATTTATTGTTGTTGTCCCTGTAGTAACTTTATTTGTAGCAGCTAAGGTAGAGTAAGTGTTACCAGTACACAGATATAATGTGCCTACCTTCGCACCTTTAGCTACTATTAATGATCCTTTAGTGACCTTCCACATACTATTTGAGAAGGTAACTATGCAACCTTCACTACCTAGTTGCTCTACAGAAATTAAATTTCTTCTTAAATTAGGAACATGTCTTACCTCCTGCAAAAACCAGTCATTACCATTCTGCAACTTGATCTTTATCTTTCCTTTTCCAACAATTTGATAGGGCTCATCATCACCCAAATATACCTATCCAAAATCACCTTGAACATAATCTAGAAAATATTTTCTATGGGGTGTAGCATGAAATGAAGCCCCAAAATCTATTACCCAGGAATCATTAACATTATCCAAACATAAGATTAAAGCATCTTGTAAAGTATTACTTGCAATATTAGCTTCCTTACTGTCATTTTCATTTTTGTCTCCTTCTTTGTTTTTTCGAGACCAACAGTCTTTCTTTAGATGACTAGGCTTTCCGCAGTACCAGCAATCTTTCTTTCCTCTAGATTGAGAGCGTCCTTTCTTTGACTTCCCTCGTGACTTCTCATTCCCAGGGCCTTTTCCTCTTTCCTTTGATCTTCCTCTGTTCTCCACATTCAAAACACTACCTGATGATGTTGAAGTCTCACCTGTGCTTTTCCTTCGCATTTCCTCGCTTAGGATAACACCAACAATATCATCAAATACCAAAGTATTATTACCAGAGACAAAGTTACTTATAGCCATAACCAAGCTATTCCAGCTTTCTGGCAAAGAACATAAAATCAAGAGAGCCCTAACCTCTTCTGCAAAGGTAATTTTTACCGAAGACAATTGACTGGTAATTGTATTAAATTCATTTAAGTGCTCCGCTACAGATCCTCCCTCACTCATTTTTAAATTAAACAAACGCTTCATAAGAAATACCTTATTCGAAGCCGAGGGTTTCTCATACAACTTAGCCAATGTTGCCATCAAATCTACAGTCGTTTTTGCTTCTGTTATATTGAATGCTATAGACGACGCAAGGCACAATCGAATGGATCCCAGTGCCTTTCTATCTAAAATGTCCCACTCTTCATCTGATATTGTGGTTGGTTTCTTTGCCTTTCCTTCCAATGGCCGCCACAAATCATTTTGATACAGGTAATCCTCCATCTGCATTTTCCATAACTGATAATTTTGGCCGTTAAACTTTTCGACCTTGAATTTGGAATCCTCCATTGCTCCCACTTAAATCTGAAAGTCCTGCCAATTTACAGGAAAACCTCGCTCTGATACCAATTGTTAGGGTTTCAAGCAGATCCGAAGCAAATATGAACTAACAATTATATGCAGATTTAAATACAAAAGATAAAGAAATAAAACAGGACACAAATAACACAGAGATTTAACGTGGTTCACCCAGAATGGGTTACGTCCACCATACACAGTCATCCAATCTTTCTTATTATCCAACAAAAACAGTACATCAACCTTACAATGCCTTAAGCATCCCAACTGCTTATAACATGCATTTTTAGGGCAACAAACAAATTCGGCCTTTTTAGGGTTTTATTACAATGTCGATTTTCATCAACAAAAAACGGCAATTTTTTTTTTCTCGGGAGCTGCCGCCCTCGAACCCCCGCTTTTCTCAGGGGCTGCCGCCCCCGAACCCCTGCCTGGGGCCCAGCTCGGCCCCGGACCCCGGTGAGGATACATGCTGAGTGTACAGTACTTTGCTGATCAGTCGCCACATTTCAACATTAGCAAAATGAGAAGGTAAAGGATCAGTGGAGATTTGAAGATTTTGGTTAGGAGGAATGACAATTTTTTTCCTTTATCATTCACAATAGCCACAAAAATGGTATTATTATCAATCAAGTCATGTATCTTACTCCTTAAAGAATAACACTTTTTAGTATCATGACCAGGTTGATGATGATATTGGCAAAAGGTTTTGGAATCAAAGGAAGGTGACATAGGCTTAGTTGTATCAATTGGTTTAATAGGGGGAATTTTCAATACACCTTTGTAATAATTGAGACATAATACTATGCAAAGATTCATTAAGAGGAGTGAATTCTTTTCTAAAGTATTTGGATAAAGGAGGCACACCTGTTGTTGCAACTACTACATGATTATTATTGTTGTTGTCATTGAACTTGATGAATCCTTTATTTGGTTTGAATTTCACAAAAGGTTGTTGAGCACTTTCACTTTTATCACTCAGAGCCATTGAAGAGGATGATTGTTCCAATTGACTCATGGTAAGATGATAATTATGAAGTACTGCACACAACTGTGTAAAGGAAGTAAACTCAGAAAAGATAAATTTATCCCTAATATCTTTTTGCAAATTAGAAATAAAAATCTTTTGTATTTCTTGATTAGCACAAGAAAAGCAATTTGAGAATACAAATGTTTATATCTACCAATAAAATCAGTCACTTTTTCTTTAACACCTTGTTTACAATGCATCAAATCAGTCAAAGTAATTTTAGGACCAATATTATTGTGAAATTGTCGAATAAAAAGATTACTCAATTGTTGAAATGAAGTAATAGAATAAGGAGGAAAAGAAAAATAGCATTTTTTAAGCTTTATCCCTTAATGTTCGAGTAAACAATTTAGCCAAAAGTCTTTGATCATGAGAAAAGTCACTACACAAGGTTTAAAATATTTTCATATGAATCAAGGGATCACTTTTTCCATTATAAAGATCCAATTGAGGAACTTCCACATGTTTAGGAGGTACAACATGAACAATGTCACTAGATAATGGGATCACTACATCAAATGTGGGCACACTATACGTAGATTGGTTCTTGGTCCAAGCTTATTATTGTTGTAATGAAGACACTGTTTGGGGTAGACTATTGATGGTAGCTTCGGTAGAAGAGTTGAAATTGGATGTGTTAGATTGAGAAGGAGAGGTAATATTGTTGAATGAAGGAAGGGGTTGAGAACAAGGAGGGATATTGCTATATGAAGGTGGGGGTTGAGAATAAGGAGGTGGAACACTATTGTAGGTAGGAATGGGAGAGGATTGGGTAACAAATGGAAGACTTATAGTAGGAGGAATGGAAGAATTATGATTAGAGGAGTTTCCCCCATGACTAACATGTGTAGGTATGAAATTTTGGGTAAAAGTAGCCATGATATTGGATGTAAAGGTGAGAACACCAGCCATAGGAGTAGTCAAAGGAATGGATTGGTTGTTTTGACTAAGAGGTTGTGTATAACCAAGAACTTTGACACAACTCTTCATGGACATGATACTAGTGTCAACAATATGGGCAATACCACAAAAGACATCAACACCAAGTTTATCACTTTGAACCATTCTTTTTAATCCTTCAATCAATGGGAGAGCCTCACTTTCCAGGTATTTTTGACTCATCCATTGTTGAAGATCTTCAAATTGATTGTCAATCTTCGCCAATTGGTCAACGAAAACCCTAGTTAGTGATTCATCCAAATCATGAGAATTATGTAAAGAATGGGGATAAATAGGGTCATGTGAAGGATTGGAAGAACCACCAACATCCCCATGAAAGAAAGTTTCTAAATTAGGCTCCATATCCTCGTTAATTAAACCTTGGGAAGCCTTAATTCTACAAATTCTTCTCACGGGGATATTATAGGTTGGACTAATAGTAGTAAAACTCATGCACTAAGGGAGGGAAATTGGAAATTTGAAATTTGAATTTAACCTTGAAACTTGCAACAATAATTGAATAATGCAAAATTTTAGAAAAATACGATTACTCAATTAAATAAGAAAATTTATTGAAAAGATAGAAATAATTGTGAAAATCATGCAACCCACAAAATAGATTTGAATTTAAAATTAGGACCTTGTGAAAATAATCTCGTAATCTTAACAATTTATATTTAAAATTATGCACATGAGATTTAAATTTAAAATTAGGATCTTGTAAAAATAATCACTTAATTTTAAAATGTAATGTTGAAATTTGGAAATTAAAATAATTAATTTTAAATTTAAAAATTAGGGCTCTTTGAATTAACCACTTAATTTTAAAATTTAGATTTGAAATTGTCCACAAGAAATTAAATTTAAAATTAGGGTCTTGTAAAAAAAAACTCTTAATTTTCAAGTTTAAATTTAAAATTAGATCTAAGGTTGAAATTTTGAAACTTGAAATAATTAATGCAAAATTGGGAAATGCACAAGATTAATTTAAATTTAAAAATTAGGCTAATCTTAATCAATCACTTAATTTTAAAATTTAAATTTGAAATTAGATCCAAGATTGCAATTTTGAATTTGAAACAAATTTGGAATGTGAGATTAAAAAATTAGGCAACCCACAAGCTGAATTTTTTTTTAAATAAAAAATTAGGGTTTTGAAAATTAACCACTTAATTTTAAAATTTGACTTGCAAGTGAAAATTTGATTTTTAAAATTGAAAGATACTCAAATCTGAAATAATTTATCCAAATTCAACAAATCACAAGTTCAATTTTGAAATTAAAAATTAGGGTTTTAGTGAAATTAACCTCTAAATTTTCAAAATTTGCAAGGAAATCAAATTTGTAAATGAAAATTTGAATTGTAGATTGCATAAGTACTCAAATTTGAAAACAAAAATCAGAAGCAAGCATAGGACATGTCGGGTTCCCCAAAATGTAAAGTGGAAAACTTGTTTCCACTTCTCTCTCTCTTAGGGTTTTTACCCAAGGAAGGAGAATCAAAAAAATTTTCACGTAGAGACTTTACATTCAAAAGAGGATGGGTAATTCAATAGATCTAGTCATGAATCAAATCAAGACTAAATGCTAAGTGAATTTGGATTGATGGGAATTTCCTCTTTTGTGAGTTGAAATGCTGAAATTAGCTAAAATGTTGAAAAATGAAGGTAAAAGCTCGAAAATAGTAAGCTATGGATGCGGGATTTTTGCACACTCATGGATATAAGTAATGTAAGCTAAATCATATCTTCTCTCTGAAACTACTCAAAAATTCCCGGGACTGTGGTGCATCACAGCGGTCCTTCTAACTTTTCACACACTAAAGGGAGATGATTCGTCGTTAGGAATGAAGCTTAATCTAAAGTGTACAACTCCGTACCTATTTCTTGCACACAGAAAGAAAGGGAAATGTGTTGGTAATAGGGGTTTACCTTAGGTCGAGCCCCAGTTTTGGAATTAACCATGAAATTGAGATAAATGTAATTAAAATGACGGAGAGGAAATGATCTCCTTTTGAGGGAGATGTTAAATTATAATTGAAAATTGAATTATGATACCTCCATGTGAAGTTTGCTTGCCTCCACTTGGAATTAGGGTTTATGAAGTCTTCAACAAAATAGGATGAATAATGCCTCCTTCAATGCTTGAAACTTATCTTTACTGCTACTCCTAAGCTGTAAGAAGACTAATCGTTGCTCAATTGCTCTTGAATTATTGAATGCTTGATCTCATGTGTGCTTTCTTGATTGTGTCTTTCATGTGATTGATTGATGTTCAAATGAGAGGGGAAAACCTCTATATACTTGCCCATTGGTCAAATTGGCTAATTTTCTCGACATGAGCTGACACAGAGAGGGAAATCCCACTCAATTTTGAAATAGGACCAAGGGGTCAAATTGGGCCCAATCTAGCGAGGAGCATCGTGTGCCGCCATGGTCTTGCCCTATTTTGGGGCGAGCACAAGTTGCTAGGTGAGGTGCAATTTGAGTTTAGATGCCATTTGGGAATACGAACTTATACTCATGGTAAAGTAGAGAAATCAACTGAGAGTAAGACATAGAAGAAAGATGACACTAAGTTGAGAGAAGAAATCCGCCAAGCTTAGGATCCTATCAACTCACACAAGAAAATACAAGACACAAAAAACAAAAAAAAAATAAAAAAAATAAAAGGAAATAAAAAACTTGTAACCCCTATATTTCTAGTGGCTTTATTCTCGCTCCACTAAACTCTATAGTGCTATGAGTAGTATTGTGATGGTAAATTTGGTCAAATGATATGATTGTTTTGTAAATTCCAAACCTATAATTATGTGAATATGATTTCCATAGTTTTCTAAAGGCATCAATCCAACCTATATTTAGGACCTAATGTGGGACTATATAGGAACTAGGTTTTAGTAGAATAATTTTTGTAGGGTAGAAAATTCTAAATCTAACTAGAAACAAGGTATCTATAAGATAAACTAAAATTCTTGACTATCCTATGCTAGATGACACATCTCTAAGGATGGGTAGTTTGGTGAGATTTTTTTTAAGTCAAGAGGATGAGTTAAGTTGACTATGGTATCCATAAGCAAGGACTCTAATCATAATATAATCATTAGTAGATTGAGCTAAGAAAAATAGCTTGAATTAAATAACATGCATTTGAGATAGAACTCTTAGCTTAATATAGAACTCATGTATTCAAAGTTGGAGCATAAAAATCATCTTGATTAGTAACAATCAATGCTTAGTACATTTCACATGCATAACATGATGATGTAACATCATTAAAGATAATCATGTTGGTATGATCGAGTTGGACACTTTGCCTAAGAACATCTTGTGTGGTTCGAGATATTATTTACTTAATGACTAATATGCTTTGTCTATTAAATCTATAATGAACTGAAACTCTATTTATCAAATGCATACAAAAAGTTAGATAATTGATGTATTGGACACGTACAAGAGTGAGAGATCTTGCCTAATGAACGCATGCAAGAGAGATAATTTGTCTAGTGGTTACATACAAGAGTGAGACACTTAGTCTAGTGAACAAATGTAGGAGAAATGTTTTGTTTAATAAAAGCATGGAAGGGAGACACCTTGTTCATTACCTATATTAATTTTGGGTAGGTATGTTCTTTGATATGCTAATTGAGATCCTTAGATGATTAGGTTTAATTTTTGGGTGTATGCAAAATTTATATCTTAAGGATTGAATTATAGGCATGTCTAGTCTAGAGAGGTAAAAGTCTTGGAAATTCTAATACTATTTTGAGATGAAAGATTTAGTATAAATAAAATAAGTGATTAATATTTGTGATAAATAAGTGTAACAAAGGAATTGATATTTATGATTTTGTTGTTGCTCTGCTGACAGTTGGCTTGCCACTGTACCTGGGTCAGCCCCCTTGTTTTCGCTGCTTTTAATATAAAAAACAAAATAATAAATATAATTGTTAAAACTAGATATCAACTACTCTATACACTCATTTATACATTAAAATATATAACTATTTTCTATTTAGAAGAATTCTCTTACATTTAAAATAAATATATAAAAAATCATATCACTATAAAAAAATTCGTATAAATGATTGGCCTCTTAACATAATGGGATTTTTAATTCAATAATAAATAAGAAATTCCCATGATTAGAAATACATATAAATTATCACAATCAAATTTATGTTTTCATAAATCCCTAAGGTGAGTGGAATTTGAAGGATTCAAAAACCGGTCACATGTATTGAAAAGAAAAAAATAATATATTGGTTCAATGTCCATTATTGTGCCTAGTGGTAATGACCCCGCATTGACAACATCCCATATGAAGTGTTGTCTTTATGTTTGGAGGGAACAAAGTAGACAAAACTATGAGGTGTTATTCTTTGGTACAAGATAATAACATATCTTTTTTTTTATATAATTGTTTGGCACCCTCCCATATGTATCCTACAATAGAAAAAATCCATTTAACATTATTTTTAACCAAAGAAATAATAAATATTATATAAAATGTACGATGATTCAATTGATAGAAGGTTGTTGAATGTTATGTATGTAACTTCTAAGAGTTATTATAAAAGTGTAATTTAAGTAAGATTTATAATAAATAATTAAATAAATTAAAAATATATTTTTTTAATATATAATTTGATTTTTTCAAACGATTTCTATCAAATAGAAAAATGAAGTAGACCTCATACTATAATAATTGTGAGACAAGGAAGGTTTTTAAAATGTTATTGAATATTTTTTTAAATAAGATGAATTTTGAGATTTTAAAGTTTTATGCTTCACAATTATAAAGATAACTAAATATTTAATTAATAATCTTATATATTTGATATAATATAATTCTTATAAAAATGAGCGATTTCAAAATTATGCTTTTATACTACTAAGTTTTATAGTACAATTATTTATAAAGAGGAGAGGAATGTAGATAATAAAATCCAAATGCCTTGTACATATTGGATTGTACTAATCATAGTTAGAAGAATTGCCAAAGTACTTGCTTTTTTTTTTCAAAGTACTTGTGGATTAGAAGACCTAATTTTTTTAATGAGTTGCCATGGTCAAACTTGGCAAGTACTCTACAAAACTTAGGGAGTTTGTGCATACAATTTTTCAAACATAAAACAAGTAACCCAACACTAAAAAATGATAAAAAAATATGGCACAAACACTACAAACATGGTTTTCTAACATTTGTGTTTTCTTTACCCATAAAATTGAATAAATAGCTTTTTTTTATAATCTTTTTAAAATTATGAAAATAATTTGTGTCATGGAGATCTTTATGGTTTCAAAGGTCTTAATTTGAGCATGTCATTGGGCTTGGTGGGATGCACTTCATCTCTCAACCTCGTCCTATATTGTGACATGGAACATGTTACAAGTCTTGTAAATAGACCTCACAAGGAGCATGACCACCAAACTCTTACCAAATTCATTTGATATATTTATATTTTGATAAATTTATGTTTTTAGAAATGTGTACATTTTCAAGTTTTGAGTTATGTTGAGTACTTACAAAGTTTTATCCAAGTAAAAAAAATCAGCTTACAAAGTTTGAATTTGTGAACTAGCTATTAAATATAAAAGTGTCGTGAGACATAATATCTAGACATATTTCAACCAAAGTTTATGTAGAAAATGAATTTAGTGTATTATATAATATATTAAAAATCAAGGTTTCTTTATATATATATATATATATATATATATATATATATATATAGTTAGGCCCTTAGCTACATGCATTGACTTAATTCTTGGTAAATGCCACTACTTACTATAAGCTAAAATCTATGGACTTCACAATCACTATTGTAATTAAAAATTATATAAATATAGTTTTTAAAGTCACCTCTAAGACCCAAATTAAGTATAAGAGACTACCATATGCGAGCATTGTATAATGCCATGTAACTAGTATAAACATCTTAAATATGAGTATTAGAATGTGGAGCACTACGCAAGGTTATTTTTTGAAGTTGTATGTCATCAAAATCTAAGCGTTGTTGTATATTGATGTTTTATAATATAACATGGTGTGTAAGAAAAATAATTTTTTTATTTTAAGGTAAGACATATTTAATATTGCATTTTGTCATAAAGAGAATTGTTGGAAGCAAAGTTCTTCCTTCTTACATTAGTTGGTCTAATCATTGTGTTTTATTCTTGGATAGCAGTCAAAAGAAAATGAAAGAGCTATGTGAAGTTATTTAAAAGACTTGATTCTAGATATAGTTGCAAAGGTCATCTCCCACCTTTCAAATATTAGTTATATTTATCATAGGCATGTCTATGTAAGCACTTATAATTTAGAGAAAATAAAAATCTTCAATGGGGCACTTAGATACAAGGCATATCTCCCAGTACCAATGGTATTAATGCTTTTGTGGGTGAAGTAAAACACTTATTAAACTCCTAATGGGGTCGTCAATGGATAATCTCACCATGATGAGTATATGCATTTTTTATGCTGTTAAAACATACTTCAAATTGTAAAAATGTATTTTTATTATGTTCATATATTTTCTTAATATTTAGTGATGATATCGCTATTATTAGAGTAAAGTGGTTTGTAGGACTAACAAAGTATATTGTTAAATATAAATTACAAAATTTATCTTTAACTTGAATGGGCATTAATCATTCGAATGTAATTTGATTTTTTATTGCAATACTTTCTTCACTGTCTTTTCATTTGTCACAAATGTCTATTTATATTGTCAAACTGAAAATTTTCATTAGTGTAACAATATATCTTGTTAATTAAAAAGTGGATCGCTTTGCTAACGTTTTTCCAACCCAAGTGTGTTTGAATCCTTAGACCAATCCTGCTAAGGCTTTTGTGTTGGGTGGTTCGGTCCCCCCCTTCTCCCTTCTATGGGTGCTTCCATGGGTGTTGCCGTTTTTGCTGGTGTTGAAGCGAATGGGTAGGGTTCCCTTGCCCATGCCTTGCTTGTGGACGATGGTGCCCCTACCTCCACCATTGTTGTTGGTGATCTTGTTGTGCATGCTAAAGTATCTCCCAAACCTTCTTTTACTAGTCGATGCAACTTTTCTCTTGTGGCCAAATCTGCAGCACACCCTCCAAGGGGACCCAACCTCTTCCCAGTGCCAAGTCCTCCCTTGTGGTGGTTTGTGGGTAGGATGTTATGAATAATATTGGCTTCTACCAATGTTGTACCTTGGTGTACAAATTTGTTGGGATTTGGCCTTCTCTCCCAGACCTTCATCGTTGGGTAAGTAACTCCTGGAAGCCTTTGGTTGCGCATAGCATTGAGCTTTTTCCTTGTGTTAAGGGTTTTTTATTGTTTCCTTTTCTTCCTCTCATGACCGAGATTTGACCTTGGGCAAGTTGTGGGCTTGGGGGAACACTCTCTTTTTGTCAAGCCCTGGACAAATTCGTTCAATCCTCTTACTGAACCTCTTAATGTGCGTCCAGTTTGGGTTCACCTTCCTAATCTTCCCCTTCCTTTCTAGGAGAATTCTTGTTATGAGCCCATTAGTAATCCTATCAATTGTTTCTTGAAAGTTGATGATGTCACATCTTCTATGGGTCACTCCACCTTTTCTCGCATCCTAATTGATATTGATATCTCTTCACCTCTCCCTAGAGATGTGGTTCTGATGGTTGGGGACAAGGCTTGGACTCAACCGCTGGATTTTGATGGCCTCCCCTTTCACTACCAGAGATGCTTCTCAATGCTCATATACCTTCAAAGTGTTTGCTGCCATGACACAAGGATGCTGCTACTTGGTGGAAGGATGCTATCATTGACCTCTTGACGGTCAATGCTTTGGACTCTGACTCTATTGACTCCTCTCAAGATAATGATGTCCCCTCTCAGGATGATGCTACTGGTGAAGCTTTGATTGACCCTCTTGATACTTAGATTATGGCCTCCTATGTCCTTGAGACTCCTGATCCTGATCTGCAGATTTGTTCTCTGTCGGCTAACTCTGCTCATGATGATACTCTACTATAGCAACCTTATTATGTTTTGCAATCATTTCCTACTATTGTTGCTAACATGCTCTCTATGGATTCCTCCCCAGTCGACTCTTCTTTTTTTGGTCCTAATGATAGTATTTCTTGGACCATGGTTTGTCGCAGATGAAAGGGGAAATCTTCCCCCACCCCCCAAACCCATCTTGGCCATGGCTCAGATGTTCCCCCCCATTCTTGAGTTGGGTTTTGGGTTGTTGCTAGTTTGACAAGGTTTTTTGTTTGCCTGTTTGGACATGTTTTGTACCCATGTCTGTTGTCTTTTATTGCCCTTGGGTTGTTGTTTTAAGGGTAACACCCTTGCTTTGTTGCTTCTTTAATAAAAAATAATATATCTCATTCTCCATTATTTATTCATTCATTCTCTAATATCATGTTGGTATGTGCTTTTATTTAATTTATTAACTTATTATATATTTAGTATGTACCTAGGTTTGATTGACTTAGCCTTTTTTTTTGGAGTGAATCATATGGTTGAATTATTGACCTCTTTAATAGAAGGTACTATTTCCTCTTTTGGAGTCTTCCTGTTAGATGTATTTTCCACCACCTGCTTTCCTCTCATAATTATTAAAAATGTACTTGTTCACTTGCATTTAATGCATCTTGAACATTTTGATTAAAGGGACAACATTATTCTCCTATTATATTTTTTATCATTGCTAAGAAAAAGGTATTTATATGGCTAATAATATTATACTAGGTCTTGATTATTTTTTGTTTTTATAGAAAATTCAACATGTCAGCAGAGCCATAGTTTCTAGTTTAATTTTTTTCCTTATTTTTGAGAGCACTAGGTTCTATCTGTTTGTGAGATGATTTTTGGTGAATGGTGTATTATTTTAACCTCACCATTATGTCCAGAAGGATCAAAATAGTTGGATTGGGCTTTTTTTTCAATCAAAATAGATATCAAGAAGTGAACTAACTCTCATTTTGGGTGATTGATTTGCATTGTCTTTAGCAGATTGCATGATTTTCAAATGATTTTAGAATATTTTCATGCCTATTTTTGTGTCTAGAAGGGCCCAAAAACCTAAGCATGATCATCCAATTCTTGAAAATATACCACTCTAGCAAAGACCCCAAGAGAAAACTCTAGTCTAGTTGGTCAAGCAAGTTGAATGATTTGAGGTCGAACATTTGATTTTTTTTTACATTTGACAAGTTTACTTGTGTCTTGTATACAGTTGAGGTCACTTTTGCATTGTTGAGGACTATATATAAAATAATTGAGATTAATACCAAGGATGCATCATTTAGCACTGATCTACATACCTTACTTACCTCAACTAACACATACACTTAACTCCTCCATATGAGGAGTGCTACTCGAAGAGGTTTTTCATTGTTGTGCCTCCCACTAGCACAATTCACAATTCCAAACAAAATTAAAAATTTGTCAAATGGTTTTGTCAAGGTAAGATTTGGTGGTCAAGCTAAAACCACCCATGACTAAGTACTCTATTGATATCTTCTATATGTCTTGTCTATCCCCCTTTTTAAGTCCTTCGCATACAGGGTAAATTCAGGTTCATTACACACAATGATGCTCAAGTACCTATTTATTTTACATTTGACAATGCACCTTGGGGGTTTTCACACCAATTTGGAACCCTTCACATAGAACTTTAGTGCTTCACCACATGTCTTTCTGGTGACTAGAGTGCCACACTAACTAAGATTCCTCCACACACTAGCATGTGGACATGTTGACTAGGTGAGCTACATCACGTCTACATGTAATGATGATGTCATCAATTTTCTTTAAAAAAAATTCTTCATGATTGAAGTTTTGTGTTTTGCTAATAGACTTTGAAGGGCCATAAATTTACCATATGATGTCCAATTTTGGTGACTATATGTTTGTTATCTTGGTTTTTTTTCACCTACTCATTAATGAAATTGGTCTCTACATTTTATACATTATTTTTTTTTAAATATTTTTTCTTCAAATACTCCTTTGTACAATTCTCATTTTCATAGATTTTAAGGGCCATAACTTGTACATGTGGACTCCTTTTTAAGGTCCATTTTTAAAAAAATTGTATGTATTCCCACATACTTCTTTTTGGAACTATTTATTTTCTCTCATTCTATATTGATTACTGAACTATCTACAATTATTGTCACACTTTAAAATAAAATGTCAAACAATATGCATGTGTTGTTGAAAAACTTTAGAGGGTCATATCTTTACCATATGATGTCCAATTTCAATGAATATTTTTTAATCCTCACTCTTTTTCACCAACTCATTAATGAAGTTCATTTCTATATTCGATACATTATTTTCAAAAAAAATCTTAAAAGATTCCCTTGTGCAATTCTTATTTTAATAGCTTTTAAGACCCATAACTTGTGACTATTGTTTAGGCCCTATTTTTTTTTTGAGTGTGTGGTTTTCCATATACTTTTATTGGCACTATTTATTTTCTTTCATTCTATACTAAAATACTATTGAAATACTTACAATTATTTAACACAATTATATAAAGTGCCAAACATTTTACTTTACAAGGGTTTATTTTACCAAGTAATAATAGGGTCATATACTTGGGTGGCTACTTGATTTTTCTGTTCTCTAATTTATTTTTGTATCATGCATTCATGATCTATTTTTATTCTAACACCCTATAATCATTTTGAGTGGAAAATAGAAATGAACATGTTGTTGAGGGTTAAAGGATTGTATAAGATAACTTAGGATATTGAAATAGAAATAAAGAACGATGTTGAGGAGATTTTTTATTTATCTAAATGTATCTCTTGGTTTTTTATCTCACTTAGGAGCATTGAATATATTTAAGGAGTTGTGGAATACATTATCAACATTACTTATACAAGCATATGAAATTAAAGGGCCATCTCTTAGAGAATGAACTAACTAATCATAATCCTTATAATATTACAATCATATAGGACTTTTTTACATAATTAAACTCACTAGGAATATAGTTGAAGCAATGAAAAATTGAGAAAAAAACTATTTATTTAATATTAGTATGCTTTCTAAACTTCAACATGATATTTAGTGGTTGTTTCTACATTTTAGGCTATTAGGTTTTCTTTGTGCACCACATTTATGATGACTTGCTTTTATGTTTCCATGGTTGCACATATTGGAGAGGAGAATAAAACTATCCAAATTCATAATTTGAAGTCTTTAAAGTCTCATACCTTGGTTACAAACCAAGACACTAAAGACCAAAAGGATCATCACAACAAGGAGAATAAATAGAGCGATAAGCCCAAGATTGATAGAAATGCATAAAAATTAGAAAAAGAAATATTCTAATTTCAATGAAGAATATGTGACCTCTTCTAAATGTAACAATTAGGCAACCCAATGCTGAAATGATGGGGATTATATCTTGTAGAGCTAACAACCAAGGTTTAAACCTCACAAGATCACTCTGTATTGTGTCAACAATAGCGACTTATTTTTTCAATGTTAACACACCAAAAATAATTGGTGGGACCCCTTGGTGAAATCTTCGAGCCTCTTGCCTGTAGCGCCAACAACCAAGGTTCAAACCTCACATAGTCGCTCTCTACCATGTCAACAATGGAGAGTTGCTTACCTTGGTGTTAATACACCAAATGTTTTTAGGGGGAGACCCCTTGGTAAAATAGTGGGGCTTCTTGCCTATAGAGCCAACAAGCTAGGTTCAAACCTTATAGGGTGGCTCTCTACCATGTCAACAATGGAGGGTTCCTTATCCTGGTATTTAATAACCTACAATTCACCCAAAAAACATGTATTTTGAAATGGCTCCCACTCCTACAAAGGCTCTTTCTTTGTCAACTGATCCTACTCCATCTTGTTCCCACCTACATGCATTGAATCTATTTTTTGCTCACCCTTGTGAATGTCATCTTGGTATTAAAGAACTCAATTCACCCAAAAACATATATTTGAAATGGCTCCCACTCCTGCAAAGAAAAGACTCTTTCTTTGTCTTTCTCCCACCCACTATTGCCGGGAATAATCATTATGTTATGTTGTTATATTATGTTTATGTTGTTGTCGGTAATAATGAGTTACGGCGGTCAGTTAGTTAGCCGACGGGTAGGTAGTTGGAGTCGCGACGGTTGTGTCGCACCCCTTCGGGTATTATATATGGTGTACCTTTTCTTCGAAGTAGGATCATGTTAGTCGTGTCAGATGTAATGTTATAAGCACTTATTGTACATGGACTGTGGAATTAATATAGAGGCTGGTTATTTAATATATTTCCATTATGTTCTGTGCATTTACTTTCTGCATTTAACTGTTTACCCGAGAGGGCAAACATTTGGCGCCGTTGCCTAGACGTACTCGAGAATGGAAGACATGGATGGCGCATAGACACAATGGGCCTACCCGTTGGTGAAATAAACCCAGAGGCCGATGATGCCCGAACAAAACTTTACACAAGAGAAGACACGACAACGCGAGAATTTTCAATTTTGCTCCAGGTAGCCATTCAGACCTACGTCCGACGAGAGGCGGCGGAGGCATAAATCCCACCAAGTGCCGTGTGGATAGCACTGAAGGTTAGCCTGGCAGTAAACCGGTTGATGAACCACCTCCCTCAGTTTCTTGCACAGCCATCGCTGGCACAACAGGCCCGCCTGGAGGAGATTGCCCAAGAAGAGCGACGACAACAAATCCTGCAACGCTACGAAGAGAACAACCGACGGGAAATGGAACGAGATGGCACCAGGCCAGGAGGAAATTGAACCTTGTAATAATCCCGACACACTGCTGATATAAATTGTGGCCGAAAGGCAAAATAAAAATAAAAATAATAAAAGTTTTTTTGTGTACATGGCATGTGTTTGCTGTGTATGGAAGTGACTTATGCCCAATAGACTAAATAAGGACAAAAATAAAAAGATACAGAGTGACGAATGGGAAGTGGCACAAACCGCGTTGAATCTCAGACAACAGATAGAACGAAGGCGTAGGCTAAGGCAGCATGCTGAGGGACGACCGACCGAGGGGTTGCCCGAAGGGAACCCAGGAGGTGTCACGGAGGTTGTGGAGGCAGAGATAGACAGAGAGAACTACACTGTCTACACTGTTGTAGGGCTGCCAGAAGGAGTCACGGAGGGTGCCGAAGGAGAACTCTACAGTTCGCCAGAATACCACCGTAGGGTAAGAAGCCGCAAAGAGTTGGTGGAACAAACAAGGTGAAGTCTAAACCTGATCGACGCTACCAGAGACTTGCTAAAGAATTTGTCCATTTCAGAGGACAACCGGAGGGAGACAACGGAAGGTGACGATACGACCGAAGGTGCCGAGGGAGCACAAGGGTACTGTACGGGAGGCAATTTGTTTGGTTTGGTGTCAGCAACTCTTTCCGGAGGACCCATGAGTGGAGGTTCAGTTGCAGGAGGTGGAGGATTGCCAGGTACAAGCACACAAGGAATTAGAGGAGCGAGACCCAATGGTGGGATGGTGAGTAAACAAAAATTGCCAAAGTTCACAGGGGAGGACAAGGAAGACCCCTTACGGCACTGCCGTACATGTGAAACCATTTGGTCCGCCAACGGAGTAGCAGACCAGTATGACTGGGTACAGCAGTTCCCAGCCACGTTACGAGGAGTTGCCATAGATTGGTACTCTGATGTGGACAAGCAAAAAGTGGCCGCGTGGGCCAATCTACAGAAGGAATTCACGGGGGAGTTTCGGTTGCTCCGTGATGACAATGAAATTGTAACGGAGATATACAGTACCAAACAAGGTACCAGGGAGATAGTACGGGCATACAGTCGGAGGCTGAAAGAAGTCTTGGGTAAAATGAAAAGCCAACCCGCAGATGGATTGAAGAAACAATGGTAAGTTGAAGGGTTGAAATCCTCCCTACGGAGGAAGATGAAAATTGTACCCCCGACGTCATATGACGACGCTTATAATAGGGCGATGGACTTGGAGAGCGAACACAAAACATCAAAGAAGAAGAAAAGTAATAAATCCTCATCCGAGGATGATGACTCTTCATAGGAAAGCAGCAGCGATGACGAGGCTGACAAACGGGTGCAAGCGCTCCAGAAAGACATGGAGCGAATGAGAAAAGAATTCAAAATAATGAGAAGCACTGGTCAGAACGAAGGGGACATATGGTGCACTGAGTGCAAAGAGGAAGGGCACACAAAGGGTACTTGCCAAAAGAAGGCATTCTGCGAGATTTGCCAAGTGATGGGACACTCCACCAAGGAGTGCCCATACAACATGAAAACCTGAAGTACGCAAATGAACCAGGTGCTGTTCACGGAGCAAGCCACAACATCCGCACCAGCGGGTACCGGCCAACATACTAACACAACGGCATCATTTGGAGGATAACGGGACAACAGACGCGGCGGCGGAAGGAATAGCAACAATAACAATAACGGAAGCCGTATCCAGTATGACGCCAAGGGCCGGCCAATTATCCAATGTAGGGCCTGTAATCAGTGGGGGCACTTCGCCCGTGATTGCACGAAGGAAGCCACCCCTCAGCACCTCTGCCGTTGGTGTGGGCCAGGCGACCATGAGGACGCAAATTGCCTATAGGAAGGGGTTAATCTCCTCAACATTGAGAAGGCTGAGAAGACTGGTGAGAAAGAAGTACTGGCGATCACCCGCGCCCAGACGAAAAAAGCCACTTATCTCGACCCCCGTACGAAGAAGGAGAGATTACGGGAGGCAAAGGCCAATATTGAACGTGAGACAACGACTGAACGACGGGACAACGAGGTGGTGAGTACATCATTCTGTACGGAAGCGGAAAATAACATCATTGGGCAAATCTTGTAGATGGAGGTGCCGATAAAGGTAAAAGACCTTCTAGACTCTATGCCACAATTAAGGACTGCCATCCTCACCAATGTGCAAAGCACCGCATTATCGAGTACACCACAGGTAGGGGTTCCCGCCACCGCATTGTCAAGTGCACCACAGGTAGGGGTTATCGCCACCGCATTGTCAAGTGCACCACAGGTAGGGGTTCCTGCCACCACTTCGAAGAGTACACCACAAGTGGAGGTTTCCGTCAGCCCTTCAAATGACCCGATGTTACTAGCCGTGAGCAGTGGTAGACACCTAGCTATGGTAGAAATGGGTATCCGTGGGACCATTATGAAGGACACCATTGTGGATGGGGGATCTGGGGTGAATGTACTACCAGAAGAAACATGGAAGCGGCTGGGGAAGCCCACCCTGTGGCCACCCACATTCAACCTGGTGGGAGCGAACCAACACGACATTAAGCCACTCGGCCTGTTGATGGCTCAGCAAGTGACAATTGGTATGCAACCATTCTTGTTAGATTTCGTGGTTATTCCCTCGAAGAAGAAAGGCTATGATGTCATCCTGGGGAGAGCGTGGTTGATCAATGCGAGGGTAAACCACAACTGGAAGAAAAATACACTTTCCATGGAGAAGGGAGGGCAGAAATATACCATTGACCTACACACCCAAGATGTCGGCGAAGAGCTCGCCTCTTCCGACTCGGACTCAGAGGACTCTAATAAAGGGGAAGGGGGTCCCGATGAAAGCAAGGGCAAGAACGCGATGGAGCCGAACAGTGAAGGGGTGCTCGAATTGGAGGGATGTTCTGAAGATGAGGTATGCTCACTTAACGGGCTCTTCCACTGGCAAATGGAGGATTATGAAATGTTCCAAAGCTACAGGATCGAAGTAGAGGAACCAGAGCAACCAACAGAGGTGTACCTGCCGGAATACAAAGAATATTGGAAGGGAGACGCCCCAAACCCTAGTGATGTAGATAATCCGAAGAGTGTTGGCAACGATTGGAACCCTGTGTGGAAGGCCCCAGTCTTCAAAATCTTTATTATTCTTCTTCTTCTTATGTACGAGAAGGAGACTGTGGTCCCTATAGAATTTGTGGTTCCAGGTCTTCGGATGGCCATGGAAAATAAACTTGCCACCAATAGGTTCAAATTGAAACCCTACCACGAGAAGTGCGTAGGGGACTCGAGAGGCCGAAAGGACACCCGGGAGTCTGGAGGGGGAACCGAGAAGGATGAAGGGCAATCCCAGAGACAGGGGACCCGATTGTATGACAGGCGACCGTACGGTCAAAATATAAAAATGAAAAAACCATACGGTCATACGACAACAACCATACAGTCAATTTTTTTTTTTTAAAAAAAAAAAAAAAAGGAACGGACCACCGTACGACGGTGACCACCATGCGGTGGTAACACCGATGGTGACCACCGTGCGGTGGGCCACCCCGACGGCGACCACCGTGCGGTGGTAACATCGACGGTGACCACCGGCGGTGGTAACATTGTACGGTGGACACCGACGGTGGATGCCATCGTGCGGTGGTCAACCGCACACCCAACATAAATCCTCGCACAGCCGCACACAAAGCCGCACAACCGCTCTGTCGTCATGGTCCGCCGTACGGTGGAGGGGTGTAGGCCGCACGGGAAGGTGGCCGCACAATCGAAGGTGCCAATGCTGTTGTTGACCGTACAGGGAGGTTGTATGGCCGAGGTGCCATCGGGGACATTACAGTGCCAAAAAAAAAACAAAAAAAAACGACGAGGACCAGATTTAAAATGATTTGCTGGAGTTTAAAGCCAGGACACTAGAATTTCATAGTGGAAAAGAAGGGTTTTTGGCATCTAAATTATCACTGAAATGCTGTGCGCCATGGACTTTCGTATGGTTCTGAGGGTTGTAAATTGGTGTTGGCGGTGGGGGCACTGCCCCTCGACCTTGCCTTGTACTGTGAGAGGGAGCGCACCTAGGGCGCTGCCCCAGGACCCCGCGAGGGGCGCTGCCCCAGACCTTGCGAGGGGCACTGCCCCTCGACCCCGCTGGGGGCGTTGCCCCCAGACCCCCAGTTTATTTTGAGCTACAGAAGACCACGGGAAGTGTTGTGGTTTTCCGTATTGTGAGAAAGAAGCTTGCAGCTAAGCATTGGCGGGGAAGCCATAAGCCGTAGAGGGAGATGGATTTGGAGGTTGGGAACAAACAGAGTTTGAAGGAAGGCATTGCAGGTCCGCGCAGTTGTATGACACTAGGGAGTTATTCAGTTCAGTTTTTAGCCTTTGGGGAGTGTGATGGAGGATTTGAGGTGTCTCCTAGCATTTGTGCCAGTGGATTGTGGCCACCTCCAGGCATGACTGGTACGCTTTGAGGAACTCCTCGGAGTATGTCTCACCTGGACGTGAGGTTGCCTTGGTGGATGCACAGAGGGCTTGGGAGGAGCTGACCACCAGGTTGGAGGCAATAGTCGCATGAGACTTAGTTCAGCGTACCTAGGAGTTGGATGCCGAGAGAGCAGCACGGGTGGCTATCGAGGACAAATTGGCTAGGGAGATAGTATCAATTGAGTAGCAGTTGGTGGAAGCTGAGACTGAAAAATGTGTTTTGCAGACAAGTTTGGGTTAAGCACAGGAGGACTGTGATGGCAAAGGAAGCAATATTGGTGAAATCCACACTTGAGCATCGGATGGTAGCAGAAAAGGGTTTTCAGGCGAGGACGCAGCAAGTGTATAAGATCCAGGCCCGACTGGTGTCAGTAGTTCCTGCCGTTCATCTCTATTTTGTATTTAGTCGTCGGAGTCGACTTCTTTTCTTGGGGGGGATGATGTTGCCGGGAATAATCATTATGTTATGTTGTTATATTATGTTTATGTTGTCGTCGGTAATAATGAGTTACGGCGGTCAGTTAGTTAGCCGACGGGTAGGTAGTTGGATTCGCGACGGTTGTGTCGCACCCCTTCGGGTATTATATATGGTGTGCCTTTTCTTCGAAGTAGGATCATGTTAGTCGTGTCAGATGTAATGTTATAAGCACTTATTGTACATGGACTGTGGAATTAATATAGAGGCTGGTTATTTAATATATTTCCATTATGTTCTGTGCATTTACTTTCTGCATTTAACCGTTTACCCGAGAGGGCAAACACCCACATCCATTGGATGTGTCTTTGTTGCTCATCCTTATGAATGTCATATTAGTGCTTATGCCACTTGGTGTGGCTTTTGGAGGGAGAGCTCTTTTACCCTTTTAGGAGGTGTTGTGGTTTCTTCCTTCATTGTTGGCGATATGGGGAGTTGAAGATTAGCTATTTCTATAGGTCTTGATTCTCAAGTTTTTGCCATTCTTGTGTTTTTTTGTAAGGGTTCTCCAATGCTTAGAATTTATTGTTTCCCCTGGCTAGGAGCTGCCTATGGTTGGTGTTGGTGTTAACTCTACATTTGTCACCCCTACCCCTCCACTAGTTATTGGCTATTCTATGAGGACTCATAGCTTTGCTCAAGCAGTTAGGTCTTAGCCTTGTTCACCCTTTGTGAGTGTCTACCATCTCTTATGCTCTAAACCATCCATAATGATTTTTTATGGTGTGGATGTGGCTGGAAACAAGGATTTCTAGCAGTGTAGATCTTTGGTGTGCCATTGCTCCAATTTGTGGCCTTCTCTTCATGACTTGCACAACTCTAGGTTTTAAATTATTGGAGGCCCCTTGTGGCTGGTAAGATTGAGTTCTTCCCTTGTGCTAAAGGTTTTTTCATTGCTTCATTTGCCTCTTGCAAGGAGAGGAATTTGGTGTTGGGTCATTTATAGGCTTGGGGAGATCACTCCCTTTTGTTCAAACCTTGGACATCCTCCTTCAAACCCCTAATTGAACCACTTAATGTGTTCCTAGTGTAAGATAGACTTACTCATGTTTTCCTTCAAGTTTGGGAGGTTTCTTGTTATGAGGCCATTGGAAATTTTATCAGTCACTTCCTGAAGATGGATGGTTCTAGCTCCTTCATGGGACACTCTAGTTTTGGTTGCATTTTGGTAGATATTTACATATCCAAGCCTCTTCACAGGGATGTGGTTTTGATGGTTGGGATAGGTTGTAGACTTAACCACTTGATTACAAGGGCCTTCCTTTCCAATGTCACCATTACTTTTCATCAAGTCACTTAGCAATGAATTGTTCTCTCTTGTGCCACAAAGGTATTGCTACTTAGTGGAAGAATGCTAAAGGTAATCACTTGACTATCTAGTCTTTGATTTCTTCATTTTATGTATTCTCCTAGGATAAAGATAACTCCAAAGATAAAAATGAACATCTTTCTTTTGGGGCAATCTTATCGTTCCTTGTGAAATTGGATTTCCTCTTGCTCTGTGTGTGCAACCTGTTGTTCAGCTCTAACCTCGCGAGTTGGATTGTTTCCTTTCACCTCATTGTCCTTTTGCCCCCTCTTCATGTGTTGATAGAACCTTCATGGAGATTTCCTCTCTGGCTTCCCCTTGTAATGGGATTATGGATGATAGTATTGCTTGAACTATTTTTTATTGACAAAGGAAAGGTCTTTTTTCCTACTATTCCCAAACTCACACTAATGTTGTGGGTGGAAGTTCAACCCATTATTGAAGTGGATTGTTTCTAGTTATTCTCATGTGTTGTGAATGGTATGTTAATGGTTTGTGTAACTCTAACACTAAGGCTTTTGTTGTAAAGATTTCAACATTTTAGTTTGTTACTTAATCAAAAACAATTAGAAGAAAGGGAATACCAAATGTTCATATTTACACAATTTGTTAATGATGAACACAAGTGCATGAACATGTACACAAATAATCTAACAAACATTCTCTACAAGAACATTAGCCTCTCAAATTCCTTCTCTAATTTTGGATCCTTCTAAATCAAAGTCTAAGATTAAAGGCAAAGGTGATTATTATAGCTTTGAATCCTCCAAGGCGTGGATACATGACTCTGATGCTCAACACTACATTGCTTCATCTCAATGAGTTATCATCTTTGGAGTCTTGATGAATTCCATATATTTTGACAAATGATCTAATTCTTCAATTGTATGTATATGTGAGAAGGTGCATTTAGATGGATGAGGGAACATTCCATAATATTCTAGTTGTACCCTCCTTTTTAAATAATCTCTTATAAATGTATTAAATCACTCGCTAATATAAGTGAGTTGGTTTCTCTCGACATTAGTGGTGATACAAGAGTTTCCTAATGATACTATAGTGGTGGTTGGGAGGTTGATTACTAGTCTCAACTACATGCCCTCTCACATTTTCTTCTTGATAATACTTGACAACGCTTCTTACCTTATGTGAGAAGTTTGAGCACTTGAATTATAATTATCTATAATAGTTATGCTAGGAAGGTTTGCTATGGTTGTTTTTGAAAAAACACCCTAAAGAGTTTAGTTCAAAGGAAAAGCACAGAGATGTACAATTCTTGAGTTGGTTCATAGTGATCAATCTAGGCATTAAACATATGTCCCATTTAGTAGGCCAAACATGTCCTAACTTTTTATTGATGGATTTTGCAAGCACACATGGGTCTAATTCCTTTGACAAAAAGGTAGAGTGTTTGAGCAACTTTAGAACTTCAAAGAACATACTAAAAAATAATTGATGAAATCTATTAGAGTTATTTCCACTAATAATGGTGGTGGGTATGCCAAACATCATTTTAAGATGTTTTATAATACATAGGATATTGACTTGTGTCACATAGTTCTATACAATATGTTGGTGCTCAAAGTTGTAGGTTTCTAAATCCTTTTAGCAAGGTCATTCCTAAGTGATAAGGTGAGTAATATCTTCTTGAACTTTAGGCTCTACTAAGCCAAGGGGGAAATTACTTTAAGTGATATAATCAACAATAACTATGGAAAATTAAAATAAATCATGCAAAAAACATATCAATTGCAAATATTATTCCTATTTGTTTGTCACTAAGTGCATTATGTTGGTTTCACAACACAAGGATTTTGCACTTTCATAAAACAAATGAACAACAGTGTAAAGAATCTAAAGATGTTTCTTTGACAATCCTTGATGATATCACACACATCTAGACATGAAAGCAAAGATAAGGCCAATATAGTACAAAAAGAATTTTGGTTTTAGTTGTTCTAGATTTTCTGGTGAGATGGGAGTTTAAGCACAAAGTATATGGGTGCCTATGTCCAATAAGAAAAAATAATTTCAAGTTTTTATAAACCAAATGGAACATTGATCAAAACATGTTCTATAATTTCTTAATGAAGGTATCAACAAGGATTATACCTCTCAACTCCACAAGTGGATAGGATCTACATATCTAAACAAGCAGATAGATGAAGTTAAAGGAAATTATTGAACATACCTTTTTCATCCATAAAAAAATTCTATAATTCTTGTAATATTTTGATAAGGCATCTCGCAAAATATTTATAAGGAAAATTTTTATTGCCTTCCAATTTATAAACGAGACAAAACTTACACTCACATTAACATTTATATGACCAAGAAGATCAATAAATTCACCAAACTACATACAATATTTAAAAATATATTCAAAAGATGTCAAATATACACAAAAACATTTCTTTGGGATTATAATGTGGTATTATACCCTTTGTGAGAAATCCCAAATGTTACAATATAAAATTACCCTACACTCATTGTTAAAAGAAAACCTTCATAACTTGTAACCCTTTCTCTTTTGTTTGAACTCCAAAACATTTTTTCCATCCTGTTTATTTCATGTTTGCAAACCTACAAAGATATGTCTCTTAGTAGCATCAACCAATCTTGAGGAGAGAACCAAGGTCCTTTACGATTGCATTAATCACCCACATCTACTTGCATCATCTCCACAAGGCCATGCACTTTGAACTTTGTCTTTTACATCAACAACCAGCCTTTGTACACATATAATGTCTTTGAGAGGTCCAAAAGTACAAAAGAGGCATTTAAAATCCCCCCTCACTACATCCATGTAGGGACCATTAATGGTGTCATTCATTATGCAAGGAGGTAGGTTGTTGGGAGGAAATCTGACAATTCAATGTTTGATTAGAGGTCACACATATGGCATGCAAAACAAGTGGAATCACATGGAATCACATGGAATCAATAGAATTAGTGGCTTGGAGATCTCATGAAGTGAATTAACAAACTAGAGATGAACCCTTATATTTATGACCAATTGGACCTCTTCATCATCCACCATTGATAATACAAGAAAATTTGGGCCCTAGAGGTGGACAATTGTTTTTAGGTTGTAAAATTCTCTTGAGACTATTGGAGTCAAATCAAAGCATTTATAGCGTTTTGGGAAGATGTAGCAAGTGACGAAGGCAAAAAAGAGGAAATGCATAAATTTGGTGTAGGATAAGAAATTGTAATGGAAGATTTGAGATTCTATTGAAGGACTACAATTTAGGACTAAGCATGGGGATGCAAATCTTAACATCCATTGAAATTCCACAAATGGAAGAAAATGAGTGAGTTGAAGATGAAAAAAAACATGTAGGGATTAAGATGTAGAACCACAAGAGAATATCTTAAATCCAAACAAACTTTGTATGTGAAACGAACAAGAGAAACAAAGGCATTGGCTAATTCTACAATGATTATGGTATGGTACTAGATTTTAGAAAAGGTGTCTATATAGAATTTTCTAGCAATAGTAGGTAAGATGGAAACAACAAATGAGCACAAGTTGTAGGAAAATTAGAAGATTGATTGAGTGATTGATTTATTACATTAGGAGTGGATGTGTATATAAAGGAGAAATATCCTACTTTCCACCTAACCAACTTGCCACATAGACATAAGCACTTACCAAATAGGTGGTGATTAATTTACACCAACAACCCCCTTAAGTAGAGTTCACGGTGGGGTCCTATGTAGGGGGGTTTTTCTATAAAAAAATCAGTGGGTTCTATTGAGAGTTTTTAGGATTATTTTAAAGCGAATGGTCCCATGAATTTTGTAGTGTAGTTTAAGCTTAAAAGTTTGAGCTATAAAATTTATGGAAGATGGCGATCTCATGAATTTTATTATTAAGTAGATTCAATTCAACAAAGTACTAAATATAAGATAATAAATAAAATAATTGGTAAAAAATTAAAAACTTGAGATGATTAAAAAGTGGCAAAAAAGTCTAAGCTAGTTTGGCAATTTCTAACCCCCGATTTTTCCATATGCTCAAATCTACAATCCTAAAATGTAGGAGCTACTATTTTTTTAAAAAAGGTTCCAATTAATCATATAACAATTTTTTTTTTGGCTTCATGGGACCTCCTACTCCTAAAAAATAGATATTGAACCCCCCACAAGGGACCCCAACCTTAGGTGAGGAAAATAAGTAGGTCTCATCATCAAAACCTACTAAAGTTCCCAAGTACAATGCACTCGTAAATAAGAGGAAAAAACTCTAGGGAATAAACTCCATAAGTAAAATCAACAAACCATGTAGTAGCAACACATAACATCCAAACTACACAGGGAAACTCTTTCAGATAAAAATTCCACTAGAGAAAGAAAATGTGTGTTAATCTTCAATAAACAAGATATAATATCAACACACTTCACTTGACACTCTAGCAACATTCTAACAATATCTCTATACCTATATAAAATATGATCTTAAACTACTATCTCATTATTTCAATATACAGGCAAACAAGAGACAAAACCACAAATGAGTTGACCAAAATAATAGATACCAAAACCATGACATCATGCAAAACCCCATGCCCATCACAGAGAATATATTTCAAGGATAGTAAACACAATCATGACTTCATATGGCCATTAGTTGGGCTCCATCAATGTATCCTCAAACAACATATGTCATTGAAAAGACATATTTGACAAAATCCTCAATAACTCAAATCCTCATGTGTATTGGTCCATATGGAAAGCCAACTCATGTGAGTGTCATCTATTATAACAAGATTTTTCACTTAATCCTAATGCCTAGAATTGGAAATAGCATTTATTGTGTCTAAAGTCAAATGTAAATGTCAATGTAGTACTCTACCTCCCTCATTAATGCATATGAGACTACTTTTAAGATTTTAGGAGAATCTAAATTATAAACTATTTATTTAATTACACCCTAGGCATCCAAATACACCTCCAAAGAGTTTTAGAAGCACCAAGTATACATAGAATTTGCAATGTTAATGACACCTTAACCCTCACAAATTTTTATGTTAATTAAAATCTTTCCATGCAAGGTGTCACATCTCGTTTAATTAGTCTAGCTTAATCATTTGATTATTGTACTGATTATTTAAATGAAAAAATTAGGTAGACAATTTGATTATGTTAAGTATTGCTTTTTATTAAGAAAGAAGCAAGAACAAGGGTTTTGACCCTTAATACAACAGCCCGAAGGAAGAAAGAGAAAAAAAAATAGGGGGGCAAACCCCCAAAAATCACAGTTGGACAAGCCAAAGAAAACCTTGTCAAACCAAAAAAGCACTCAAAACCCCAATCAAGGAAGGGGAGAGATACCCCCTTTCGCCTACGACAAACCATAGTCTAAGCTATACTACCATTGGGAACATCAAAGGAGAGTCAAGTGGGAAGGACCCCATTCAAACACAAACAAAGGCGTTAGCAAAGTGTTGTTGTAGAACAACAACACGCTGCAGGAGAGGAACAACATGAGAAGCACATTTGGTAGGAGTGGAATGGAGCTACAAAATAGGAGCAACATGAATTAAATCCTTAGGGACAACAACAACAACATCATTGGCAGTGAGAGGCACAACTTCATTTTGGGGGGAGGACACATCCTCCTAAGAGGAGTCAACAAAGTCATAAGCATAGACAATCAAGTGATCAATAAAGGCATCCTTCCATGAATTAGTAGCACCATTGTGACATGGAAGGGAGCAATCTGACACTAAATGACCCCTAGCAAAGTGTTTTCAGGAGTGAAAGGGGAGACCCTCATAATCCAACGATTGAGTCGAAGGTCTATCCCCAACCATAAGAACCACATCCCCAAGGAGAGGCGAGGATATGTCAATATCAACTAAGATGTGGGCAAAGGTGTAGTGGCCCATGGAAGATGTGGCATCATCAACCTTCAAGAATCGACCAATAGATTTATCGATGGCCTCATAGCAAGAGTGCTCCCATAAATGAAGAGGAAGATTTGGAAGGAAAACCCAAACCAGATGCACATTAAGTGGTTCAATAAGGGGGTTAAAAGAAGTTGTCTAGGGCTTAACAGAGAGGGATTGAACTCCGTAAGCCCACAACTTGCCCAAAATCAGGTTACAATTAGACATTTAAGTGAAGAAAGCAATGAAAAATCCTTTACCACAAGGAAAAAGGTCAATACTATGAGCAACCAAAGGCTTCCATGAGTCACTCACCCAACAATGAAGGTCCCGTAGTGAAGGCCATAGCCCAGAGAATTTGCACACCCAAGCACAACATTGATAGAACCTAATGTTGTCAACACACCACCACAGGGGAGGACTTGGCACAGGGAAGAGGATGAAAACCCTTGGAGGGCTGGGCAACAGATCTAGCCACACGAGCAAAGCTACGCTTCCTAACAAAAGAAGGTCTAGGTAGGGCAATAGCACCCACAACAAGGTCACCATCAGCAGCACCATCACCAAACATAGGAGTAGCACCATTAGCCCCAGCTTCCACAACAACAACAAACTTAGGAAGGGAATCCATAGCCATGGCAGAAGCTCCAATGCCAGGACATCCATCCAGCGCAAAGAGTGTGGATGCAAGAGGAATGAAAACGTGAGCAGTGTTTGCACCCATACAGACTGCAAAACTTCCACCACTGACGACCATGACACACACAAGAGGGGGCATGCAAGAACCTTCGACAAAGGGAGCCAACACATTCAAACCAGTGAGGACGGGAGAAACATTGGAGAGAGTAGGACGAGCCATCAAAATGAAATATTATGTTTATTGTTGAAGAATGATAGTGTTGACAATTAACTATGCAAGTATGACTGAAATCATTTACATTATCTTACATTGAAAAGAGAGTATCATCAATGAATTGGTTCTAACTAGTGGAGGTAACTTGTTATGATGGAATCAACACACACATACACCTAGACTCACGTAATTAGATTGCGTGTGTGTGAATAAATTTAGGTATTTCATGTTTCAATATTTAAATAATTATATTTTTTTATGAATGATGCATAAATACGTGTATGTGAGGATAAAATATCTTTAAACAAATCTTGACTAATTAAGTAACCTAGAAAGCTTAGGTCAACATTAGTCATGAGCCTAACTTAGTACAAGGTTGTGCTTCTTGTTGATATATAGATACATTCTAACATTTCAATAAAAGAACTAAAACTAATAAAAGTTAACGTATTTTACATTTATTTAATATTATAATAAGATAATAGAATTAATACTAAATAAATAACAATATGTTATAATACTAAATATTATTATTGATAAGGTGCTAAAATTAATAATATTATGTTTTAACATTGTATGTTAGTGCTTTAATTTTGTTTAATTCAAATTATTTAAAAAGGAGTTAAAAGATCGCTTAAAAAAGAAAATAAAAATGCAAAGTAAACCCACATGCTTGGAAAATACTCCCACAATTTGCATGAGAAGTTAATGAGGAGCTGGTGAAATTTTATGGAATTTGGTTACACCTAACACTTGCTTTGGCTTAAAAGAAAAGTTTTGGAGGGCATTTTGGGGGAGATTAACAAAAAAATTTCCATATTTTTCTTTCATATCCTTGTGCTTGGTGTGTGGAGCTGAAGTGAGCATTGTATTAATAAGTGCTTCTTTAACTGAGTAAAGATAAGAAAGAGATGTTTTTTATTAAAGTAAAAGCAGGTTTTGAAGGGGGCCCCAAAACCCTTTACAAAAGGACCTTACAAGATAAAAGCATTAAGGAACCAGGAGGAACAAACATTAGGAAAACCAACAAAATAACTAGAAAAAACTAGCTAAAAGCCCCAAAAAACCAGCAAAAAACCAGCCAGACCCGACAAAAGGAACTAATTTATATTTTTTAGAGCATTAGCCAAGTTACTGCTAATCCTATACATGTCTTTGATATTATCCCTAAGATTGGGGATATCCTTAGCAGAAGCAGCAGCAACTTTCTTAACACTTGCTATAGTTCTCTTTGATGCTCCACCAGGGGTAGCTTCCCCACTTCCAATCTCGATTGCATCTTCCTCCATGTCGAGGTCCACCACTGGTTTGGGAGAGTTGGAGTTATCGAGGACCTTCGAAATATTCTCTAGGTTCTTTGTAACTGCAGACAGGATATTCGGGATAATACCCAACAGGTTTTTCATCGCCACTTTCCCTTCTTCCAGATGGTCAATCTGAGTTGCCATTTTTTTTAACATTTTCCTCCATTTCTTGCTTCCATTGCTTCTGATTCCTGTCATCTTCCTTCCTTTTCTCATCCATCTGTTTCCCATTTTTTTCCAAATTCTTCAAAAGTTCATATGTCCATCTGTCATAACCCAATCTAGCCTCAGTGAGTTTTTTAAGGTTATCTAGGAATAACCCTTCACCAACGCTTTCCTTATCCTCGCTTAAATTATCCTTAGCCATATCCTTCTCGGTTTCTTGTTCTACTCCCTCTTAGAATTCAAATCTTTTTCCTCATTATCCTTATCCTCCAAATCCACCATAGGTTGGTTGTCGTTGCCTAAGCTAGCACTGTGAATTGGGCTATCATTGTCGGACTCGTTATCACCTTCTTCATCCTCTGCACCCACATCCTCATCTTTCCAACTGTCCTCACCTTCTAATTTGTCTGTTTCCATTTCACTGACCTCTTTTCCAATTTCCTATGTTTCATTCTTTTCATCATAGGCTTTCATCCCAGTGGCACTCTTGCTTTTTTTTTTTCTAGAAGTAGCCTCCTCCTTGCTAGGTTCTCCTTCCTCCGGCTTTCTCTTGCATTTCCCTAGAGAAGCGGATAGCCTCTTGTTTTCCTGCATGGCAAGGATTTTACAGTGCTCATAAATGAGCAACAGGAGTCCACAATGGAGCATCGGATTCAAGGGAGTCTTGTTGTGTTTATTGAGTGACCTAGAAAGGGACCTGAAGAGATAGTAGGGTAGGGATACCCTTTTCTCATGCCTGAAGTGGTTTAATAACACAAAGTGATAAGTGTGGGCCCTGGAAAAGCGGCCCTCAACAGTTATGTATTCCATTAAGGCATTCAAAACCCAGCCCTAGATTTTCTTGATATTGGAGGCTTCATAATAACCCCCTTGTGGCTTTTCCGATTTTAGCCCTCTCCTTTTCCTTACGTGGGAACATATTTACCGCATTATTGGAAACTTTAAGATCTCTAAAAAAATTGAGCCCTGAGTGGGGCATACCTATCACAGTCGCGATGAGGCCCGCGTCCAATTTGAACCTAACACCATAGATTTTAAAGGACCCATTACTCCAATTTTCAAAAAATTTGGAGACTACGAGATTAACCCTACCTTTGTCGTAATCAACCAGCTTCTCCATGAAGCTCGTTAGGGATCCTTTTTCCAGCTTCGCCCAAAATTTTGACATTTCCTTCCATCTGGACGTATTGTCTGGTTCCTCCCTCCTTAAATCACCTCCCATATTCAATTTCAAACTTTCACCTCTATTCGTCTGCAAACTCAAAACTTTCTTCCCGTTGTCTCTTGAGATTTTGAAAAAGATGACCTACAAAGTGTGAGAAGTGATATTATATTTGATTGGGATTCTACCCCTTTTCCAAGTAATCATTACCTTTCTGTCAATGCATAAGTTACTCATATCAGCTATCATGATTATGCGATCCTTCTTTCCCCGTAAATCTATCCTTTTTGAGGAGCTCTTTAATACTCATATTAATGTCTTCCCCGTGCCAAATTGTTTGAGATTCGGAGTTAACGCCTAGGTTCACCAGACAATCCGCCACCATATTTTTCTCTCTAAAGGCATGATCTATTATTATTTCTTTAAAACTAGTAATGATTTCCCTAGCTTTCAAAATAATGTTTTCAATGGACCACGATGGCTCGGTTTCCCCCTTCAAACACTTAATAATATTAAGTGAGTCTCCCTCAAGCCGTAATTTATCATGATTTAGGTTCTTAGCAATAATTAGAGTATTCAGCACAGTTGAGGCTTCAGCGAAATGACTGGTTTGACTCCCCAAAGGACCAGCAACCGCCACTAGGCAACTTCCAGCAGAATTCCTGACAATGCCCCCATAACCAGCTATACCCATATTCCCCTTAGAAGCCCCATCAAAGTTGGTCTTTATCCATCCCTGAGGAGGAAAACACCAAGCAAAACCTTCTCTACCCTTCTCCTTACTAGATTTGGTGGTGGAAAGGTTCCACCTGTCATTGAAGTCTTCTTTAGCAACTAGTCCATCATCAATACCATTGATGCATTCAAAGATACTCCTGTAAATTTTATCCACCACTACTTCAGGGTTGGCACTTTTATCACTAAAAATCCCGTTGTTGCACTCTTTCCAGATATTCCAGATAACATTGGGGAAGGTAAGTTTCCAAAGTTCCACAATCTTTGGGTTGGAATTAGAGCAGTGTCGTTGCTGCCAAGATTCCCCAATAGTGTTCGGAAAAACCCAACTCAGCTTCCACCTACTTAAAATAATTTTTCAAAATTCCTGGCTGAAAGTACACTGATGGAGAATATGGCAAGCAGACTCTTCTTCCCTGCAACAAAGAGAACACCTATTAGGAAAAACAAATCCTCGCTTTTGAAGGTTGTCCATAGTTAATACCTTGTTTTGGATAAAGATCCATAAAAAGAAGACAGTCAATGATGCCGGCCGTGATTGGCATGTTCAATTGAATCCAGCGCTATGGGCATATCGAACTAGCATTCGGACCCCTACAGGTGCAACTCCTTATTCATTGGTCTATGGTGTTGAAGCTATCTTACCTATTGAGGTCGAGATACCATCCTTACGAGTTTCATTGCACAATCTCATCGATGATGAAGCATACAGAGTATCTCGTCTTCAGGACTTAGAGTTACTAGATGAGAAGCGACAAGCTGCATACAATCACCTCAAAGCCTATCAGCAATGCATGAGTAGAAGCTACAATCACCGAGTTAGATCTCGTACATTTGAGGTAGGTGATCTTGTTCTTCGAGAAAATCCTCGCAACCAACCAAACAGAGAACATCAAGGCAAGTTTGAATCAAACTGGTTGGGCCCATATGTTGTCACTGCTGTATTCGGGTCCGGGGCATATCAGTTGGCTACATCAGACGGAGAACCGCTCGCAGATCCAATCAATAGCATGCACCTCAAACGGTTTTACACATAAGCTGTACAGAGCATCAGGCTCCCCTGCCTATCAGAAAATACCAAAAAACATTCAGAAAAATGTCCTAAAGAAAATACCAAAAACATTCAGAAAAATGTCCTGAAGAAAATATAAAAACATTCAAAAAAGTAAAGAAAAATCATGCATCCAAACGGTGAACAACCACTCCGGTGGCACCTTGGGTAAGAACGATGGTGAAAATCTGGCAAACAGGCGCCACTCGTAAAGGCTATGGCTCCATTATCTTTCAGACTTGTGGCGATCACATCTACTTCATACATACATCCATCCATCCATCAACCATGGCTTGTTATTCCTCTGCAATTATGATAGTACTCCATACATCTTGCATCCCGCTTTTTCATAGTCATGTCTAAAACTGGGGGCAATGCCTTTAACCTATTGATGGAAGTGGATTCTACATTGTCTTATGATTCATTAAGTTCTTCATTCAAACAATCATCAAAAATCCAAAAACATTCAAAAATGACTCTCAAAATACCAAAAACATTCAAAATTGTTTCACAAAATCCAAAAAACATCAGAAAACCCATCAAAAATCACACAAAAACATGGCAACACCTTGTACATATTTATCCGATCAGATACAAAATAAACATTGACAAAATACTTACACAATGACCATTTACCAATCAAACCACACAATCGACATTAACAAATCCAAACTGTCTTAAACAAGGATGCATCCTTCCTTATCAAAACAAAGACAAGATGACGTTTTCTTTGACAAGAAAATTATGTTAAGCTATCAAATGCTTGGTTGATTCGTGAGTAATTCATTTGTTTATCTGTATCGGGATCTTTCAGCATTGTTTTGTATCGTTTGCGCATTACTTCCGATGAAGTTCTGGGGCATGTACTAATGGTGTCTACGTGGGAAGTTCACCAAGCTACGTGATCTTATGCAAAATGCAGTCATAGATCACTATGGCTTGCTGACTACAGCGTATACCTCGACCATATGGGCATGAACCATTACCAAGGATCCATATTCTTTATTCTTTATGTATATATTGTTTGTTTGCAGGTACAATTCTCTTTCTTTGGTTCCTCCTACCTCATCCAAACTGGATAAAGGTTTTATCTCTTATTACGGTATGCACTTGTCTCAGGATATGATCAGCCTAAGATCAAGGAGGACGATCCAAGTCATGCATGAACGGTGATAATCCTTGTCTGTTCCGCAAGCAATACTCAGGTCAACTTGATCCATTATATCAAGTTGCTTGTATTAACTTGCTATATAAAAATCCATGTAAGAAATACTCTGGTCATCTTGAATCTTTATGTCAAGTTGCTTGTATTTTCTTACAACATTTTAAAGCTCAATGATGAAAAATAAAGCACCATGGATCGTCATTCCATCTCATCTGTATATATTGCATTTCGTTGCATTCCATCCATCCATACATTCATAATAGCTGCATATCATGCATACGTAGTCATAATAATGCATACTCTATTTTACTCATCTTCTTCCATAGGACTCAATCCTAGTCCTCCATATCTTCTATCTAACATCGAATCCCCCCTCACCCTCCCTATCTTGATCATCACCATCATCCTAATCCCTTCATCGCTTCCCATCCTCACTCATCCACAAAATTAAGCCAGTTACTCTATCTGCACAGATACATCGACTCCCACACACCTAGACTATCAACAGATACTCTGATCAAGTATCTTCGGGTCTCAACAGGTAATCGATTATGGTAATCCTAGACTACATCAGGCATTTATCATAATGACCTAGTCTCAACGGGGCTGCTATGATTCACCACAATCATCCATCCCACGCACACACTATCAATTGATCAACCAATCAAACACAATCTAACAGACAATTATATCAATTGTCTACGTCTCAACGAGTATTTTGCTTCATATACCTTGACTTCATCGGGCAATTACATCAATTGTCTAAGTCACCATCAGGTCACTTTGATTCACTTACTCAGACTTTATCATGTCCAAGCGACCACCTGACATCAACTGTCACGCTTTGACTTGACCGGGGCAATTAAACCGATTGCACCAGATTGTCCAACCAATTTTGATCAATTATATAGCATCAATCAAAACCCCACACTACATCTGCTATGTATCTCTTGCATGACCTCAGGGTACTCGCTGGCTTGTTGTTTCTTCATATTCACTCCATTTTCTCCCATTCTTTCATCATTAGTTCTAATTTCTTCTATTTTACCTCCCCTCCACTTTTCATTCTTTTTCGAGAGATCGCCCGATTTTTCAAAAAAATTCGGCCCATCTCTCGAGGGGGCATACCACCCATTAAATTTACATTTTATGGGGCATTTCTTCACACCTATTTTTCTTTCTTTGAAACGACGCGATAAACCGCACCGTCTCAAAGAGGGGCAAATGTAGTCACATAAATCTGTCCACTTAATTAAATGAATACTTAGTATTTATTTGATTATTTAACCATCAATTAATAATTAATTAAATTAATATTTAATTAATTCATCTTAACCCTCTTCTCCTATTAATTAAATAAATTATTCAATTTATTTGATTTAATTCACTTAACCAAATTCAGACCATTAATTAAATAAATAAATCATATTTATTTAATTAAAATATTCTCTCACATTTAAATAAATTAATATTTATTTAAATCCCCCAAAATCCCACCTCTCACATTTAAATAAATAAATCATTTATTTAAAATCACCTTTATCCTCCACCCACTTGCATTTTCCTACAAATACAAGTTGCACAATTATTTTAAATAAATCATTTATTTAAAATCACCTTTATCCTCCACCCACTTGCATTTTCCTACAAATGCAAATTGCACAATTATTTTAAATAAATAGTTTATTTAAATCACCTTTATCCTCCACCCACTTGTATTTTCCTACAAAAGCAAGTTGCACAACTATTTTAAATAAATTATTTATTTAAAATCCTATTTATCCTCACCCACTTGAAACCTTTAATGGTTTCCCTTAAAGTAGTCAAACTTGATGGCTTTAAAGTCTTCAAACTTGATGGCTTCCTTCTATAGTCTTCTTAAGACTTTAATGGTTTTCCTTAAAGTCTTCAAGCCTTTAATGGTTTCCCTCAAAGTCTTCAAGCATTTTAATGCTTTATCTTCATTTTTCTCATTTAAATAAATTAATATTTATTTAAATATTTATCCAAATGCAACTTACACCATTTAATTGAAATAAATGATTTTATTTTAATTGAAAATACCAAAATTTCTCCCACTTGCATTTTCCTACAAAATCCACTTGTATGCCTAAACCCCTTTTAGATTCTTCTAAACCCTTCCTAATTAGCCTAAATCCATCCCCTAAATATTGTCACATTCCTAAGCAAATTGGAGTCACTTCTCAAAGACTCCAAAGTCTTTGAAAAGCAATTAATGCTTTGTGTGTTCAACAAATTAACCCTCAAAGTCTTGGATAACCTTTGAAAGCTTCCAACCTTCAACCACTAAATGGCTCAAAGTCTTGGATAACCTTTGAAAGCTTTCAACCTTCAACCACTTAATCCCCAAAGTCTCCAATAACCATTAATGGTTACCTCAAACCCTCCCACATGGTTAAAACATTTGTTTTGACTCAACCTCTACCCAACCCAAAGGTCTCATCAGGCCATTAATGCTTTGACCATGATTATCTCTTAAACATTTGCACAAAGGTTTATCCTTGGATTAACTCTTAATCCAATGGGTAATCTTAATTTAGACTTGACCCTTACCTTCTAGATAACCATGAGGTCTTCTCAGGCCTTTAATGCCTCCAACCTCTTCTCTCAACCCAATCCTATGTTGACACTTGTCACCATTTTATTGGTGCCAATTGTGCACATGGATCCCCAACTTTCAATCCTAACCCTTGTTAAGATTGCTCAATCTTAACCCTTCATTTCCCCATTTCTTCTATAAATAGAACCCTTCTCCTCAAGCAAAGGAGAAGCATTTTAGAGTATTGTTGTTATACTGGCATTAGCATAGAGCTTTTTCATAGCATCACTATCTACTCTAGCATAGTATTTAGCTTTTCATTTCATATTTGAAGTTTAGTATTAAATCTCAATCCTCCATAAGCATCCATAGTGCAAAAAGCTGCTGAGAGCTACACTCATTTGGGACTTGGAGAGGAGAGGAACAAGGGAGGAGCAACTATGAGCATCTTGATTAGCTATTTCATTTTATGTTTATATGCTTTCTATTTCATGCTTAATATCTCTCTTGATATGCCTGTTTAGGATAATCTTTTGTTGCTAACACTAACGTTTGTTTCTTGTGCTCTTGTGTGTGTTGCCATCAAACAGATTTTCTAATCCTTTTTGCAGAGCATCAAAAAGATATTAACTTTAGGAACTAACTTCTTATTCCAAACTTTAGCCCAAATCGGAATTTCTTCCACAACTTTATTTTGGATAGCCACAACCGAGGACACAGAATACTTCCCATCCGGGGTGTCCCTCCATATCAACCTATCCTCTTTATTGTCTCTTAGAATTTTAGAAGAAAGCACAATCTCAAGAAACTTTAACCCTGGACACTGCTGGCTAAACTCAATCCATTTCTCATTTCTCCAATAATCCATAATCCATTTGTCTTCCCAAAATCTTATACTTCTACCATTCCCCAGATTCCACATTCTTTCAGCTGCAGCCCAACTTTTGGCCGATTGAACTGCATTCCATATTGCAGAACCTTCAACAATGAAAGATTTATCTAAAAATTCTTCCTCAGAAGGTTGCATGTGAAGATATTTATTTCTCCAGATTAAAATCCACTCTTTCCTCCCCTTTCATTCTCCAAATTTCTTTAGCTAATAAGGCATTATTCATAGATCTTATATTCCTTAAACCCAACCCCCCAGAGGCCTTAGGAGAGCATATTTTATTCTAGGCAATAAGGGGAATTCTATTCTTGACTTCCACTCAAGAGATGTTAATATACTTTCTTCTATTTTTATATGAGAAATGAAGTAGGTAAAGTTAATTGTGAATGTAGTTGGTGGCCTGAGAAACAAAAGGGTGAAATGTTGAACCTTGTGTTTTTATCTATCACTTGAAGGAATTGGCATTTTATATCCCAATTTCGTTTGAATTCCACATAACAAGGGTGTCATCCAAAGAGTTAAAAGTTCTTGAAATTGTTTATGCTTCTCATTTCTCTCAATATGGTATACATGAGAAACATTGTGATTAACATGGAAAACTATATGCAAATCGAGGGAACCATGCAACACTATGCTATTGGATGGGAAAATATTCAACACATGCAAGAATATGGTTTTGTTGATGGGAGCAGATGGATCTCAAGATATATTATCATGATAGTACAACTAAATAGTAAAATAATTTAAGTTTGGGAAGCAAACCTTCCTCACACCTTACAATATTGAGGGACCAACACTTTTACACCCCATGAGATCATTGAATTATAGAAAATCAGCTTCAATTCTAATTATAACAAGCTACATTAGCATGTAAATGGTTATAGCACTCTCTCTGGGTTTCAAATGTGAATCATTGTCATGAAAAAGGTACCAACTTTATCATTAGTAGCTAAACCATGTCCCATTGGATATATTTCATTTGACATTTAATATTGCAAAATTGAACTTTAAAACATTTATAATTCTAGATTCAAATTGCAGTGACTTTGTGGAGAACAACAAAACTTATGAAGATCACTTTACATATATCACCTTCTCTAGGAGCATTGTTGAGAACCCATTTATGGGGATTTAATTGCCAACATATCAAATATGTTTGACATAGCTATTTGTTATGTTTATTGCTTCCTAGCATGCTGCCATATTATTATAGTAGAGGCATTTGATTGTTTAAAATACTCTTAACATGTTATGCACATGTCTTCCTACAATGGAAGAACCTCCACTTATGTGCTGAGAAAGGTTGTGTTGTGTATTAGAAAGACCTAAGTGATTACATCCACTCATTCATTCAAGAGTGTATGAGGTTTTAGTGGCTTGAAAAGTAAAAATTCTTGTTAAATAACCTTTTTATCCAGATTCCAATTCATACAACCTATTGCTTTGTAACTTTAAGGGTTGTTAAATTTAGCCATTCATAATGGAAACATATATTTTACCTTGATTTGTTCTATCTTTTCATGATTTGCATAATTATGGACATTCATGGATTTTTTTTTACTTTAATCTAAAATAGCTTTCTCATCTAATTGCCTTGGACTGAATTAAAAATATAATTAATATAACTACAACCTCAATCACAAAGTTGTATAACATCCATTACAATATTCACTAATATTCAATGTTTCTCCATTGATCGATTTTGACCAACAATAGTTATTTTAGTGTAAGAGGACATACACTATTAGTAAAAGGGTTTGCCACTCTGAATGCAATAAGTTCTTTTCACTTGAGAGAATAACTTAGATGAAGAAAACAAAGCTAACTTTGTAAGTTTAATTGATTAGGACTTGTAACCAAATTCAAGTCATGATGATGTGAATTATTAGTATGAAATAAGAGTACTTAAATGGTATTTGCGATTCAAAGGGCTTAAGTGGTATTTGGGATTTTGTAGGCCCATAAAGTTTCTTCAAGACATATTATGCTTTATATTCAATGCCAATATCTACATACACATTTTCTGCCTACTCAAATAGCTTAACCTCTAGAATGACTACTAAGAATCGGCACATACAAACATAGCTTGAAATTGGTTTGTTTCATTAACTACTGTTCTTATAGGAATCTAGTGAGATTCTTGCTAAACACTTTCTTAATTTTGTTGTCAGTTGTTTCTCTTTTGCAGAACATATTGAGTTTTAAAATGTATAAAAAGAATGCAACAGTTACCTTTTAAACGTTGCCCTATCTACTCCAAGTTGCAAATTAAAGTTGTGAATTGATTTATATGGTTCAAGTATACAAATTTAACAATCATTATCATCATTAATGAGTATACTATGATGAATATGGTGAATTCAATAACCTTTCATTGGATTCTAGAGAAGGTTTTGGATTCATGAATTAACAATAAATAAGGCCCTTATGGGGTAGCCTTCTTGGCATACTACTCAAATAAATGACATTACTTGAAATTATATTATTGAATTGATGCCAATATGGGCTTTGTCTTCTAGTTATTGTTTATCCATCTTATAGAATGTCAAGGCATCATTATGAGATATTAATATATACTATGCTATAAACATTGAATGTCATTGATTTCCATGAAAAAATACATTTGATTTGTTCCATATATCGTCAATTTGGTTTTAAGGTGTGAATACCTATATTTGTAGCATATAATGATTTGACTTTTGGCCCTAGGTTACATTTACTATACTCTTTAATAACCATTCATTGTTAGTGAGTAATGGGTGCATGTTATTGTTGTTAGAGATATATATATAACTAAAGTGTGTTTTTTTTGTGCACGTGTCATCAACATTTATGTAAGAAGCAATTGTCATTAACATTTCAATAAGGAGCAATAGAGTATTTGTTAGTCTTAGTTTGCTCTCTGTCTCTCTCTGTCTCTGTCTCTGTCTCTCTCTCTCTTGTTAGAGATATATATAACTAAAGTGTGTTTTTTTTGTGCACGTGTCATCAACATTTATGTAAGAAGCAATTGTCATTGACATTTCAATAAGGACCAATAGACTCTCTCTCTCTCTCTCTCTCTCTCTCTCTCTCTCTCTCTCTTAAAGTTATTTGCAATACTATGTCTATGTGAATGCACGTGCACTTGCGTGCGTGTGTGTATGCATTATGTTTTTCTATTTGAAAAGTTTGAGTGTTCAATATGTTCAGTGGTGAAGGACATTCATGAAGGAGGCAACATCTATAGTGAGATTGGAGCAATTATAAGTATTGCATATGTTTTGTACTATACTCAACCTTAGCCTACACTAAAAGTGGAAGTGGTAAGCCATGAACAACTCCATGTACCACTTGTAAGATTCGTTGATCTAGACTTGGCCAAGAACCCCCACACAAGCAATAGCCTATTCAAGCAAGAAATAGGCTTCGATGAGGTTCAAAAGATGATCAAAAAAACAAAATGAGATGGAGGCAAAACACAATCATCAATGTATGGAAAATCCAAATTAATTTTTTGCAAGAGCAAAGGCAAGAGGAGAGAGAAAGTTTTATTCATAGAGAACTTCTTGATGGGCGTGAAGAGCGATAGTAAAATAGAAATGTTTCTAGTAGTGGAGAAGTCAATGTAAAGCAGTTTGGAAAAGTTGACAAATTATCTACGGTGCTGAAAGAAAAAAACAAGTCAGACTAGAAAGTATGAGTAGGCACTTGCCTGAGTTGGAATCAATAATTGGTCTTGCAATGGCCGTGTTTAGGGTTTTTGATGTTGTTCATGGCTTTGAGAAGTCGTTACCGTCTTATTTGTGGTCATACACGTCTAGTTTTTGAATGTTGTGAATTGGCTAAAGGAGGCAAATGTCCTAATATGAAGAAGGCAACACTTTGAAGATATCAAAGAATGCAATAGAGAATAACTAGATATTCAATAGTCTAAGGTGCTTGTGAATTAATAAAACTATACCTCACTGGGATCATGAGACATACATGTGAGGATTGGTGTCCAATAGTTCAGAAGAGGGTCTGAAATTGGGAAGTTCAACATTATACCTTTATGAGGGTGATGAGATACTTCATGTAAAAATGGTGTCCAATAATGTTAGGAACTTGGATAATGACTAGTTGACTATACATACAAATAGGGAGCAACTTGAAGATCTCTTACTGGTCCAAGAATCATTTTCAAATAATAGCTTTTGCAGAATGTATTGTTTTTTGTTTTATGTTGTTAAGCAGTTTATATTATGTAGAGATATGTTAGGAGATCATAAATTTTCAGTTGTTCATAAAGGGGGCATGTTAGAGATTGATACGTAACTGAATTAATCTTGTGTTGTGTACGTGTCATCAACATTTCCATAAGGAACAGTAAACTGTTTGTTAGTCTTAGTTTGCTGTCACTAGTCTTCTCTAGTTTGTTGCCAATCATATACAGTTTGCTGTCAAATTCTGTAGCAAAATTATAGCATAATTGTTAAACTTATTTGTGTGTGTATATATATATGAGGCATCGAATGGGTTTGTTGCTCTGTATCAGTTCTTATTTTTTATAGTTGTTACACAAAGGTCCCTCTTTATTACAATTTAATCTACAAAAATTGGAGACTTTTATTTCAATTGGTGTTCATGCCATGAATAAGTTTGCACAAGATTTTACCTTCTCTTACAGAGTTTAAATGGTGTGCAAGTTCCCCAACATCAGCTTTAACTGGAAAGCAAGTATGATAATCTTTTGACACTTTTATAAACCTAGATAAGGGTGTTAATCTGTCCCAACATCCAGACAACTTAACTACAGTTACAGAGGTTTCAAATGTAGTTTACGTAATATGTCTACTAGTAATCCATGCATGGAATTAAAAAAACTATGTTTTTTTGCTATACAATTTTCAATCTGCATGTATATGTGAATCTGCATTATCATCAATGTATTCGCCGACTGCAAAAATTAAAGTGAAAAAGTTTATAACTTCTCATAAAAGTTATCTCACGTTCTTTTCAAAAAGCCACTTTCTTAGGTATTGCATTTACATTACTATTGCTTCAGCCATAAGCTAATATGTATTTTCTAGGCAAAAATAAAACATTCAAAAATAGGGCATTGCTTTACTGCTGAAATTTTCTACAAGTACAAGTAAATGGTGGTTGAAACACGAAAGTCTACAGTTTAAATTGTAAAAGTACATTCACAGCATAGAACATTAAAGGTAATGTTTGAAAATGAAAATCCATCATACAAGTTAAAAAACAGTAATATATTTGACAGTGACCATCGTAGTAGAAAGGAAACCTTCTAGAAATCCCATTCTCATAAAAACATTTGTAAATGCTGAAAATGCCTAAAAAATGTTGAACCTGGTATGTGTTCACACATCCAAAGCAAGTGATATATTTTAGATGTTACATTACTTCTTAACAATGTAAAATAAATTACAAAAAATTGTCCATTGTAATTGTTGTAGCAAATCTTAAGCGCAGCACAGGTGCACATTTTACTACTGCCAACTGTAGAGATGTTCAACCAAATATAATCATTTGTCATCTACACAGACCAATGGCATTATTGCATGAGTTACAGTCCCTTTAATGGAAATAAAAACCACTTTCCTAGGTCAAATAAAGTCTCATACTAACATATTCATATTGTGCTAGCTATATAGCCAAAAGCATTAGGTTAAAATAAATGTTAAGTAATTTGTTTGTGTTCCATGTCCTTGTACACATAAAGAGAGAAGAGGCAAAGACAGGAATAACAAAAATTGTGCAACATATCATCTCTTAATCAAAGGATAGTGAGTCTGTGTATCCATGCAACCTGTAAATGCTATAGTTGAGTCATTTAAGGCTTAAGCAAATGAATCAAAATTCATACGCAAATGATTCTAAATTGGAAATTTTTAAATGTTGAAAACCTTGTCAAGTTCATCAGTTTTCGTACGTGGAGCTTTCCCTAGAAAAAAATCAATATATATCACAGTTTTATTAAAGTCAGCTTCTGCTCAGGCTACAGAGATCACACATTGTTTGGTGACTTATTTCAATCTTCAAAAGCCTTAGTCAGATAGACAAATTGATTTCTTGGCATAACATATATAAAAATTTAGAACCATTGATGAAAAAGCACAAAAAAGTGTATGTTACATAGTTATTGATAGTTGTTGAACGGATTGTGAGAAAAAGCTTTTTAGGCTTACTGTGTGTTAAATCTTAACATAAATGGTAGCTATTGTTTCTTGGCATTCCATTCAACATTATTTAATTTGGTAAATGCATATATTCATTCATGTATGGTTGATCTCAGTATTGTAGAGGTCCAGACATGAAACTCTAGAAAGAGTACATCCACAGTTCCACCCTAAACATCAAGATTGACTCCATAAAAATATCGGAGATCAAATTGAATAAATTAAGGGCAATGCCACTACTCTAGAAACACAATTATGTTAACAGAATTTTTAATTCTTGAGCCTTCGTATTGTGCATACCTATCATATCAACGAATCAATACAAAAGATGGATCTGAAGCACTTCTACATGCAACCATGTTTGCAACTATGAGGAATGAGTACAAAAAGATGGTAGGTTGTAATTATTATATAACATGATCAGTAGGATTTAAATATGCCTAACTGACAAGGCCTTTGATCACCAGCTGATTAAGAAATGAAGTAGCATTTATCTGTTGAAACATTTGCCAAATTATGCAATATAACGAAAATACTGTATTACCATGGCCTTTGAAAAGCACGACACAATTCTGTCCAGATTTAACATGCTTGAGACCTACTACAAAGTGACTTCACAAACATACATGGTCAAATGAATCTGTGATGAAATGAATAAATGATGAGTGAGTGCCTGCACCCCGGTGTCACCATTTCCTGGAGAAATCAAAACACCTGCCATATAAGAGGCTATGCCAAATCTTGTAATAAAATTCAATACACGTGTTTCCTTCCTCTGTTTACTTTAGATAATCTCCTATTCTAGAAACTCTACAGTGAAGGAGGCATATTTAAAAATCAATTCAATTGTATTTTCATTTATAGCAAAAACTCTTCAATTACAACATTGCAAACTTTCTCTTCGTCATATTCCATACACAGGAAATCTCGGCCCTAATAACTATAAATTGAGAGCATATTCTAAGATGCATGGAACCATAGTTTCTTCTTAAATGTTTATATTATCTAATCCACTACTCTAGGATGGAGCTTACTCACGCCTCAGATATGTCAGCAACTAGCTTTGCAGGGTGCTTTTCTGATGATTTAGAACTAATAAATCCCTTACTAAAACTACATTAACTCAAATTATCTCTCAATTTGTTAAACATAATGATAAGGCTCAATAAAGTACATGATTGACAACTGACAGATAAAGGACACCACATTCTAAATCAAATGTCGCAAGATTTCTAACAAGGTGCCCAAGAATATCTGAAATTCACGAAGTTTAATATAGTTTACCTCTAGGAGACAAGTTTAGGTAAGATTCCTCACATAATGGTCCAATGTTGTGTTGAAAAGTTCGCACCTTTAGAGACCCAAAAAGGTAGTGTTAGACGTGTCAGGAAATAGGATCCCTTACAATCAATGCCAGCAACAAAAAGACCAAGATCTCACAAACGTGAGATAGATATATCATTTCATTATTTCAACATCTGCAGGTGATTGATGACAACCTGTCTAACATAACCAACTATTTCCGATTGCTATGTGGTTCTTATTAGAACTTCAGATGAGAAAAACAACAACATTGATAAAGAAATGAAATGCAAAGTAAAAGTATGTTGGACTCTTGGAAGAACAGACGCTTCTCTAAAATGACAAGCAAAGGACAGCTAAGAGCAGATAGAAAATGAAATTTGAAAGGATGATTATGAACGTGGCTAAAAACCTAATAAAACTAGGAACGGGACATATCACAGGACAAATAACTGTAACAGAGTTCAAGAGGTCCATGCACAATGAGAGATGGCATGAAGGACACTACAAGAAAGCAAATTCTTCACACAGACACCAAAGGCAACAACATAAGGATCAATTCAGAAGAGTGGACTTGCAAGAAGATTAATTTCATTGCATCCTGCCCATGCAACAATGGCTTCTTTAGTCATAAGGTTTACATTATAAATACAAAGGGGATGAGGACAAAAGTTGTTGGGAGCTTTGTGTATGGCTGCTTTACAACAGCAGAAAAGTTATATAAAAGAACAATTCTGCATTCAGACAGATAGGGGAACTAATAGATGTAGAATACAAAAGCCAAAGTGAATGAAAAATTTAAGTAACATTTGTAATTAAAAGAAGCAAAGTAAATATTCTGAGAGCATCAAATTAAGAAAGATTGGGAAAATAAAAAAATAATTGACACTATTTCTAATAGAGCAATTCACAAGGGCTCACGGAGCAGTTGCTAGTTTTTCAAGGTATTTGGAAAGGTGCATATAAAGGAGAAAACATCTAACTAATATTCACACATGCATATACCAACCTAAATGGTTGTCCTGGTGTGTACAGTGGATTCTTGACAACATACTCCACATAGATGTTGTAAATATCCTTTAAGGCCTCCTGAAGATCTCCTATTCTTGGATCTGTGACCAGGATTATCTGCAAAAATTTAAGTTATATTTCAGAATAAAGCAAACAATGGACAAAAAATTCATTGCGTAATGAAAAATAAAATAAAGCAAACAATGGACAAAAAATTCATTGCGTAATGAAAAATAAGAAGTTTGCTTTAAAGACACTTCTGCTTTCTATAAGAAGTTTGCTTTAAACTTTAAAGACACTTCTGCTTTCTCTCTAACCATAGTTCTCTTACAAAAGATATTACATGCATCTGACAAGGGAAGATGGTATAAAGGCGTGCCACTTTTTGGCCTAAGTGAGATGCACAAACCAACATTTTTTTTTAAATTTCATTTTCTCTCAAGCAATCTGTATAAAATTTGAAGATAACATAAACTATGATTTGTGATACTTCTTATGTAGATTCAATTTCTCATTTAAAAAAATTTAAAATTTAAAATAATTTATCCCATGTTTTAAATTTTTGTTAATAAAGTGTTTCTTACACTTCATAGTGTTTAAATTTTTTGTTAATAAACTGTTTCTTACACCTCACTTGACCTGGAAATAAAACCTCTTCATACCTTTTTAAGCAAAGATTATTTACACTGATATTGTGGGCACAAATTACATATCTTATTTATTATTAAATTTTTATATAAGAACAACTATTCACGTAGACACATTTTTTCTTGTATCGCATAAATCTTATCACATATTATCCAAATTAATTAAAAAAAAATATTGAAAGAAAAACATCAATATGAAGGGCACTCTCATTTTTCAGAATTTTTCCCTACTGTTTGTCATTTTTCCACGTATGTCAAATAGAGGTCTTTGATTTTTGTAACAAACTTATTTGATTAGAAAATAGACAATAAATATATTAAAATCTATATATTTTTGCAAAGCTTACTCTATGGGCAAAACTTATTTTTGCAAAGCTTACTTTTCGATATTTCATGTCATCTATCTAATGAAATCCTTGTATGTGGCTTAGATGGAAAAGGCAGCCACTAAGAATGTTTAAAAGAAACACATATACATGTTAAGAATGTCACCTATGATAAACTTAATCTAATTTGCCTTGTATACCAAGATTGGGGCAAACCATTTTGCATAAATTGTCAAATCAGCATGCGTCCCACAAATGGGATAGGTCTTTATGCTTCCACCCCGAGTACTAACAAGAAATTTGACAATCCAAGTAAATCAAACACAAACATGCCAGCTTTTTAGGGCCAAGTTTCTGCAATTCTGTGATGGAAATCCAACGAATACTCAGGGAGCCTGTAGTGGACACTCATGGGATGCAGACAGACTATGGAACACAGGAAGAATGCAGAAAAGCACAAGAAAATCATTGAAAATACACCCTTTTTTGGACATTTAAGGCAAATTTGACTACTGCCAACTGTAGAGATGTTCAACCATTGCAAATTTGTTTGAGTGAATTCAAACAAGTTTGAAATGGATTTGAGGAGCAGATCTTTGCAATTTCAGGTCAGATTTTTTTTCTTTTGTTTCTATAAAAGTATAATTTATTTTCCAAATATTAGATTTTTGTTGTAAAATGCATTTTGAAAGCACTGAATTCAATTCTCATAGATTTATACATTGATTTAAGTTTTTGTTTATAAAAAAAAAATTCTGAACTCTTTTCCTAAAAGTTTATCAAATCATGGTATAAAATGTTCTTTTGCCTAAATAATTAATGTTATTCATTCATTCAAAATGCAACCAATTTTATGTTTAGGCAAATACAATTTTAATAGTGTAGCCTATAGATTTATGTTCTAAGTTTAAATTACTATTCTTTAATTTTAAATGTGTTTTGGTTCTAAAAAATGCTGTATTAAAAATTATTTTTCTGGTTTCATGAATATTAAGTTTGCACTTAGCAAGTTAGTATACAACAGCATCAACATCAAGAAGTAGAAGTTTAACCACTACTAGAAGTCACAGGAATGCCACTTGGATACATGGCATGTCAAGAAAAACCTATGGCAATGTTATTTGCAACTACTGTGAGAAGAAAGTTTCTGAAGGCATCAACTACCTAAAGCACCACCTCACATGCATTCCTTGCCATGACATCAAAGTGTGTCTCAATGCCACAACTAAGGTAGAACAAAAGATGCAGGTAGCCCTTATATTGGCAGATTAAAAATACTAAGAGAGGATGAGGACAGATGTAGCCATAGCAGCTGTTATTAATTATTTAATATCGACTTGCCACAAACAATAGAAGTGCATATGACATAAATTGTGGGCTCTAAACATGGTCCACACATTCACAGCACATCTACCTCATCTAGCTGAAGCAAAAGCCCAATCACAAGGTTTATTTGTACCTCAAACACACCTTTCAAGGTATTGTGTGGAACAAGAAGATGCATGAGAAAATAGGTAAGGCTTGTGCTAATTTTTAATTCTACAACCTTCTTTTTAACCTAGCAAAGAGCCCACACTAAGAGTGGTCGATCATGACATTGACAATTACAAGGAAAGGGTACAAGGCACTCTCTCCACATTACTTGAGTGGGCAATTGCTCCAAAATACCGTCATAGATACAAAATCAATTTTGAAAGAAAAAAGGAAGCAATGGCACCAGTTTGAATGCATCATATTTTTAGATGGGTTGACAGATGTAAGAAACTACACTCTCATCAACTTTTAGTAGCTTTAAATGGTTAGATGGTGTTTTGGAAGTCCATAAACACCTCTAATAAGGCAAAGAATGAAAAAAATTGAATTTGATGCTAGAGGAGATCCGTTATGGTGGGCATTAAAAAATGTGTCGTGGGTTGTAAACAATAATAAAATGTAATGTCCCCTTCTCAATGAGGAGTGAGCAGTGGTCCATTGGCCTATGTCGAAGACCCGTAGGCTGATTGGAATGAGGAATTAGGGTTTCCTAATTTTGTGGAGTTCTGCATGATCCATTTGAAGACTGTCTGGTGGGAATTTCGCATTTTTGTTCGTGGATTCCTTCTGGGTTTTTCGAGAACTTCGTAGTGGTATGACATGCAATCCATTCAGGGGAGTTTGCATAATTTACTATTTTTAGTAAGTTGGTGGTAGTTGTTGGGATTTAGTGATTATTCGGAGTTCTCTGAGCTTCCTCTCACGGTTCGAAGAACAATCTTTTTGGAGTTGTTTATAGGACTTACTATTTTAAGTAAGTGTCATTTCAGGCAATTCTTTTAGCAATTTAGTCGTGAGTTCTAACCCAACTCAGTTTGATGGTTTTCAGCACTTCAATCCATCAGTTCAATTTGGCATAATCAGTGCTTGATTTTCAAAGATTTATTAAATATTATTACTTTATGCTAAAGTTAATATTTAATGTGTTTTGGACGACTTATGGGAAAATACTTTGCACCTAAAAATATTATATTTTCCTAAGTCAGTGGCATAAGAAAAAGGAGGCATATTTCATGTGTTTATAATGTTTTAAGTTGCAAGTTATTCACCAAGGAAAAAGTTTCGAACTTTTTGCCTAGGAGGGGACACCAAACACATGAGGGTGTGGTGAAATGAAATGCAACGCCATTTTGAAGTAAGATGAAATGTAATTTGATTTGGGGAGAATTTGGGAGCAATTGAATTTGAATTTGGAGGGAGTAAATGTTATAAATAAGACCCTTGGGCTCTCATTTTGGGCATCTGGACAATTTACACCGTTATGCTGCTGGAATGGTTAGTAATTGAACTTCGAAGTTGGAATAGCTTCCTAGTTGCTTCAGTTTCGTACTTGAGATACAGTACCTAGCTGGATTGTTGATTTTGGGTGACGTTTTTGAAGAGTTTGATTCAATTTCAGTGTGGTTTTGGAGTGTCTTGTTTGCTTCTGTGATTTTTGGTGTTGCTGGACGTGGTGGCTGAAGCAATCTTCTATTCAAATCTCCTTGCCTATTGATCATATCATTCTATGTATTGGCTCTATCCAATCGTACTCCCTAAGCAATAAAACTCACCAATTTGCAGATTGGGACATGGTGATTCTGATTTTTAGCTGCAAATCGAAATTTACAGCAAGGTCGTACCATTTGGGAGGTGCCTCGGTTTGCATGCATCATGTTTGAAGCTTCAAAGTTGCTGGTTTGAGGTTTGAGATTGATCACCTATGTTCTATATCTCATTTGCATTTGTTTTGGTGTGATTCCAGTTAGTTTTGAGTGAGTTGTGAGTGTTTTGTTGTTTCTGACAGTGTTGGATAGTGTGATTTTCTAGCTTGCAGAATTAGAATAGCAGCTTGCAGAATTAGAACAGCAGTAGTGTTCAAGTGTGGTTTGATTTTGATAGTGGATTGCTTGAGATCAGCATTAAACTCTTATCTTACCTCATATCTCTATTTTGTCAGATTGTTTCTGTAGTACTGATCAATCATTCTTGTTGCTTCTTATTTGTAATTCTCACTGTGCAAGTGGAAGAGGATGGCTTAGCTGCCTTCTATGTCCTCCTGCTGAAATACTGCGGTAGAGTTGATATGTTGTAATAAGTCCTCCAGCTGAAATATTGCGGTAGAGTTGATTTTGTTGTATTACGTCCTCTCGCTGAAATATTGCGGTTGAGTTGATTTCGTTCGTAATAAGTCCTCCCGGTGAAATATTGCGGTTGAGTTGATTTCGTTTGTAATAAGTCCTCCCGGTGAAATATTGCAGTAGAGTTGATTTGTTTTGTGTTACTATTTCTTCTTGGCTGGTTTACCGCCAAGTCTTCCGGTTATCTATCCCGTTGAAAATTGGAAGGGGCTGGCTTGCCGCCCATCTTGTAATCATTTTCAGTTTTCAAGCACCTAACGATCCCCTTAGCACTGTATGCTCTCACCCTCCCAGGTTGGGCTCTCGGTGATCAGAAAGTGGAGGGTTACTTTCAGCAGCATTGTGATTATCTTTCCTAACTTTAACGGGTGCAGTTTAGTGTTTGATGTGTTAGAAATCAAAAAAATTAAGGGGAATATTAAGTAAAAGTTTACATGGTAGTAGGAAAATTGCTTTAAAATAGACATCCTTCACTTTTTTGGACCCATTGCATTGCCTGTTACTTCAATATTCTTTTGGAGAAGATAAGAAAAATTGATTGGCTAAGAATGATTGTGGAGGATGCCAGGAACGTCACAAAATGTATCAACAAACACCATTAGGTTCTTAGCTTGATAAGCGATCATGCTAAGGGGAAATAACTTGTCTGAGCAATTGTAACACAGATTGCAACCAGCTTCCTCACGTTGCAAAACATTTGTAGTTTGTAAACACAATTGAAACTGATGTTTGTGAATCAAGCATGGCTAGGTTCATAATATTCAAATATTGCTGTTAGTGAGGGGATTAGAAAGACAATTTTGAATTTTTTATCATGTCTTTATAAAGAAAGCTACAAAGATCATCAAGGTAACTTCAAACTTCAATTTAATTTAAACTGAATACACTAATTATTTTTTTAAAGTATTTATTTTAACGTGTTGGAGCCTTTAGTGAAAGTTTTGCACTTAGTGGATAAGGAGCAAAACCCAATGCAATGTATTTATAAAGCCATGGACAAGATCAAGGAAACAATCCAAATCTACTACAAAAGAGATACAGCCAAATTTGATCTCATTTGGGAGACCATTGATTGAATGTAGAACAATCAATTCCACCAACAATTCATGCAATGGGATCTTGTCTCAACCCCAAGTTTTTCTTCTTAAATGACCTCACAAATATTAATAGGGAGGTTATGAAGAGCCACTCAACATGCATTGAGACGATGACACCTCAAGTTGAGGTGGAAGGCCAAATTATTATTTTGGAGTCTTCATTGTATTTTACAATTATTACTTACAAGTTACAATGATTTCCTACTTACAAACTTTTTAATATCTTTTTGCAATTTTTGGGTGGGAAGATCAAGGTGGAAATATCGCAAACTTAAAAAACCAGCCCTCTATATTTTATCTCAAACTGTAGTGCTTCTAGATGTGAACACAACCAGAATTTGTTTGAGGTCATTGACATGAAGAAGGGCTACAATTTGTCACAGCAATTGCTCAATAACGTAGTTTTTTCATTCAATACAACCTTCACAATTAGACAAGAAAGATGGACACAACGACTCAAGAGCCTATATACTTGGATGCACTTAATGACTAGAAAAGATAAGGACACCCTCATGTGTACAAAATGAGATTGTTGATTAACTATGGAAGGTGTTATCACTTGAAATTGCACCCTTTGTTAAACCCAGTTCAACACTTTAATGACACCAAAATTGAAGAAGACATGCCAGCCTAGAGAGAAACCCTAGCTGCCACCTCATCCGATGAAATGCAAACATGTGTACTCTTGATCTGATCATCTGAGGTGTGGAAAACATTCTTTCATTAATAACCAGTTAGAAGATCAAATCTGCTCAAGAAATCACCAAAATCGCAACCTAGGGAATAGTGTTCTAGAGAAGGGACATCTGTGACATTAAATGAAGAATGGATGTCGTTCCTTTCCTTGGATCCATGCCAAAATGTCTTTAAAGTGATTTCTAGTTGCCATCGAATCAAATTTGGTAGTTGTAGGCAATGCAAGAGCATTAATGGAATTACAAAGTGGTAGGTTGAAGAAAACACATCCTTTGGAGTAGCCTTACTAATATCGAGTAACTATCAAGTTGTCCCTAACCTTCATGCCCAATGGACTTGAGAAAAGAACATTAAATCCTCCAATGCCTCGACAAAACCTTAACCCTTACCTCGGTTGAGTCATCGGACCATCAAACTGTTAGGCTTGTGTGAACATTGTTGTCATTGATCTCAAACCAATCATCTGGTTCTAACTAGACGGTATATGAGTCTCAGATGTTTGTCCATATGTTATGGACGTCATGGATATTATGGATGATATAGTTATGCAAGGACTGTATGCGGTCAATATGTGCAGTTCAGGTGTTGCAGCTTTGGTTAGAAGTTTTATGCAGGATGGGCAGCTTTAGATGATGACCTTTTGAGGTCCCATTGAATTTTCATTGACCTCGGTATCCCGATGTTAGGAGTTCTCATTGATCCCAGTATCAGTTATGTATCCCAGAGTTTGTGCTTTTGATAATTATCAGAAGTATCTCTTCGAGTTTTGTGATTGCGGTTTCCTTGGTACATGTGGAATCTACATTTTGGAGATATTGGGCTTGATCTTGTGATAATGGGTCCGTTCTCTTGGGTCCGAATGACCCTGCCCTTTTTCTGATAATTTTGGTATATGCATTGGTAATCAGAAGTATGTAAAGGAATTGTGTAGAAGTGTTGCGGAGGCCAACATGAGCTTATTGATATCGTGTTGGGCTTGGCCGACACACCATTCTATATTTGTACCCTCCAGTATATATACACGTACATGAGTGGTGAAAGAAGATATTGATCAAGAGAGTGTGTGATAATTGGTAGCAAAGGAAGCAGTGTATGTGAGAGTTGCGGACAAAGAAGGTAATCAATGTTGTAACAGTGCAGTAGTCCTTTACTGGACCTATTGCAAAACAGTGGTACAAAGATCTCTAATTGGATCTTCTGTAAAGTCTGAGATTTGTAATTTGAGCTTAAACTTGGAACTGATCTCATGCATTTGGAGATGCAAACCTTCTCAATTCAACCATTTCAATTGCAGTGAGCATTTCAATAGTTAGCCATCCCTTTTTTGTATATCTACAATGAGCCGCTTTTGTAATCTGGCAGTGAGCCACCTGTTTGTAAACACAACTATAACTAGTTATATTCTCTTGAGAGTTAACACTCTCCGTGGTTTTTCCCATTTGGGTTTTCCACGTACAAAACCCGGTGTTTATCTTGTGGTTGTGTTGTTTATTTTGCATTAATTGCTTTTCTTTAGTCAAGTCTGTTTGATATTTTTGTGAACAACTACAATTGGTAAAAACTTTATTGTTTTAAATAAGTGGTAATACAAATTCACAATTGGTATCAAAACCTTGGTCCCTTGCTTGGAAAGCCTAGCCACTTGAGGGAGATCCGTGTTGGTTGAGTCATGGCACCTATATAATTAGATGAAGACTTTCAGATGGATGAAGATTTGAAGACAGCTCTTGAAGATTTAAAAAGCGTTGAATCAAAGCATAAAGAGTTGAAGGAAAATGTGAAGATAGCAAACGAATGTGTACAAAAGCTAAGAGAGCGAATCCGGAAATTCAAATTAAGACACAAGGAGGTTAACAATCGGTTGAAACAGGAGAATGAGACCATCAAAGATCTGATGCAGAAGATAGAGGAAAAGGACAAGACATAGCAGTTCCTGAAAGAGACATTAAAACTGAAATCTGAAGAATGTGAAAAGCTTGAACAAGAAGTGAAGAATCTGAAGGCAGAGAACAAGATCCTTAATAGTAGTAAGCTCTTGGAAGATTTGATCAACATGCAGCAAGTTAAGTCAGACAAAACCGAACTTGGTTTCCAAACCGGTGTGTGCCTAGATCAGAATGTTAAAGAAAGAAATAAGGAAGTCAAAGCTAATACAGAGAAGAAGTCAGAAGATGAGAAGAAATCCCGGAATCAAAAATCAAATGCAAGAAAACTACCGGTCTGACAGCCTAATGCACAAAGGTACCCATCTTTTAATGGCTATTGTTTTAAATACAATAAATTTGGACGCAAGGCAGTAAACTGTAGAAGCATTAAATGTTATGGTTGCAAAATGTTTGGACATATGGCAAGTCTTTGTAGGAATCATGTTGTGAATCAGAAATATAACCTGGTCATTGCAAACAAGAAGAGTTATAACTTTCAAGGATACTGTTACATTTGCAAGGCCAGTCAATGCAGAGACAGATCTTATCTGGTAAGATTTGAGAGGAAAATTGTTAGTTGATTCAAGTGCAATCAGCCCGGACATTATGCTAATCAATGCAGGAAAGGAAATGAGGAAAAATCCATTGAGAAGAATGCAACGAAAAATGGTGAATCAAAGAAGAAAGAAAATTTGGTTTGGAGAAAGAAGAATGAGAACAAAGGAAGTGAGCCTGAAGTACAGGAATCTGGTGCAGATACCCCTTCCTTCGAAAATTAAGCTTAGAGCTTCGAGTTAGGGGGATTTTTGATCTGAAAGAAAAATCTTCTATCCTCCTCGTCTGAATGGATCATGTCACTAATCCGGCATGACAGTGCTTGAGTGGTATTCAATAATCAGAGGAATCATAATGTCATCATCGAAAAGACAATTGTTAGCGGCAAAACCCTCATGAAGCATCTTTAGCAAGATAAGTATCAGTTCTTGAGTTCATTTCTTTCATATCAGCTATATTTGCTTGAGATCATTGTGAATAGTAGAGCATAAGCAAAGTAAGCAATTTTGTAAGGAAAGATGATTGTCAGAGAATCTAGCAGCGGAGAATTTCAAATTGTGGACAAAGTGCTCCTAGATGAGTTTAGCTTGGAGAAGATCAAAGTTGTTGAAGCAGGTTTGAAGGATGATGAATTGCAAAGGGTCAAAGAATTAGAAAGCAAAGGTCTAAATTTATGGACCAAATTCCCTTGGTTTGACAATGCAAAGGTAATCAAAGTAATTCTTAGCCGTGTGCAAGATAATTGCATCATGTTGGATAAACCCTATCCAATTACGAAGGAAATCATTTCTATGGTCACCAACTTGTGTGACAATAGAGAAGTTCTGGTAAAGAAGTCGATTTTGAACAAGGAAGTGGAAGCCCTAACCGGCGTGAAAGGTGATCAACGAGCTCTAATCATCAATACAATCGTCGACCCTATAGTGAAGTATGTTGCATATGGCATCTCTTACAAAATCTATTTCAAAAATAGGGAAGGAGCCACCTCGGCAATTGCGGTGTATATGGCATATATGCTTGTGATGGAGAATAGATCATTTGACTTGTGTGAATTGCTGAAAGAATTGTTATTAGGAAACATCAAGATGACAAGAGAGAAAAATTATGCTTTCCGGTATGGGTCATTGCTTGTGAGTTTGGTTATGTACTAATTAGAATCCCTTTCGGCAAAAGATAATGTCATTTGGGAATCTGGTGTGCCGATTGCAAGACAAATATTCAAATATCTGAATAGTTTGGCTAACAGAGAGGAAATTTGCAATGGTTATTTCAAATCATTTGTGGATATGTGGAGAGTTGGCTCAGTCTCTGTTTCTCTCTCTTCCGGTTCTGGAGATTTGTCCTTCGAAAAGAAGAAAAGGAGACATCCCGCTCCTGTTGGTGTTTCAGAACCAAAGAGAAACTAGGTGGAAAACGTCGTGATAATTGAAGATCCGAAATCCCCTACAGCTAGAGGAGTTTCAAAAGTTGATGAGCAGGAAGCTAGAGACTCAAATGATGAGTCTAATTTGTTAAAGTTGGTTGACAGTACAGATAGATTCAGAAGATTGATGTGAAATGGTTGACCTCTGTCGAGTCAAACAAAATTGAGAGCATTTTGATGAAATATCCGGAACAACATTAGTCCAGAAGATATCAGTAATCTGCTTCCAGAATCCTTGAATGAGATCCTGAAAGAAAGAATGTCTGAGCAGTCTGTTGAAGAAAAAACCCTGGATATGCAAAGTTAGTGAATGCACTATTGCTCAAAAGAACTTGTCAATCTGCATAGAGGAATTGAGAGATTGCATCCGCAGTGCTAGCAAAGTCTTTAGATATTGTATCTCTTGGCTGGCAACCACTGTGAAGCACAAAGGTAAAATTGATGCTATTGAAACTGAACTGACAAGTCTCGGTAAATCTTTTGATTTTCTAAATGATAAGGATGGTAAGCAGATGAAAAGAGTTAATTCTCTTCAGGTTGAGCTTCTTCTGTCGCAAAGGCAAAAAGAAGACTTTGTGAGCATGTTTTGGAAAGTTAGGGAAATTGTTGAAGCTAAGCTAGAACGCTTTTCAGTTTTGTTTGAGAACGCAGTGGAGTATGAGCAAAATCCAACTGCTCCGGATAACTTTTCAAATTCAGTTGATTTGTTGGTTGAGTGCAGAAGCCTTTCAGTAAGTATCAAATTGGCTATATGTTATCGAGAAGTTCTCCTTCCGGAAATGAAAGAAAAATACAAGCTTATATTTCCAAAGAAGAGCAGTTGAAAGTTTCTCTGTGTAAGATTCAGATACTTTTGACATTTTTTAGATATATATCTCTTCTTTCCTTTTTCATCAAAGGCATCCTTTGTCCTTGATGTCAAAAGGGGGAGAAAGGAACATGAGTTTAAGGAATGTGGTTTTGAGGAATTGCATGAGTAAGGGGAAGTTGTGCAGTTATGTTTTCCCATCAATGACAAAGGGGGAGATTGTTAGACTTGTGTGAACATTGTTGTCATTGATGTCAAACCAGTCATCCGGTTCTGTACCAGAAGGTGTATGAGTCTTGGATATTAGTTTGGATGTCATGGATTTTATGGATGTGTTATGGATGATATAGTTATGCAAGGACTGTATGTGGCAGTATGTGTAGTTCAGCTGTTGCAGTTTTGGTTAGAATTTATTATGCAGCATGGACAACTTTGGATGATGACTGTTTGACGTCCCATTGAGTTCTCATTGATCTCGGTATCAGTTATGTATCCCAGAGTTTGCGCTTTTGATAATTATCAGAAGTATCTCTTCAAGTTTTATGATTGCGATTTCCTTGGTACGTGTGGAATCTACATTTTGGAGATATTGGGCTTGAACTTGTGACAATGGGTTCATTCTCTTGGGTCCGGATGACCCTACCCTTTTCCGACAATTTCGGTATATGCATTAATAATTGGAAGTATGCAAAGGAATTATGTAGTATTGCGGAGGCTGACATGAGCTTATTGATAATGTGTTGGGCTTGGTCGACACACCATTCTACATTTGTACCCTCTGGTATATATACATGTACATGAGTGGTGAATGAAGATATGTGATGTGCAGAAGATAATTGGCAATAAAGGAAGCAGTGAATGTGAGAGTTGCGGACAACGAAGGTAATCAGTGTCGTAGTAGTGCAGTAGTCCTTTACCGGACCTGCTACAGAACAGTGGTACAAAGATCTCTAACCGGATCTTTTGTAAAGTCTGAGATTTGTAATTTGAGCTTAAATTTGGAACTGATCTCGTGCATTTGGAGATGCAAACCTTCTCAGTTCAACCATTTCAGTTGCAGTGAAGATTCCGGTAGTTAGCCGTCCCTTTTTTGTATATCTGCAGTGAGCAGTCTAATAGTGAGCCACTTGACAGTAAACACAACTATAACTAGTTATATTCTCCTAAGAGTTAACACTCTTTGTGGTTTTTCCCATTTGCGTTTTCCACATACAAAATCCGATGTTTATCTTGTTTATTCTGCATTAACTGCTTTACTTCAGTCAAGTCTGTTTGATATTTTTGTGGACAGCTACAATTGGTAAAAAGTTTATTGTTTTAAATAAGTGGGAATATTGATTCACCCCCCCCCCCTAGTATTCCAGTGCTTTCAACCTGATCAACACAAACTGCCATTGAATTGCATAACTATCAGGTTAAGGATGTGGGCATGCCCATCTCCAATATCCCAATGAACAATTGATCCATAGAACATTGAGGCATCGAGCAACAATCGAGAACTACCTTCCATAGAAAGGGGGAGGAGACATTTCAAAACTCCAAGGATACTCTATCATTTACCGACCATTATAATAAACTATCCAAGGATACTCTATCCTAACCTGAACAAAATCACTACGTGTGCCAAGATTGCAAAGAAAGACCATACGACGACTCCAAGGTCTATCTGTGCGAACAAGCGACTTTATGTGGATATCCTTTGCGGTGATATATACTCAACAACAAGTGATCACAAGCTAGGACTTAGATTGATTTAACAATATTAGCTCTCTTTTTTTTTTGGATTTTCAAATTATGGGTTTCAAAAAAGGGAAAAAGGATAAAGGTTCAAGAATTCTAACTACTCCTAATGAACTCGGGAGACAACAAAGACTAGGTGAAACTAATAACAATGCTTTGTTTCACCACACTTGGACAACTACACAAAGCAAGTGCAATCTTCTAAGGGTGTGCTTAAGATTTTCACACTTGAATAATACCATCAATTGAACAATATTTACTCAAAGCAGTAGTTAAGCATCCACATGATAAGCTTAGGCTAACTTTACACATTGAATGAAAATCATCCATTCAAAGAAAGTATGAGCAAGGTTTCACCAATCTATACTATCAAATCCTTCATTCATCTAACCAACTTTGAAAGAAAATTTATTCTAAGTAAACTATTCTATTGTTGAAGAAAGATATGCAACCATGCAACCACTTAATAACAAGAAGATTTCAAAGCAAACACTTGCAAATGAACTTTTATTATTCAAGTAGCTCTAAGCAACAATTTCAGAATTCTCCCCACAACAACAATGAAATGAGAGAGTGAGAGTTTATATAGAGTTTTTGAAAGCAAAATGAAAGGCTAAGATCAAGACAACACAACCCTAGATAGAGTTCCAAAAATAAAACTAGAAACAAATAGAAGCTAGACAAGTGGTGTAATTAGTCATCTCCTAAGAATCGGCATCCTTATCCTCACGGGCAGTGATGTGTTCAATGAATCTGGACAGTATTGAATCGATCTCTTCCATGGTGACATGTGGCAGCATACTAATCCTAAATTCTAACCCATCCAATCCATCTGCACATACAGCAAAAGTGATTTCCCAGTCCAATTCTTGTCTTTCGAAGGCATCTTGGATGGACAAGAGGTTCGATGCCTTAGTCAAATTCTGCTTCAGTATTGGCCTGGTGATAGGGAAGAATATCTCCTAAATTCTGAGCTTTAGACCTTCCAGCTGCATATCACTTTCTCTAATTGCTTCCTTCTCGAGCACATCTACAACTACAAGCAAGATCTTATCCTGAATTTATTTTATCCGCTCCTCAGTCTTAGCACAATCTGCCTTTACCTTTTCCAAGACTTCATTGCGTGCAACCAATGTCCAATACCATGTATTAAAATCATAGGCTACTTATGTGGCAATTATCCCTTTATCAATCAATTCCTGCTTATGCATGCCCTTCAATATTCTAAGGCATGGGATAATCATGTCCTGAATATCCTGGAGGTCAGCCCATTCGTCTACAATGTTTGCAATTCTAGAGAGTAGGGAAGAAGTTTGTCCATATGTCAGGCTTAGTTTGTCTGCAAATGAAACTGCTTCTTCTTTTCCACTTGCCCTTCATTCTTTAGTTTCTCTTGATGTGTCTTTTCTTCTTCAATATTTTCAGTTGCTTCTTGCGAGGGATTCAAAAGTAGGAGAATTGTCGCATTACCTTCGTTGAGTAGCTTGGTCAGGTGCTGAATGTATTTCCTCAGGTGTTCTACTTCCTTTTTGCATTCCTTCTTTTCTATCTCTTTGTCCAACTTTTCCTTCATGGAAGCAACTGAATTGTCCAAGTCCTCGTTTACTTGGCTCTTTGTGCTTGGTCCCAAGTCAAAAGTGGCAATCTCATACTCTGGAGAAGTAATATCTTTCTTTGACTTGTCCACTTTGGATACAACAATATGGACTATACGGTTGCTTGCTTCATCTCTCTAGATCGTGGAAAACTTCCTGTCAGGCTTCCTGACTGCAACCTTTCCTAGCCTGGCTAAGAAGTCAATTGTATCATCTTCTTCTTCTTCCACTAGTGCTTTTATTTTTAGTCTTTCCCTTAGCCAGTCAGGAACTGTGGGTTGCTCAATGCCTTCCACTTCCTGGTCATTTTCTTCACATGGCATATTCTGGCCTCCTCAAGAGCGGAAATCATTCCCTCTTGAAATTCATCACCCAAAATATCCAATTCATTATCTGATTCCAATATTTTCGTGCCTGTGGGAGATGGTGGTTCTTCATCCTCCTGATGGATCAACTCTTCATTTTCCCCATGAACCGGAGAAGGAATCTTTATCTCAGCCAATGATTCATCAATAGTTAATATATAGTCTTCATTTCTAGATGTGGCAGAATGAGACGGTTTTAGCCTCTACTTCTTCTGAACATGTCCTTCTATAACTGTCTTGTCTTTTGTCCTTGAAGAGCTTCCAACTTCTTCCTTCCTTTTCTTGGAGTTAGTGCCTTCAACTGGTTATGTATTTTGGGATGCCTCTACATTTGAAGGATAGGCTTCTATCTCACCCATCAAGTTATATGTAAGAGTTAAACCTCTTCGCTTCAGCATTTGGACTTGCTCTTTGACCCACCATCCCGAATATTTGACAACTTGTCGCATGAAAGTAGTTAAATCAGCTAGCTCTAGTTCAGACCACTTCATAGGAGAAAGAGGCCAAATCTCGTCATAGCGTGGCTGAGTGTACTCTTCATCATCTTCTAATTGATCAGGCACAAGGAAAAGTTTAAATGTCCTGATCAAGCTCACTAGCAGTCTAGACCATCGTCTTTTCCTAACTTCAAATTCATCTGTAGCATTCGCCCAAAAATCTTCCAGGTCTACTCTATGTCTGTATCTTTCTTTGTTCACTGATCCAATGTTATTATGAGGGTCAAAGTCAGCCCAGGATCGGTAGTGTGAATGGGTACCACTGCATTTCTAACCTGGCACTCTCAGCTGCCTGTGCTGTTGGACAAGACTCCAGCATATCCCCTATGAAAAATGGAAAACGGATAGCTCCTTTTGCTTTTGTTCTTTGGAAGGCCTGGTATGTCTCCAACTGTTTAAGGACTACAAGCAAGATCATCTTGTTTGTAGGATAAATTAGTAGTCAATAAGGGCAACCAGTAAAACTTTGAATTCTTATGTATGTAAATCTAGGAACCTGGATAAACCAGGATCCATACTTGCTTATCAAATTTTTAGCTTCTGGAGTCGGCCTCTGATGAATTCCTCCTTGCAGTATTCTGGTGATATACATCAAGAAGGCATCATTTGCTCGCCTGAAGTGGGCTTTCTCGCTTAGTTGCAGCTACGGATAGCAATCATAGGACTTGAACCCGTTTTCACCATTGCCAATTGTGCCTCTACAAGTCAGTCCTGAATATCTATAATTTTTGGCCAACAGGTAGACTATGTAGGAACTCATGTAAAATGATTGTGTCATTTCCAAGTTTCTTAGCTGTTCATGAAGATTATCATTAATTATTCTTGACCAATTGAACATCTTGACGCCTAAGGTGATCTCATCAATGAAGTAGTACATCCATGTTTCAAATGGTGCCCATTACTCTGTTCAACAATAGGATAAGATTGCCATAATCTTCTTTGAAGTATGGGCGCAGCAGCTTCTTTAATACTTTCTTGAGGGAAGCCCTAGGCTTTTCTAACCATGACTTGTTGACATTAGTTGCACAGAGGTCTGGCTGGTCATCATAAAGTTTTTGGGTGTCTTCTTTGGTTATATATGTGGTTTTATTATATTTTGGTATCTGAAATGCTTCCTGAATGGCTAATTCTGAAAGATTAGCTAATACCCTTCCATCAACTGCAATGATCGCTCTTTCTTGTGCATCATAGTGCATAGCACATTCAACCATCAACTCGGCACATTCTTTGGCAGGTGGAAATCTGGCTGCTTGGACGATGTCGATTCTCATCATCCGACAAGCAATAGGTGTTGGCAGGAAACCATCTAGTCCATACATCCTCTTTCTGAATTCTTTGAAATCAACATGCCTGGGGTTGTGTTGACGTGTATTTTGTACACAGCCTAACACAGAATAAAATACCTAAGGGTATCTTATCCTCTCTTGAGAAAAAGTCTCTAACTGCTGAAGATTCGCATAAAGGATCAGTTAGGAAGACTCCAAGGTTCTTTGATGTAGGGTCTCTACGTGTGGACAAGCTCCAGTGGTATGATGTGATTTGCTGGGATCACAAGGGGACTTACATGTGATGATTGAACTTCCGATCTGCTTTGCTGGACACAGGCTCTTACTAACTTAGATTTGGAAAAAATGAAAAAAGGACAAGGGCGAAGAGAGGATCTAATCCTAATACTAAGAATGTAGGAGCAATGATTTGATTTTTGATGAAACTCTAACTAGATCTTGTTTTGACATCAATGGAACATCTACACAAGGCTAGTGCGATCTTCTAAGGGGAGCTTTATGATGTTCAAATTATCACCGCAGGCATAGACACCATCCAAGTTGATGCATATCAATGAAGAAGCGACAAATTGAAATTGAGCTTAAGCTAAATGATTCCAGTTGACTACACAAGGCAAGTCTGCAATCAACAAACTGCTAGTAGTATGGATATACGAATTCCACCATCAATCAATCACATTTCCTCCATTCATCTAATCATCTACCATCTAAGATTGAAGACTCAACAAGAAACCATGCAAATTGCAAGAAAACGACATATTTCACCATTACTTCAATGAAAATGGAGTTTGTTTACAATCAATGGCAACAATTTCTTGCCTTGTCCTCCTATTCTACTCTAATTGCTTCCAACTATTCTCTAACTATTCTAACTATTTACATACTATCTCTAACAATTGCTAATTAGCCTTTACAAATGAAATGCCTGGGCTTATATAATGCCCACAATACAATTTGATGGCTTAGATCAATTCAAGATCAATGGCCAAGATTCAACAATGAAAACCCTAATTAGGGTTTGTTACAACCATTACATAACATTTAATGCTTGACCAATGATAAAATTGTATTGCTTGGACACATGTCCTCTCTGGAAAAATCGACCAATGGATAGCCGGGGTAGGTACATCGGAGTTTGCGCCACCTTCCATGAGTTAAGTACATTGAATCTGGACATGCTGAGATGGACCTCACTGATTGGAGACGTGATGACTAGGATGCCACCTCATCTGACACTTGTAACTTTGGTAAATATTCAACTTGATGTTGTTGAGAAGCTTGCTTTAATTAATTCATCTGGAATTATTTGCTTCTTCAACGAGCCCTTGTTCTAACTCCTTGTGTCCTTGATGTGCAGGATGATGATGTACCTCGCCTTGGAACGTTGGATTGAAAGAGGTTGCCCATGTCCTTACTTGATCGTCCTGGCGAAGACCGTCCTGGATCCGGCTTGATTTTCCTTGATGAGATCTCCATTTGATGCCTACACAACATTTCAAAATTAGTAACATGATTTTGCAATGAATAGCATAGATTAAATTAATTTTAGGAAACCTCATGATAAGTCCTTGAATTATCATTTCCTAAAAAACGATTGGGCTACTGGAATTCAAAATTCAAAATTCAAAATTTGAAGGCTATGACGATCAACAATCAAAATCAATAAAACAAATATCGCCATACCTCAGTTGAGAGCTAACTCTAGAATGCAAAACAAGGAATTTGCCTAGGCAAAATCAAAATTAGATGGCTTCAACGTGATCTCCTTCTTCAAAATATCAATTTCGCCACCCTCTTGTCCTTGACTTGATCCTCTAACACCTTGGCAAGTTCGCCCAATATAGATTCGCACCACCTTGGAAGTTACTAGCGCCTTCTAACTTGAAATGAAATTCGCTCCTTGAATACAACTTCGCACTTTCCTTTGTCTTCCTCAAGATCGCATGTAAGAAATGACAAATAATGATGTGAAAATAACAATTTTCACCCTCCCTTTATAGCGCTCACCTCTTATTCACCTTTAGGCCGACTTTTGTAAAAATATAGCAATTAAAAAACGATTTTTTTCATAAATAACAAGGCCGACTCTCCAAACCAAACACTCCATTTGATTTTTTTTTATTAATTAATTAATTAATTATTAAATGCCTTTCATTTTTAATTAATAAATTTCGATTTTTTACAAGGCAAAATAATTAATTGATACCAAGCGCAATATTTAAATGCCATTTTTAAATAAATATCGATTTTGCTAGCATTTAAAATAAATTTAAAGAAATGTGTTTGAGCGCCAAGTTTTTGAAAATGAAATAATACGTACCTCATCGCCCTGGTCCCTGACTGAGGGACAGGAGCGATCCATCAATTTGGCCTTGATCCTTGCATTTTTGACGTCCAAAATCTTGATCCTTACGTTCAAATCGGCATTTTAGCTGGGTCCTTCAAGTTTGATTGACTTGTTTGTGCGAAGGAATGTCTTTAAGATGTGATATCGCCCTGGTCCCTTGGAGAGGGACAAGAGCGATATAAGTTCCTTAGCTCAATTAATAGCATTTTGACGTTCAAAACTCTTGTACATCGTCTTCAAAAGACACCTTAGACCTTTTACCACTTTGCAAAACCTTGACTTAACGTGATTTATGCATGAATTGGCAAATATGGTGTATATCGCTCTGGTCCCTTCCTGAGGGACAGGAGCGAACTTCAACGTTTTGAGCTTGTCTTTGCCTTCTTCAACTTGTAATTGCTATCAACGCGTAAAATGAAGTCCCTTGATTCCTCTTGGTGGCTTGATGCTTGTTTAACTTTCGAAATCTATGCCTTTATGCAATTTTCGCTCTGGTCCCTTCCTGAGGGACAGGAGCGAATTAGGTGTCTTGATGCAAATCTTTCACTTTGGTGATCTTTGTAACTTTGTGCTTGATGGAGATGCCTCGAAACGTCCTTGGCACCTTGTTCTTCGCCTTGGAGTGATTTGAATTTGAAGAAGAGGCAATATAATCATCATATCGCCCTGGTCCCTTGGAGAGGGACAGGAGCGATTTTGCTCTTGTGGGCTTCATTTCACTTCGTCATCTTCAGAACTTATATTCAACGGATTCGCAATGTTCTATTCCATTCATCCATGCCTTGGGTTTGATTGTAACTTAGCCAGAAAATCATCTATAACAAAAATCGCTCTGGTCCCTGCCTGAGGGACAGGAGCGAACTTAGATTTTCAAGTTTTTTGATCAAGTCTGGATGCTCTATCATGCTCATTTCGTCCTTCACCATGCCTTTGATGTCTCGATTCGTCCAAACAAGGTCAGGAATGGCTCAACTAAGCATTTTCGCTCTGGACCCTTGGTGAGGGACACGAGCGATTCGCCTTGGTCCCTTGGAGAGGGACAGGAGCGCTTTTCGCTCTGGACCCTTGGAGAAGGACACGAGCGAAATTTGACTTTTCGCACTCTCTATCAGGATAATTTTTATGGAATATCTCTTATACTTTAAGTTATATTCCATATATACTTTCAGGATGTTTGAGAGTGGTTTCAGACCTCCAGGAGTTATATTGCAAAATCTAGTTTTTGGAGGTTTTTTCAGTTTCCAGACTTAGTCAAATTCAGGATCAAGACATTCCAGACTTAGCCGAATTTCAGGATCAGGACCTTACTCAAGCCGGACTTGCTATCCTATGTGATCCCCTGGGCAACGTTCAAAATGCAAAGGCTAGCTAACAAAACCCTAAAAAACCTAAAGAACAAACCCTAAAAAGCAAAAAACATGGGTCCCCATTTGCAATGGGGCGATGTGTGAAAACGTCACAACAGGTTGGTCTGTGACATTCTTCCACTTGGAATTGATCTTTGATTCCAGCTGCAACTCTTTATTGGCAAACTTCATCTGAGTTTTCCTGGAAGGTATCCCTTTGGTGGTGTCATTAAACTGCAAAACAACATGAAAATTTAACATTATATCTTGAGGAAATTTAAAGTTTTAATTCTGATTTTGGATGTTTGAACTCAGAAATTTCACTTTCAGCTTGTTAAGAAGCTAAATTTCTGCGAAAAAACAGACTGAAAGTGAACAATTTGGCCAAGAAATCGATAAATTTACAAGAAATAAGACAGAAAAGTGAAAGAATTCAGTCAAATTCAGATTTTCGATCTTCAAAATTGCTCGTGACAGAAATCTACCTTCAATTCTGAAAGTTCTGTCTTAAACTCGGAAAAAAGCACTTTGTTTTTGCTTCCAACACTAAGAAAATTTTATTCCTCCAAAAATTCTTCTTCAAAATTCAATTTTCCAAACTTCAAGAGAGAGAAAACTTCTCAATTGCACTCCAATCTTCCAACTTGATAATGAATTTGAAAGTGACTGGTTGAAAATATAAAGAGCTCGGGAAGTTTGATTTTAGGAGGTTAAGTGTTTTTTTGTTTTTTTTTATTATTATTATTTTTTGAGTTTTAATGTTTTAAATCTTTCCAAAATGGAAAGTTTTATTTCTCTCATCCAAGGCGATTTGGCATGGAAGCTTCTAGATGATTCTCTCAATTTCCAAAATTTCTCCTAAGTGTTGAAATTATTTTCCCTTCGAAAACAATTCGAAGTGTTGAAATTATTTTCCTTTTGAAAATAATTCTAAGTGTCAAGCTTTATTTTTCCTTTTGAAAATAATTCCAAGTGTCAAGCTTTATTTTTCCTTTTGAAAATAATTCTAAGTGTCAACCCCAATCAATTAATTGACCTTTGATTTCATGTGCTATTTTGTCAAATTTGTTTTTCCTCTAGCCATTTTTTTCTGTCATGGCAAGTTGACCATCTTCATGTCTAATCTTCAAATCATGGGTGAATTTTTCATCTTGTTCGGGCATCTTCACATATTCTATTTATGCTTAAGCAAACTCAGAATGTCTATGCCTATCCATATTGGTAAACTCTGTGCAATTCATCTTGCCAACTTGTGTTTTTTTCTAGCCTTGTCCAAAGAATCCTTTGCTTTTCTATGGCGGACTTGGAGGAAGTCTTGCCATGCCAAATTTCTAACATTTTGGGCAAATTTCACGTCTAGTCCTTGGACAATTCTTTTCCTTTCAACCTTTTTATGCTTTTTCCAAGCTAGGTGAACTTTAAATTGTGTTTGCCAAATTTCAAACTTGTTGGGCGGACTTGGAGGATATCATGCCAAGGCGGACTTAGCATGTTTTGTGCCATCTTTCAACTTGCCTTAATCTTTCTAACCATTGCCAACTTTGTTTAGCTTTATTCCATCATGGGCAGACTTCAAGGCTAACAAGCCAATATCAAATTCGGCATGCTTTATATCTCTTTGAGGGCGGACTTTGAATTGGATTAGACATGTTTTGTTTTTGCTTTATTTGCTTTAATCCTTCCCCTTTCAACCTTGTCTTCCTAGCGGACTTGGAGTCTTTATGTTTGGCAGACTTAGACATTAGCTTGAGCCACTTTTACTTTCAACCTCATCTTGCTTTATTCCTTGGCAGACTTTATGTCCACTTGGACATTTTCTTTGTTTCCTCTTTAACTGCGAGTAGGAGTTAGCTTAAGCTTTGCCATATCTCTTAACTGAAGATAGGAGTTTGTTACTTGTTTGCCAATTTGTGTTTGTGCATGGGCGGACTTGGAAGGTTATTGGGCAACTTTCTTTATTTTGCCTTTATCTTTCATGTCTTTGCCAACTTTGTTTTGCTTTTCTACATGGCGGACTTCATAAGAGTTTGGACATCCTTAATGGCTAGGTAGAGTTTGTGTTGCTTGTACCATGCATTTGGTAGGGCGGAGTTCAAGGAAGCTTGGACATGCTTCCTCATGTGCCTAGGCGGACTTCATGCCAGTCTTGCCAAGAGCGGACTTTGAATTAGATTGGACCTCTCTACATAGGGCGGACTTGAATGTTGATTAGCCAAGGTGGAGTTTGAGGTTGTGGTGCCATATTTGTATGTCCTAAGGTTGACTTTTCCTTGGTTTAGACATTCCAACCTTACATCTTCCTTGGTGGACTTTGAAGGTCTTTTGCCATACTCCCCTTGCTTGTGCCATCTTTCCTAGGCAGATTTTGCTTTGTCTTTGACATGTTTGCTCTTGCTTGGGCGGACTTCATGGTCCATTGGACATGTGTGTATGCAATCAGCCATGGCGGACTTGAAGGATGGTTTGCCATTCTTTCTCAGCCGTTTCCATTGCCATGTTGAAGTCTTGATCTGCCATGTTGAAAATTTGGACCTGCCATGTTCATACTTGATCTTCTAGAACAAAACCCTAGACTTGGGTTTTCATCTTGCTTTTTACACTTTGAGGCATAATTTGAATTTCTCAATTCTGACAACATGGGCACTCATCATATGACCTAAGAAACAAAACCCTAATTCTACTTTCGAAAAAAGCAGAAAAAAGCAAAAAGCAAGCAAAAAAAGCTGCTTCTCGGATTGGTCCCAAAGTGCCAAAAACAAAACTTTCTTAATTTAGAAAAGAAAAAAGCAAAATTTCTAAAAATAGAAAGGTGTTAGAATTGACTGAAAGCAATTGTGATCCTTGTCCTTTGTGCCTTTTGAGCACTTTGACAATGTCCTCATACTAATCTGAGCATGAACTCTCTACTTGGCTCGGGATGATTCCCAAAAACTCTTAACTCTTAAACTCCCTTAAAATAAAGATTATGAAACTGCAAAGATAATACAAAACCCTAAAAATCGAAAACAAGGGGTCCCCATTTGCACTGGGGCGATGTGTGAAATAGGTCACAACAGTCAGGAACCAAATGACATAAACATTATAGGAAATCAATGAATGGGTAACGTCATAGTTGGACTACTCGCGACTTGGCTCGACTCGCCAAGCCCCTGGGAAAAAAACTCGGAAAAACTCGGTGAAAAACTCGGCAACTTAAAAACACGCTTAAATTTAATAAAAAATACATTTTTTTTGCAAACTTTAATGAGAAGATGCATCCAACGAGTCAATAAATGATAACACAAAAGAAACAAGTTGATTCTAGATATATTTAAATGCAAAGTGTCTACAAAATTGCATCCTCGTGAGGAATGTTGAGGGCTGGAAGCCTAGAAGCAAAATAGTAAATAGTTTTTGTAAAACCAAAAGTAAATACATCATTACAAATTACAGTTACAACTTCCTCTTCCCAGCTCTAGCAAAAACTAGGGGAGAGGTAGAACTAGAGGGTCTAGTCTTAGAAGTCTGCAGTGGGCATGACTGTGCCTCCTCGCTTGGTATGGCTGGCTCATCCTCCATCCTGGATGAAGCTATGTCTCCACCTACTTGTGGCCCTGGCAACGACTCCTCATCCTCATCCTCTTCCTCCTCAATGTCATCCAACGTGAAACCAAATCCACCCCCCTCCTCCATAGCCTGCCTCTCCAAGTCAATGATGCCATCCTCGGAAAACAATGGAGGTTGCTCCTGTGATGTCCAATCACTGTAAGGATCTATATCATCCAAGTCAAGTGGACCACCTGCTACTTCCTCTACCTTCCTTACGCGGAATCAAAGATTATATTGCACAAAGACAAGGTCATTGAGGTGTTTTTGAGCTAACTTGCTCCTCTTCTTCGTGTCGATGGCTTCAAACAAGCTCTAATTGCGCTCACAACTAGATGAACTACAAGATTGACATAAGATTCTGAGGGCAAATTTTTTGAGATTTGGGGCATTTCCACCCCAACTTTGTCACCAAGCATCTGCAAATTAAAATTAGGTTGAGAGTAGCACCCCTCATCGGGGTCTGAGGGTGAAAAAAAGAGGGGTACAGATAGGTCTAGATCTTGGGAGAGAGAGGAGAGAGTGAGATGGAGTGTGGTAGAGAGGGGGATAGAGGAAGAGTGATAGGGAGATAGATAGGTCTAAAATTTGAGGCAGATAAAGTGAGTGAGATAGAGAGAGCGAGAGAATGTTGATAAATAGATAATTTTTTGACATGTTTGGGCCTCTTTTTTTAGTCTAGCCGAGTTTTTTATAGAAACTCGCCTCGGCGAGTTTTTTTGCAAAAATTCGGCGAGTTAGAGTGGGAAAAACTCGCAAAGCTCAAAAACTCGGCGAGTTTTTAAAACTCATCGAGTGCTCTGCGAGCGTTCCATCTATGGTTAACGTTATCAAAGGATAATGTCAACAAAGGGAATGAGGGGGACCTTCGAGGTATCAAGGAAGTAGGGGATCGTAGAAAGGTAAGAGAAAGTCTAAAACTCAAAAACAAATAAATAGTTAGGGAAATTTTAAGAATTTTGGTGGAGTTTCAAACCATTGTGGATACATGGAAGGGAGAACCAAAATAGCGGATGGCCAAAAATCTAAAGGACTTAAAAGAAATTTGGAATTGACTAAGAGAAATGTTAGAGAGTCAGACATTCAAGGGAAGCATGACTTAGGTGACAAGTGTAACAGAGATGAAGGGATAAAGAATTTCGACAAGCCAACGATCATGGCATGAAGGAATCCTTGATTGAAAGAAATGGGCATTAAAGGATGGATGGAAGAGGAAGTTCGAAAGTCCGACAAATAAAGGACATAAGCTTTTGAAGATTTCAAGCTTCAAGGATCAAGGGTGACAAGGAACGATATAAATGTAAGAGCAACACTAACAATAAAAAGGTCCAACAAACACATCACTTGGGCAAAATTATCCTTCGAACTTCAAAGATCGGAAAGACTAAGGAAAAGGTATGAGGGGATATGAATCTCCAAAAGTTTGATTGAACAACACTTAGGCTCTATTTAAATTTTAAACTTCAGACTTTGGGGATCGAGAATGTGAACGAATGGTATGAAAGCAAGGGAGATCTCAACAATCTAACAAGCCAACAAATACAACACTTAAGAAACTTCCCAAAGGCTTTTGGGTAGGGTTTCAAGATCAATAGGAAAGGCATGCTAGGACAGATTATGTTGAAACCTTGACAATCTAGCAAAACAATACTTAGTTGTTTTTTGAAGATTGGAGTGAGAAGTGGAGATCAATAAGGCATTCAGGCATGAACAACACTGAAACTTTGACAACTTCCACACTAAGCCATTTTTTGGTTTTTTCAACTTGGGCAATTGACTAAAACATGAAAGGGGACAAGCAACCTAACAAGTAGAGGCACATATTCAACATGATTGGCTCATTTAGATCTCTCAAATCGGTTATAACCAGTGGGCAATGCAAGGGAGCATAAAAATGATAACATTTTTGGCGACCTCTCAAGAGTGTTTTCCTACTAAACACTAGGATCCAATAGCCTCATCAACCCATTGGGCCTAGAGTTACAATGACCTTACAAAATATGAAAAAAATTCCTCAAGACCAAACAAAATAGGGACAACGTGCAAACTACATTTAAAGGACAATAGACAACACAAACCTAACCTAACCTAACCTATGCTAGACAATAAAATAAATTAAAAATGAAAATGATGAAACCAAAAAAAATGGAAAAAATGCCTTAGAACACAACAAAAAAGGGACAACAATTGTACAAACTGCACTTTGAAGAAAACAAACAACACAAATCTAACCTAATGTAAGCTAGACAACAAGGGGAAAAAATCACTCAAACAAAACCATTGACTAGTTTGTCAAAATAAATGCCTTTTTCCAGTTAGCTTAGGATGTTTCTCATACTTATGGATAACCAAACAAACCAGGGACAACAATTGTGCAAACTACATTTAAAGGAAAATAGACAACACAAACCTAACCTAACCTATGCTAGACAATAAAACAAATTAAAAACCAAAAAAAATGAAACCAAAAAAAATGGAAAAAATGCCTTAGAACACAACAAAAAAGGGTCAATAATTGTACAAACTGCACTTTGAGGAAAACAAACAACACAAATCTAACCTAATGTAAGCTAGACAACAAGGGGAAAAAATCACTCAAACAAAACCATTGACTAGTTTGTCAAAATAAATGCCTTTTCTGGTTAGCTTAGGATGTTTCTCATACTTATGGATAACCAACCAAAGATGGAGAGAGGATAAGTGCTTAATCAGCTATTGAAATGCTTCTCTAAGATGAAAGAAAACTCATTTACCCACTTGAATTGATTGTGAATGCAAGTGTCCAAAAACAGATAGGTAAGCTGACTCTGCCCCTCTTGATGCTCAACATCATGCTTAGGATTAAGCACAATGTGGTGTGTCCTTTTGGTCTCCAATTGAGCTAGATGCCTAATAGGACATCCTCGTGAAAAGGCAAAGTTCAAACAAATAGTGCTGTTTTCATGCTTGTGCTCTGCTTCCTTACCATCTTGCTAGTTGAAATAGTATGATCCCTGCGCCCCATCTAAAAACATGGCCACTTCCTCCTTATATTTATGTTGCTCATGATTTTTTAATTTAGGAGGTGCTTGCATATCAAAACCTGGACAAAAGTCTTCTAGCTCATCCCAAAAAAGGTCTTCATAGAGCTCATCCTAGCTTCATTGTAACTTTCCTAAAGGCTTGAAGAAACATCAAGCTCCTCTCCCTAGAGTATGGATTTTTTGTTTGACCCTCCTTTTGTTCTTCTTCACCCTCATACTTGTCTTCATGGACCATCAACTCATGAAGGTCATTATCCTCTTGCTACTTTAAATCATTTGCTAACATGGGCATTGGTACACTCTCCCCTTCTTCATCAACAAAGAAAGGAAGCTGATCAAACAAGACCACCAACTCCTCCCTTTCATCATTACCCACCTCCTTAGTGTCATGATGTTCCAGCTGATCATGATCGCCTTCCTCGTGCAACAGATCTGATCTTTCAATCTTTGTGACATACAAGGGTTTACAAACAGCAAATTGCTCTTCTTTTGTCTCTAACACCTCCTCCTCCTGCTTATCAAATTTCACCAAACATGTTCACCTTTAAAAAGTGAAATGGTACTAGAACAAGAAAACCAATTTATTAAGGAGCTTGAGGGGATTGAGGAGTTTCTTGAGGAAGAAAATGCCTCTGAGAGGGTTCTTCTTGTGGGAGAATAGACTGAGCTTGCACAGGTAAAAGATCTTGGAAGTGATGAGGGCCTTTAAGAATTCGGATACTGAAACGATGAATGGGAGAGGCTGAATGAACTTCTCGCCTTACATGTTTGTCTTCAGCTCCAATCTGCCTAGCAACACATTCTTCTTTGTACCTTCTTAGTGCCTCCATCTCTTGCTAGTGAGGATAAACTTGATAAGCAAGTTCTTTCTGCTGTAAGTTATACTCTCTTTCAATAGCATTTATCTACTCTTGAAAATATAGCAATATACCCTTGAAGCTGGTCAGTATTTCAGGGCTGACTAGAAGGAAAAGCATGCTGATTGTGCACAAAATAGGCTTCTCAAGGCTGGTTGTAAGTATGGGTAATCCACCAAGAAGACTGTGCAGGGTGGGAGGGAGGTAAGCACTAGGAAAATGCTGACAACCTGCTGAAGCAAGGCCATTTGGGATAAAACCAAGAGCATTCCCAGTTTTGTATGGGCCATGGCTGATATTGAGTCATAAAAGCTGCACTTTCACAAAATGTGTTAATTTTTATGATCAAAATTAAGAGCAATCAGAAAAACACATAAGACAATGAACACATCAGATTATCCTGGGAAAACCCTCGCACTTGAGGGAGAAAAACCCAGCAATGAATGTCTCCTTTATATATCAAATATGAATAGCAATAATGCTGTTACAATGGCCAAGAACAAAGGCCTATAAGGATCGCTTCACTCCTTGAAGCACAATAGATAAATTTGCCTCTTGCACAAAGTCAACTTGCTGTAGATAATCCACGATCTGCTCTTGACATGATCTGCTTGTCTTCAAATTATCCTTGCTTGTGTTCAATATGTTATGAGGAGAGAATCATCTTTTATTTATACAAGGTAGGCGCCCTTTCACCAAGGGTCGGCCTCCTTTTAATCAAGGCAACTTTACACAGGGTGGCGGACTATCACGAGTCTGCCCTATACAAATAAGTAAATATGATTTATATTTTATATTTACATTTAATGAAGCACCTCTTCATTAGGTCGGCCCAAACAAGGATTGCATATATTAAAAATGCTAAGTCGTAGACTACTAGCATATTTGTGAGTCATCCTTAGAAGGATCTGACCTCAGCTACAATCATCAATACTCCCTCTTAGCTAGGGAGGAATCCTTCTCAATATGTGTGTCATGAAATGACATCTACCATGGCTACTCCCATAGGGTGGATCCACTATTGTAACCATTTCACACATTGCCCCATCAAAATGGGGACCCCCTCTCTTTTTTGGGTCTTGCTTTCTCTTTGCTTAGCTTTTCTCTGCTTGTTGGGTGTTTTGAGTGAGTTAGTGGTGGCCTAGGTTTGGTAAGTTAGGGTTTCCTTCGTAGAGCTTGCCTAGGGTTTCTTTTAGGGCCAAATTTGACCTAAGCTTGGGGAAGTCATTTTTTTCTCTGCCTAGAACCTTGATGTAATTTTAGCAGGATCTTGCCTTAGAAAGTTGGAGAATGTATATTTTGCAAGGAGGTCTTGAGGAGTTTGAGTCAGGATGAGTCAAGGTTGTGAGTTGTTAGGCCAAAGTCTTGCCTTCTGTAGAGTCTGAGTTGATATGATGAAGCAAGTGATCAAAGTGTAGGCACGAATGATAGCATGAGCAAGCTTGGAAGGATGTAATTATAAGGAATTTGAGCCAAGAGGAGCAAATTCGCTCTTGACCCTTCCAAAGGGTCCAGAGTGAATTTCCTCATATCTATTTTCTTGGTCCTAGTTTGCATCACAAACCTTGCTCCCATGGCATCTTTGAAGGGGATAAATACACTTGGAACGAGAGGGGATGAAGAAATTGAGTCTAAACATCAATTTCACTCCTGACCCTTCCAAAGGGTCCAGAGCGAAATCCTTAAAGAAGACCTAATTTGTCATCAAAAGCATTGAATTGACATCACCTTGTAGGCAAATGGACTTCATTAAGATGAAGGAAGGACCTAAAAAGCCAAGTCTAAGAGCAAAATTGAGGGGAAAATGAGAAGATTGAGCCTAAGACCTCAATTTCGCTCTGGACCCTTCCAAAGGGTCCAGAGCGAATTTCCTAATATCTCCCTTCCTGGTCCTAATTTGCATAAAAACTTTGTCCTTATGGCATGATTAAGGAAGAATTGATGTGTTCAACAAAGCAAAGTGATGAAAAGGTCAAGAAATTGAGCATAATTGCAAATTTTGCTCCTAACCCTTCCAAAGGGTCCAGAGCGAAAATTCCCAAAGGACCTAATTCTTCACCTAAGTCATTGAATGGTTGGGCAAATTTGCAAGATTATGGAAGGAAAAGGATCAAAGACAAGTTTAGGACACAGCCAAGTGAAAAAGGATGTGAATTGAGCCTAGAAGAGCAATTTCACTCCTGACCCTTCCAAAGGATCCAGAGCGAATTTCTTCATAAAGCATTCTACCTTGCTCAAACCTATGAACGAATCCTTGTCCCATGTATTTTTTAAAGCAAAGCACTTGTTTTGATAGGGAAAGGTTGGAAATGAAGTCAATTTGAGCCTAAAACATCAATTTTGCTCCTGACCCTTGCAGAGGGTCCAGAGCGAAATCCTTAAGATAGCTTATTTCCTCACCAAAAACATTGAAAAGAACATCACCTTAGAGCAAGTTGGCTTGATTATGATGAGGTAAAAGTCAAAGGGACGAGTCCAAGGCAAGTTGAGTGTAAATTGAGTCAAGAAAGGAAAAATTCGCTCCTGACCCTTCCAAAGGGTCCAGAGTGAAATTCATCCAAGCTCCAAACACTCTCAAGGGGTCCAAAGCAAAATCCTTAGATGGGCTCCCAATTTCACCTAGTGCACTAAGGCAACCTTGTTTTGATGGCAAATTGACTTGATCATGGTAAGAGGAGACAAGTTTGAGGTGATTTAAGGGAAAAGGAAGTGTAAAAAGAGCCTAAGGAAGAATTTCGCTCCTGACCCTTCCAAAGGGTCCAGAGCAAAATTTCTTAAACCTCTCTTTTTTCCTTGTTTGAAGACCAGGATCTTGATTCCTAAGGCATTGTTGGGAAAAAATTGTTAAGTTCAAGGCTGAGAAATGATGAGAAAGTGGAAGCTTTGAGCAAAAGAGCAAAAATCGCTCCTGACGCTCTCAAAGGGTCCAGAGCGAAATTTATTTAAGCTCCTGACCCTTCCGAAGGGTCCAGAGCGAAATCCTAAGATAGCCTAATTTCCCACCAAATGCATTAAGTGGACATCACTTTGAAGGCATATGGGCTAGATTGAGATGGGGAGAGGACCCAAAAGCCAGGCCTAGAAGCAGAGTTGAAAGAAATGGTGAAGGTTTGGGTGCAAATAACTTTTTCGCTCCTGACCCTTCCAAAGGGTCCAGAGTGAAATTTCCCAATAGGGCTTGTCCTTCCAAGGATACACAAACAAGTTTGCTCATAGTTGCCTTTGAACATTAAGATTTGTGCAAGGAGATCTCCAAGATGTCTTCCTAACTAGCCTCAAGGGTGGAACAACATGGATGAAGGTGATGTAAAGTGTTTGATGCTTGTCCAAGCCTCATACCCCTAATTCGCTCTTGTCCCTTTCAAAGGTTCAAGAGTGAATTTCTTCAAAACACTCTATTCCTCACCCAAATCGCTCATCAAACCTTATTTTGAACAACTAAGGAAGCAAATTCGCCTAATTCAAGCACTTATTGAATTTGAAACTTCAAAAAATTTACCCTTGGCGCCAAAGCATTTTTTTTTTTTTAAAATTAATACAAAGTCGGCCAGCTCAAGAAGGTGAAATAATAAAAAAAATTATATAAGGAAGGTCGGCCTTTTGGAAGAAAGGTGAAAGCGCCTATAAAGGGAAGTGGATTTTAAAATCATTAATCATTCAATCAAACATTCTTCCTTAGCAAATTTAAAGAGCAGACTTGGAGAAGCGAATTCCAGCAGATGGTAGGCGAATTTCAAGACTTAAGAAGGTTGGTCAAGGTGAATCTATCAATCTCCAAACCTGGATTTAATTCTCCAAAGTGCAAATTCAAGGAGCAATGAATGAAATTTAAATTCAGGAAGGTGAATTAAGGGAATACCGATCCTTCTAAGGAGATTCTCACATATTTAGATTGCAGGTCTGAATCATTAAGGAGGCTATCTTGTGAAAGCATCACTTGGAAAGAAGGCGAATCCAACAGCAATTTACCCTTTTACCCATCTTTTTCAGGTTGATAGCTAAAAAATCAAGATTAAGGTATGTGCAATCTGATTTATTTGAAGGAGTTTTAATGAAGATCTGATTCAGTTCAATAAAGATTATTTTTGTAAAGATAGGTCTTCATGATTTAGCTTGATTCATATGTGATATCAATTTGAAAATTCATAATTTTAAAGGTTTATCATTATCATTTTCAAATTGAAGTTCAATTATTCTTTTTAAGGTCTTAAATCACATATCTTTGTGACTGTACCTAAAACCTAACTCAAACCCTTTTTATAGGTAACAAATGGCAGCCCCCAAGGCAAGTGGATCCTCTACCCGGCAAGCCCTCATTAAGGAAGATCAAAGGAATGATGACTTGGAGACAATGATCATATCCAATATTGGAGACACCAACTTAGGAAACTTCAATGTGAAGAAGTTTCGAGAAGCACCCCACATCGGCAAGCTATCACCCATAGCCAAGAAGATAATCAAAAGTGGGATCATCAAGGCGGCAGGTTTCCCTCCCGCAGTCAAATGTCATGAGCTAATGATTGAATGTGCCAGGCACTATGATTCACATTCAAGGGCAATTGTGGCTAAGGATGGAACTATCCTCGCCTATCTCTCAGAGGGAGCTATAAGTGAAGCTTTTCATCTTCCAAAGCAGAGCGATATGATCTACAAGAGCCTAGAAGGAGCCAGGTCTATCTACGAAGATGATCCTAATACTTGTCTAAATTTCATCAATAAGAATTGGTTGCTCTAGAGTAGGCCTCGCCTAAATAAGATACCTAATACCCCTCACGGTATTGATTTCCAAGAAGAATTCAGAGACTTGATAACCATGCTTAATCGAATTGTGGGTGCCTCTCAAGCCTTCTTTTTCGACAGGTGGATGTTCTTCTTTATATAAGTGATCGTTCAAGGGAAAGGGATGTTCAATTGGGCCAAGATTATCAGTAACAACGTAGATGTGTTGTTGAGGAGGTTAGTCCCTACTAAATCATTCCACATGAGCTCATATGTTATATATTCTCTAGCAAGATGTTTTGAGTATGTGGGACTACCACACAGAGGAGTTGCTGGGAGAGGGTCGGGAGAGATAAGAATATGTGATTCTTATGCCCAATTGCATCATCCACCTAAGAATTACTACAAGCTAGTCAACGATACTTTCACAATGCATATCACCAGGACACTACAAGGAGGGATTCACCAAAGATTGTCTCTAGAAGCACAAGAGCTTGTAAAGAAACATGGTGCGTGGTTCATTCAATTTCCTAAATTCACCTACATCGGGATCCATGGATGTCCTTCACCTCCTTATATGTTGCCAAGGTATCCTACGGATAGAATAGTACTACTTTAAGTGACTAGACAGTTGGCATCTTGTGCTAGGGCATCAAGACATAAGCATGGGAATGGTATCCCTATACCTATTTCAATTGGAAATTCAATTGAAGTGTGTCCTAATTCTCAAGCAGCTGAAGATGCAGAAAAGGAGCTATCTCTCTACTGATTCACATCTTTTGCCTCGAGAGAAAATTTTGATCCTAATGGTCATATGGAAGAAACAATTGGGAAGAAGTACAAGCATGTATTTCAAGTAGAGGAAATCTAGATGAATGTTCAGAATGATGTAGAGGTAAAAAGAAAGATGCACTCTAGATTGCCCTTGGATCTTATCAGGAAATGCAAAGTTTATAGAGTAGCAG